>NC_069499.1:81203072-81803072 GCF_027579735.1 Bombina bombina
TAAAAAACCATAAGCTTCTTACAAGTATAGCCACAAAGTGCTGCCCCCTCCCAATCTGCTGCCCTACGAAAGTGCTTTGTTTGCCTAGGCCAAAATATGCCCCTGCAGTGTGTGTGCGTATGCATGAGTGTGTGTTGTGACTGTGTACATGTATGCATGAGTGTGTGTGTGTGTGCATGCATGAGTGTGTGTTGTGACACTGAGGCCTATTTATCAAGCCGTCAACTATGCTGCATTCGACGGCACCAATACACTCGCCTAACATCGCCTAACATCACTGCCGCGGACCTGAATACGCTCTCCTTGTTTATCAAAAAAGCTGTCAAAAAGCTACGTACCAAGTACGGGGCGATGAACAGCAGACTTTTGTTAACTAAACAGTCATCGATCTCGCTACTAAACCTATTAACCCCTAAACCACCAGCCCCCCACATAGCCATAAACTAAATTAAGCTGTTAACCCTTAAACCTAACAACCCGCTAACTTTACAATAAATATTAACTCATCCCTATCTTATAATAAATTTAAACTTACCTTTAGAATTAAAATAAACTATATTAAACTATTAATTAACCTACACTAAGTATTATACTAAAATTACATTAAACTATATTAAACTATTAATTAACCTACTCTAATTATTATACTAAAATTACATTAAACTATATTAAACTATTAATTAACCTACCTTAACTATTATACTAAAATTACATTAAACTAATAATTAAATTAACTATATTACATATTTAAAAACCTAACCCTACTCAAATTATTTAAATCTACAATAAAGAATTACTAAGTTACAAAAAAATAACATCTAAGTTACACAAAATAAAAAACAGTAAGTTACAAAAAATAAAAAACACTAAGTTACACAAAATAAAAAATAACTTATCAAATATTTAACTACACCTAATCTAATAGCCCTATGAAAATAAAAAGCCAATAGAATGCAAGCTCAATCCTATTGGCTGATTGGATCAGTCAATAAGATGAAAGCTCAATCCTATTGGCTGATTGCAACAGCCAATAGGATTTTTTATACCTTAATTCCTATTGGCTTATAGAATTCTATCAGCCAATCGGAATCTAAGAGACGCCATCATGGATTACGTCATTTAAAGGAAACTTCATTCTTCAGCGACGATCGTTAGAAGAGGATGCTCCGCAATGGATCTGTCTTGAAGATGGACCCGCTCCGTGCCGGATGGATGAAGATAGAAGATGCCGTCTGATTGAAGACTTCTACCCATTTGGATGAAGACTTCGGCCCGCTTGGATGAAGACTTCTGCCGACTGTGCTGAGGACTTCTGCCGCTTGGATGAGGATGGATGTCGGGTCTTCGAAAACTGTAAGTGGATCTTCGGGGGTTAGTGTTAGGTTTTTTTAAGGGTTTATTGGGTGGGTTTTAATTTTAGGTTAGGGACTTGGGCTGAAAAAGAGCTAAATGCCCTTTTAAGGTCAATGCCCATCCATTTTCAGGGCAATGGGGAGCTTAGGTTTTTTAGATAGGGTTTTATTTGGGGGTTTGGTTGTGTGGGTGGTGGGTTTTACTGTTGTATTTTATTTTACAGGTAAAAGAGCTGATTTATTTGGGGCAATGCCCTTCAAAATGCCCTTTTAAGGGCCATTGGTAGTTTATTGTAGGCTAGGGTTTTTTTATTTTGGGAGGCTTTTTTATTTTCATAGGGCTATTAGATTAGGTGTAATTAGTTTAAATAAATAGGGGTTAATAACATTATGTAAGTGGCTGGGATGTCGGGGCACAGATTAGGGGTGTTTAGACTCGGGGTAAATGTTAGGATGTTAGGTGTAAACGTAATTTGCTTTCTACCATAGAAATCAATGGGATATCTGGCAGCATCGAACATAAGCTTTCGCTGCTTTCAGACTCCCATTGATTCCTATGGCATCCACGGCCTCCAGGGTGGGGGATTGAAAACCAGGTACGCTGGTCCTGAATAGTGGCGAGCGTACCTGTTAGAAGTTTGATAACTTGCAAAAGTTGTCAGATAGTGCCGAATGTGTATTCGGAACATCTGTAATGACGTAAGCATCAATCTGTGTCGGACTGAGACCGGCGGATCGAATGTTATGTCACAAATTTCAACTTTTGCTGGTCTGTAGGCTTTGATAAATATGTTGAATCAAGCTCGCCACAATTACGTTGCGGAATTCCAGCGTATTTGCGGTTGGCGGCTTGATAAATAGGCCTCATGGTGTGTGTGTATATTCATGAGTGTGTGATCTGACTATGTGTGCGTATGTATGCATAAGTGTATGTGTGCATGAGTGTGTGATGTGACTGTGTGTGCGTATGTATGCATGAGTGTGTGTGTGTGTATGTATGTGTGAGTATGCATGAGTGTGTGATGTGACTGTGTGAGCATATGTATGCATGAATGTGTGTGTGTGCATGCATGAGTGTGTGTTGTGACTGTGTGTGTGTGTTTGTATGCATGAGTGTGTGTGTGTGTGTGTGTGTATGTATGTGTGTGCATGCATGAGTGTGTGTTGTGACTGTATGTGTGTATGTATGCATGAGTGTGTGTATGTTGTGACTGTGTGTGTGTATGCATGCATGAGTGTATGTGTGCGTGTGAATGCATCAGTGTGTGTTGTGACTGTGTGTGTGTGTATGCATGAGTGTGTGTTTTGACTCTGTGTGTGTATGCATGAATGAGTGTGTGTGTATTAGTGTGTGTTGTGACTGTGTGTGTGTATGTATGCATGAGTGTATGTGTGCGTGTGAATGCATCAGTGTGTGTTGTGACTGTGTGTGTGTGTATGCATGAGTGTGTGTTTTGACTCTGTGTGTGTATGCATGAATGAGTGTGTGTGTATTAGTGTGCGTTGTGACTGTGTGTGTGTATGTATGCATGAGTGTGTGTGTGATGAGTGTGTGTGTGTGTTGTGACTGTGTGTGTGTATGCATGCATTAGTGTGTTTATCTGCATGAGTGTGTGTTGGGACTGTGTGTGTGTATGAATGCATATAATATAATATATATATATATATATATATATATATATGTATATATACACTGTATATATATATATATATATATATATATATATATATATATATATATATTTACAGAAATATATACATTCTACCCCTTTGCCGTTAATTAGAGGAAAACAGATTTATGCAATATTCATATTTAATAAAGTGTTATACTTGTACCAAAATACCATCATATATATGTAGAAATATTTATTTCTGAATAAATACAACATATTGTTCTACAGGGAGTGCAGAATTATTAGGCAAATGAGTATTTTGACCACATCATCCTCTTTATGCATGTTGTCTTACTCCAAGCTGTATAGGCTCGAAAGCCTACTACCAATTAAGCATATTAGGTGATGTGCATCTCTGTAAGGAGAAGGGGTGTGGTCTAATGACATCAACACCCTATATCAGGTGTGCATAATTATTAGGCAACTTCCTTTCCTTTGGCAAAATGGGTCAAAAGAAGGACTTGACAGGCTCAGAAAAGTCAAAAATAGTGAGATATCTTGCAGAGGGATGCAGCACTCTTAAAATTGCAAAGCTTCTGAAGCGTGATCATCGAACAATCAAGCGTTTCATTCAAAATAGTCAACAGGGTCGCAAGAAGAGTGTGGAAAAACCAAGGCGCAAAATAACTGCCCATGAACTGAGAAAAGTCAAGCGTGCAGCTGCCAAGATGCCACTTGCCACCAGTTTGGCCATATTTCAGAGCTGCAACATCACTGGAGTGCCCAAAAGAACAAGGTGTGCAATACTCAGAGACATGGCCAAGGTAAGAAAGGCTGAAAGACGACCACCACTGAACAAGACACACAAGCTGAAACGTCAAGACTGGGCCAAGAAATATCTCAAGTCTGATTTTTCTAAGGTTTTATGGACTGATGAAATGAGAGTGAGTCTTGATGGGCCAGATGGATGGGCCCGTGGCTGGATTGGTAAAGGGCAGAGAGCTCCAGTCCGACTCAGACGCCAGCAAGGTGGAGGTGGAGTACTGGTTTGGGCTGGTATCATCAAAGATGAGCTTGTGGGGCCTTTTCGGGTTGAGGATGGAGTCAAGCTCAACTCCCAGTCCTACTGCCAGTTTCTGGAAGACACCTTCTTCAAGCAATGGTACAGGAAGAAGTTTGCATCCTTCAAGAAAAACATGATTTTCATGCAGGACAATGCTCCATCACACGCGTCCAAGTACTCCACAGCGTGGCTGGCAAGAAAGGGTATAAAAGAAGAAAATCTAATGACATGGCCTCCTTGTTCACCTGATCTGAACACCATTGAGAACCTGTGGTCCATCATCAAATGTGAGATTTACAAGGAGGGAAAACAGTACACATCTCTGAACAGTGTCTGGGAGGCTGTGGTTGCTGCTGCACGCAATGTTGATGGTGAACAGATCAAAACACTGACAGAATCCATGGATGGCAGGCTTTTGAGTGTCCTTGCAAAGAAAGGTGGCTATATTGGTCACTGATTTGTTTTTGTTTTGTTTTTGAATGTCAGAAATGTATATTTGTGAATGTTGAGATGTTATATTGGTTTCACTGGTAAAAATAAATAATTGAAATGGGTATATATTTGTTTTTTGTTAAGTTGCCTAATAATTATGCACAGTAATAGTCATCTGCACACACAGATATCCCCCTAAAATAGCTATAACTAAAAACAAACTAAAAACTACTTCCAAAACTATTCAGCTTTGATATTAATGAGTTTTTTGGGTTCATTGAGAACATGGTTGTTGTTCAATAATAAAATGAATCCTCAAAAATACAACTTACTTAATAATTCTGCACTCCCTGTATGTGAAGAACGTTGGAATGTGAAATATTAATATTTTCATCCTATAAGATAGGGGGCGCCCTAAAGTAAATTTGTGTATCAATATAGTGAATGTATTAGAAAAAATACAGACTATCAGATCAATAAGTGATAAAAGTTAATACAATTAGTGCAACAAAATTAAGATAAGTAAAACAATTCAAAAAGTCTCTGAGGAGTAGATTGAAGATAATCTAGGCAGCAATCTGTAGAGAACCCGGCCAGGATCCTATGATGATGATCTTTAAAACATAAGAGAGACAGATGCGCCACATGGCTCAATATTGTTTGTTCAGCAGAGTGAATGTGATTTAATTATGCTGATGCAAACTCACAATTTAGGAAGCACTCCAGTTAGTGCAACAGAAGCAGTCTGGGATCAATTACAATCACCCAGCAGACCGACCTCTTGGATAGAGTGGAATATTCTATGCAAAAAAGACAAGGAGACACAGAGGTGCCTATATGGCCTAGTACAGTTTGGAACCAGAAGATAATGTTGTGTATACTTGAAAATATACTCACATTTGGTAAAGCATCGCCATTGATGCTAATCAGGCAGGAAGGGATCAATACAGTCACCCAACAGACTATGACAAGGTTCCCACAGGAGGCAGTCAGCAAAAGTCCAGGGGACCAGGATTGGTCCAAATAATACACAATAGCAAGTGTTTGTAAAAATAGATAATACTTTACTTTGTAAAAGAATAAAAACAAGCGACGCGTTTCTCAGCAACAAGCTGTTTCATCAGGCTTATAAAATGTAACTAAAACACTTGCTATTTATAACCCACATTTGTATCAACTTAATTGAACACACATGTTAGGGGAGTGGCAGAAGGTAACTCCCTCTTGATACATCCTATCAGCATTCGCTGTGTTGAGTGACACGTACAATACAACAAAACATAACAGTCTAATATATTATTGTTCTCAATGATCATGAATATTTTTCACCATTGTTGTCTCCTATGGGTATATCATGCATAAACAGTTATTGTCAGGAACCTAGCTCCTTCTAGGACCCAGCGGAATCCTTCAAGCAACAAACTTGCAGCTTGCCTTTAAAAACCACCCCAAATCAATTCTCTTTGCTTAGTAATTTGGAGTACAAGGCTACCCTATTTACCTGAGCCTAACTACTTTGAATAACTTGTTTTCTGAACTTTTTTCCTCACAGGAACTTTTTCATACTTTGTTCAACTTTAACTGGAATTCATCCAAACAACTGCAGTGTTCATTAACTTAGGAGCTGACATGCAATCAATTGAATGAACTGCCTGAACCAAACTGCAAGTATTATTCTATGTGTTCTAATGCTTTGTTACTTGGAGAACTTTCACTGTGTAGTTAGTATTTAAAGGAGAGTTACCACAGAACTTGTCACTGAAAATCTGGCTTTAACCCTTATTGAAACATCCTGACTGCAGATTAATAAACAACACAGCTTCCACAGTGAAACTGGAACTTCCACAGAACAGGCTGTGCATTCATTACAGCTCTGCCACACTACAAGTGCAACACAAGACAAGGTACAAGTAATCTCTGCAAATAAAATAGCAATACTGCATGAGCATATGTATAACTGTTAACAGAACCTGGTTACTAGTTAAATATTTATGTGTTACACTGCATAAGACTCTGAGAGTTAATAGAACCATTACTACACCTGCAACTTAAGAACTAAAGCTAACTTAATATTGAGAACAATTTCTACAAATCCTATTCAAGTTTGCTTAACCCTAACTGCATAATCTGGGGTGTGGCAAAATAAACCACTAAACTATCACTATTAGGTGAGAATATCACTAAGCCATAGTGATATTCCTTTACAATAGTGAAACAAAACAATTATTAATAAATTAAGATCTGTGAATTGTGTTCCATCGTTAACTTCATATTTGTAGCCTGACATATTACTAAGCCCTAAAAATGGAGCCACCAGATCTACCACAGATAGTTTACAACCTCTCCCAAAAGGTTGATCAGCTTGCTCAGGCGGTTCATGATTTACAAATTGAAAATCAGTCTTTAAGGGGAATTATAAGAGACTCACTTACTACTCATACTGCACCACCTCAGCAAACACCTGAACCTTCAGTTTCACTACCAGAGCTCTTTTCTGGAAACAGGAAGCAGTATAGACAGTTTAAGAATTCATGTCATTTACTTTATAATCTACGACCTCACAGTTATCCCACAGAGAGGATCAAGGTATTCAGTACTATTTCATTCCTGAGGGGTGAGCCAAGAATCTGGGCTGACAATCTGTGCGAACATAATGACCCAGTGCTAGGATCCCTTTCTGATTTTTTCACATGTATGGATGATCTTTTTCACGACACTGATGTACAAATGTCCGCTGAAGCCTCCATGAGGAACCTTAAGCAAGCCAAGAGACCCGTGGAGGAGTACATCACGGAATTCAAATTATACGCAGCTGATTCGGAATGGAGTCAGATTGCACTTCGAAACCAGTTCCGTTTAGGCCTCTCGGAGAGCTTGAAAGATGAAATCGCCAGGATAGAACTCCCAAAAACCCTAGAAGGAATGATGAATGCTGCAAAACAATTGGATCGCAGACTGCGAGAAAGGAAGGCAGAAAGGTTTTCTGCAGATGTCCGACCAAAACCTTCTATCTATTCCCCACCTCAACCAACCCAACATAGTAAACAAACAGCTGTTCCCATGGATATCGGAATAGCCCGTGGTCCTTTAACAACAGAAGAAAGATACCGCAGGAAGAGTAATAATCTGTGCATGTATTGCGCCAATCCTACACATTCAGTCCAGGAGTGTCCCATTTTACAGAAAAACAAGAAATGTAAGTTCAAAGTTACAAGTTATTTATTAAACACCACAAAAACTAAAACTTATTGCATGTTAACTCTCTCCATACAGTGGGACCAAGATCAGCTGACTACTGAAGCCATCATAGACTCGGGAGCTTATGGATGCTTTATTGATTATAATGTTGTAAAGCAAAATAAAATACCCCTTATAAAAAAGCATACTCCATTTTCTTTTCATATGATTGACGGTTCAGAACCTAAAACTGGCCCTATCACACACCATACCACACCGTTAACAGTTACTACAGCAGGACACACAGAACACCTCTCATTTGATGTTGTCTCGTCACCACATTTCCCAGTGGTTTTGGGTATTAGTTGGCTCAAATTACATAATCCAGTTATCCACTGGTCACTATCTTCCATAAAATTTGATTCAGTCTATTGTAAAACAACATGTTTCCACAAACATGTTCTACTCCAGACCGAAATAGCTACAGAAAAACCTGAGTTGCAAATTCCTTCACCTTATGCAGATTTCAAGGATGTATTCAGTAAAGTAGAAGCTGAGAACTTGCCTCCTCATCGTGCATACGATTGTCCAATACAACTTCAACCTGGTTCTTCCATCCCTTATGGACACTTGTACCCTCTCTGCAAGCCAGAATTGGATCATTTAAAGGAGTATCTCGAAGAAAATTTACGGAAAGGATTTATCAGAGCATCAACATCACCAGCAGGTGCCGGAATTTTTTTTGTGCGGAATAAGGATTCATCATTACGTCCCATAATCGATTACAGAGAACTCAACAAACGCACAATAAAAAATCGTTACCCACTCCCATTAATCCCAGAACTAATCGAAAGGTTATCTGAGGCAACTATATACACGAAACTCGATTTAAGGGGAGCCTATAACTTAGTGAGGATAAAAGAAGGACACGAATGGTTGACCGCATTCAGGACAAGGTATGGCCTTTATGAGTACCTTGTCATGCCGTTTGGACTGTGCAACGCACCCGCCACTTTTCAACACTTCATAAACGATGTGTTCAGAGATCTCTTAGACATCTGTCTTGTGATATACCTAGACGATATTTTGATTTATTCTAAAAATGAAACAGAACACAAAACACACGTGCGATGGGTACTGTCTAGGCTCCGAGAGCATAAACTGTATGCTAAGTTGGAGAAATGCATATTCCATACCAAGCATGTGTCATTCCTTGGATATGATATCTCACCAACAGGTATCACTATGCAAAAACAAAAAGTAGACGCTGTCAAAAATTGGTTAATACCCAAGTCCAGAAAGGAACTCCAAAAATTCCTAGGTTTTGCAAACTACTACAGGAAATTCATTAGAAACTTTTCCAAGATAGCAAAACCACTGACGAAATTAACCAGCATTAACTCATCTTATAACTGGGATCCAGACGCTAATTCAGCTTTTGAATATTTAAAGGATAGTTTTACATCAGCACCCATTCTAAGATTTCCGAACCCCGAACACCACTATGTGTTGGAAGTTGATTCCTCTGATTTTGCCTTAGGCTCAGTTCTCTCTCAACAGGAAACACCAAACGATCCCATCCATCCAGTTTCTTACTTCTCACAGATGATGTCAACAGCTGAAAGAAATTATTCCATAGGAGATAAAGAACTCCTCGCAATAAAAAGATCACTGGAACACTGGAGGCATCTTCTCGAAGGTACCAAGTTTCCTATTACCATTTTCACAGATCACAGGAACCTACTTTATTTAGAAAACAACAAAACTCTTTCAGCAAGACAGGTCCGTTGGAGTTTATTCTTCTCGCGCTTCAACTTCAATATTGTATATAGACCTGCCTCCAGGAATGGTAAAGCAGATGCTCTGTCTCGCCTACCTGAGAAACCTAAAACAACAACCCAAAATACCACTATCTTACCTACCGAATGTTTTGTAGGTCTAACCACCGATGTGATAACCGAAATCAAACGTCATTGTCTCAAGGAGCCGGAGCTACCTCACTCTTCTGTGCATAAGATTGATGACCTGTACTACCATGAAGGGAAATTATACATTCCCAAAGCATTGCGAATAAATTTGCTCAAGTTATACCATGACTCTCCATTAGCCGGACACCCAGGAATTTACCGAACCTTGGAACAGCTTTCACGGGATTGTTGGTGGCCAAAAATGAAAGAATCCATCCGAGACTATATCTTAACTTGTGCCATTTGTGCCACTTCGAAATCCGAGAGAAGAGCTCCGTATGGATTATTAACTCCATTACCAGTACCGAAGAGACCCTGGTACCATCTATCGATGGATTTCATAGTGGATTTACCTGAATCAAATAAACAGACAACAATCCTAGTGGTCATAGATATATTTACTAAGATGGCCCATTTTGTGCCGTATCACAAAGTACCCACATCCTCTGAGACAGCACATTTATTCATAGATAACATACTCAAGCTACATGGGTTACCAAAGATAATAACCACCGATAGAGGAACACAATTCACCTCACATTTCTGGACAAAACTTTGTGACTTAACACAGATCGATCATCGTTTCTCGACATCATTTCACCCTCAGACCAATGGTCAATCAGAGAGACTGAATCAATGGCTGGAACAATATCTTCGGTGCTATTGTTCCTACCATCAAGAACATTGGATGAACTTCCTCTCCATGGCTGAATTTGCCTATAACAATGCTGTAAACTCATCTACAAAATCTACACCATTTTATGCAAATTATGCCTACCATCCAACAATATCTTTCATTGCAACAGACACCTTAAATTCACCCTTAATCGATGATCTACATGATTCCTTACAAGACAATTTCCGCTTAATTGAGGAGAACATAAAAAATGCTCAGCTCACTCAAAAGCATTATTACGACCTCAAGAGAAGACCACCACCTATATACGCCATAGGTGATCTCGTTTGGCTATCCACCAAAAACATGAAATTACAGATACCGAGTAAGAAACTCTCGGGTCTGTTCATAGGACCATTCCCTATAGTTAGAATTGTCAATGAAAACGCAATGACTCTTAAATTACCTGATAGTATTAAGGTCCACCCCACATTTCATGTGTCACTATTGAAACCATACAGAGCCACTCGTCACTCTCAACTCATTCTTCCACCACCTCCTCAGGCACTGGATCCAGACGAATATGAAGTGCATTCCCTGCTGGATTCCAGGTTCCATAGAGGTGAATTACAATATCTGGTACGCTGGAAAAATTATTCAGCTGATGACGACACATGGGAACCTGCAACCAATCTTAGAGCTCAACGGCTGGTCACTCTCTTCCATCGCAGAAATCTAAATCGTCCCAGACCGGCAACTGTGGGACCGTTGCCCTGAGTGGGGGGTCATGTCAGGAACCTAGCTCCTTCTAGGACCCAGCGGAATCCTTCAAGCAACAAACTTGCAGCTTGCCTTTAAAAACCACCCCAAATCAATTCTCTTTGCTTAGTAATTTGGAGTACAAGGCTACCCTATTTACCTGAGCCTAACTACTTTGAATAACTTGTTTTCTGAACTTTTTTCCTCACAGGAACTTTTTCATACTTTGTTCAACTTTAACTGGAATTCATCCAAACAACTGCAGTGTTCATTAACTTAGGAGCTGACATGCAATCAATTGAATGAACTGCCTGAACCAAACTGCAAGTATTATTCTATGTGTTCTAATGCTTTGTTACTTGGAGAACTTTCACTGTGTAGTTAGTATTTAAAGGAGAGTTACCACAGAACTTGTCACTGAAAATCTGGCTTTAACCCTTATTGAAACATCCTGACTGCAGATTAATAAACAACACAGCTTCCACAGTGAAACTAGAACTTCCACAGAACAGGCTGTGCATTCATTACAGCTCTGCCACACTACAAGTGCAACACAAGACAAGGTACAAGTAATCTCTGCAAATAAAATAGCAATACTGCATGAGCATATGTATAACTGTTAACAGAACCTGGTTACTAGTTAAATATTTATGTGTTACACTGCATAAGACTCTGAGAGTTAATAGAACCATTACTACACCTGCAACTTAAGAACTAAAGCTAACTTAATATTGAGAACAATTTCTACAAATCCTATTCAAGTTTGCTTAACCCTAACTGCATAATCTGGGGTGTGGCAAAATAAACCACTAAACTATCACTATTAGGTGAGAATATCACTAAGCCATAGTGATATTCCTTTACAATAGTGAAACAAAACAATTATTAATAAATTAAGATCTGTGAATTGTGTTCCATCGTTAACTTCATATTTGTAGCCTGACAGTTATGATCCTGTTGGGCACCACCAAACATTATAGCAATTTTATATAGTTGGTTACGTTAAGTGCATAGTGTTATTTATATAAGTTCTCTCTAATAGGCAATATAAACTGAAATTGTATATATTTGCAAGTTAAACATATTTACTAAACTTACAAGGGGTGCATACTTTGTGTCAAAGGACGGATTAATCTGCTGTATCTTTTCATTTCCTTCGGCGTTCTCTACTTGTAATTGCGCATGCATGTAAACTCATCTGTCAATCACTATGTGACAAATGCGCGTGCGTATAATGTGTACAGTAAATATTAAAAAAATTGTAATCCAATTAGGTAATAGGTATCCTACTACACTAGGAACTCTATAAAGTGCCCGGCTTTGCTAATTCAGTCCTTTATAAGTTATAATATAACAGAGATTAGCAGGTCCCCCTATAAGCTGTGAGAGTATGACCCCTGTTCGCTATCTATCAGAGAATATTTTCTACTATGGGCGGTGTAATAATGTGTGTCGAACTGTTTACTTATATTATTCAGCTCAATGTGGATAGATCGATAAGTACCTACCTAAAAAATAAGGCTGAAAATAGTCAATAAGTAGGCTGTTTGTCTCGCCTACTCATCATAGGAGGTATGCCAATCGGTTACTACTCTGATTCTAAAAGTCCGGATCACATGACTAACTCCGGACAACCGCCAATCAATCAGGGTTATTCCAACCTATCATCTTAATACAAAACAAAGGTGTGTCTGTAAAATATCGTAACCTATGTCAGTATGAATATATTGAAATTTGTCAAATATATGAACGGGAGTCTTGCCCAGCAGGCGCGGACCTGGTCCTCTACCGCCGTTATATAGATGACATCATTATCGTCTGGAAAGGCACTCAGGAGGACTTGGACTGCACTATTGAGGTCATGAATAAGAGCACAAACATCTTAAAGTTTACCTATACCTGTAGTACTAAGGAGCTTAATTTTCTGGATTTGAAAATTGAAGTCAGAAATGGCAAGATCGCAACATCTACACATTTTAAAAGTGTTGACAGTAATAATTACATACATAGTACAAGCTGTCACCATAAAAGCTGGAAGAACAACATCCCAAAGGGATAGCTATTAAGAATCAAGAAGAATTGCTCCACAGAGGAGAAATGGGGAGAACAGGCCAAAATTATCAAAAACAAGTTCCTAGAGAGGGGATACGACAAAGACGCATTAGATCAGAAGATCCAAGAAGTTGAGAATATTGAAAGAAAGGAACTTCTAAAGTACAAAGAAAAAACACCCATAGCAGAAGAAGATCGCCTGAATGTGGTCATGATTACAGAATATAGTGAAAACAAAGACATAATTGAGAAAATATTTCAAAAGCACTGGTCACTCTTAAGAGAAGACGACCTAATAGGCGATAAACTGCCATTGAAACCAAAATTTGTGTATCGGAAGACGAAGAATCTCCGAAGCAAACTGGCCCCAAGTATAGAAAAGAAGAAAAAGCAGGGCATCTTGGATACATTTGGAAAAGAAGTAAAAGGCTTTTTCCCGTGTCCGCTATGCAAAGCATGCAAATGCGGAAAGAAAGCTACCACATTCTATAGCCACATCATCAAAGAAGAATACAAAGTGAATGAACTAATCAGATGTCAAGATACAGGAGTCATTTATATGCTACAATGCTCGTGCGGCCTCCAATACGTAGGCCAAACATCAAGAATTCTAAAAGATAGAATACGCGAACACCTATTATTGATCGAGAAGTTAAATATGGACACAGTTCTGTACAGTCATTTTTCAACTATACATAAAGGTAACATCAAAGAACTAACCTTTATGGGAATTCAAAAGATCCGAAAAGACTGGAGAGGAGGAAATTACACAAAGAAATTACTCACCGCCGAATCAAAATGGATCTTCAATCTGGACTGCCTGCACCCAAAGGGATTGAACAATAAGGAAGATCTATCCCACTTATACAACTTGATCTGATTATGTTCATTCAGAATTTTAGATTAGACAAAACTAGAACGTCCCACTAGTATGCTTCCATCATGATGGCCAGAGATTAAACCTCCAAGTTTTCCCTTCCCCATAGCTCTCTGTAGAGCCCCTATAAATTAGGGATATCCACTAAATTACAGTTTTGTGTTGCAATACCACACCACTTCGCCTATAGGTCGGTTCCTACACACCGAATATCCTCAGTAGTCTATACAGAATCGACTGTGACTGTACAACCTCCTGAGTCATTATTTTTAATCATTTTTAAATATGTACCCACAAGGTATTAAATTACTAGATAGGAAAGTATGTATGAACAGCAGTATATGTTGTACAGTTCAAACATAGACAATTTGAAATATCTATGATCACCTATAAATAAGAAATGGAGGGAACCACCCTTCCAAGAAGCGTTAAGATCATTATCAAGAGCATTTAAATCATATGTATGCCACACAGCCCAAACATAGACAATGTGAGACATGGAAAATTGAAAAAGTCATCCTCTTTTGAGGTGTTAGGATCATCATCAATAACTTACAGAATATGGAAAAGAAGCAAGCCATCTTCATATAAGGATTTTATAATCCGACCAATTAGCCCTTGATCACAATCTCCCCAGATAAAGATGTCAGAATCTGGCTGATTGACTCTTAAAGTAGAGCATTATCAGCACTTTGAGCAGATACCGCCACCCTCACCGTTTTCAAACCCCGCCCCATAAAGTAAAGAAAAATACGACATAACCATTGTTAATTTATTGTTGAGATACCATTTAAGTTAAAAACAAACTTTATTTTATGAAGCAAAATCTCCATTAGATTATAGGAAACCCTTGGAAACCACTACCCTTATACGCTAAGGGTTAAGCACATTATTATTATCTTGAGCAAACTTAATACAAAATGCTCATCACATGCCGCATACAAAAAGATTTATAAAATCATAAATATTTCTATTCTACTAAAGAATGCTCATCACATGCTGCATACAAAAAGATTTATAAAATCATAAATATTTCTATTCTACTAAAGAATAGAATACCTTTATTTAAATATCCTATCAAAGATTTAAATATCTACTTCTTCCAAACTATATAGACATGATAATTTGGAGAAACTAAACAAAGTAACAATCTGCCAAAATTTGATTCAATCATTACTACAATACGCAGATTACAAAGATCAAGCGAGGATAAAAGTAATAAATATTTCTCCTTTCCGCAACATATAAGGTAAGAAATATACAATAATCCCCCCATCCAGATATACCGAATCTTAACAAACTAATGCAAGATATTATAAACGGAATAATCTCCCTCCAACAGCGACAGAGTTATAGGAACGTATAGGGATATAATGTAAACAAACTTCAGATGACATACATCCAATCAGAGTATAGGGTCCAGACACACCTTAATTATTTATAAACAAAGTAGTGTTAAGAATTGGACACCCCTGAACCAATCACAACTGCCAACTAGTGACGTCATGACCAATGGGATCACTTAAAAATCGGAACAAAATTTTTTTTAACATACGGAAAATCCTTTAAGATTACGAATAAATTATAGCAAATTTTAATAATATAAGAATCTGGCCACTGTCACTAACAAGAGGGTAAACCGCACCAGGCGTAAGTGAAATTAGCAGCCAATTTTTTTACGATTAGACACAATTGACAACGGACCCAAACCGTAAGTGACGTCATTACCATACGGAGGCTAAGGACTATGAGTAAAATGCCAACAGCCAAAAGGCAATGTTAACAAATTCTTGCATGATGATATTGTATTACATAGAGTCTAACAGGAGTCATAGAGTTGCACAATAAAAATAGAATCTATAATAATAATGAAAAACGGAAAACCGGAAGTCACCAACTAGTTTGACTTCCGGTCACAAAATCAAAGCCCCTATAAAAGGCCAACACTAACAGCTTACCACCAGTCTTGATAAAGGCCTAGGAGAGGCCGAAACGCGTAGACCTGGTAAGCTCTATTTCATTAGGAGGATATTACTGTGAAGTTTTTACACATTGTGTCTTGTTTCTTTCTTCGCAGGTTTTTTTCTGTTGTTATTACTTTTATTTTTTGTGCATTATTTTTGGTGCATAGATTATTTTTGGTGTATTGATTATTTTTGTGCACTGAACCATCTTTTACACTGGACAACACAGAGTAAATAGACTATCATTGGATTTCCTTTGGACAATCATAGGATTTTCTCTGGAGATTGTTTAGGACATACTTTGAGACACTCACAGGATTTTCTTTGAATTTTATGCATTTTTTTGAATTTCCTAGGACACCGCACATATTATTCACATTTTTTCACTGATCTATCTTTTTATCACATTTTTTCACATTTGGATTTTTCAATTTTTCAATTTTTTAATTTTTAAATTTTGAATTCTAACACAGACACTCACTATTAATAGTTGGATTTTTTCAGAAACTCACTTGGACATTATCCATTGGACATTCATTTACACTATTTTTTACTATTTTTTACTATCTTTTACTACAATCATTTTTAATTTTCAATTGTATTCATTGTCTTTTATTATGTTCCTTTGGTAACTCATTGGGACACACTGTACCACATTGGGACACACCGTAACAGTCTGTTCCTCACCACAGAGATAGAATGTTTTTAGACTTTTAGATCATTGTTTTTATAATTTTAGCGTGGATCCATGCAGTTGTAATATTATAATTATATGTAATAAATATATGTAATAAATCCTTATTTTAACCTTAGCCTCCGTATTGTTGGCGCCTGAGTATACACTTTGCATTTCTGTTTACACTTGGTGGTAGCTAGGTATCACCGTCTCAGGCATATAAGGTTTGGTTGGCGCTGGGATACACCTCCTCTTTTCACTAGAAATGAAAAGATACAGCAGATTGATCCGTCCTTTGACACAAAGTATGCACCCCTTGTAAGTTTAGTAAATATGTTTAACTTGCAAATATATACAATTTCAGTTTATATTGCCTATAAGAGAGAACTTATATAAATAACACTATGCACTTAATGTAACCAACTATATAAAATTGCTATAATGTTTGGTGGTGCCCAACAGGATCATAACTGTTTATGCATGATATACCCATAGGAGACAACAATGGTGAAAAATATTCATGATCATTGAGAACAATAATATATTAGACTGTTATGTTTTGTTGTATTGTACGTGTCACTCAGCACAGCGAATGCTGATAGGATGTATCCAGAGGGAGTTGCCTTCTGCCACTCCCCTAACATGTGTGTTCAATTAAGTTGATACAAATGTGAGTTATAAATAGCAAGTGTTTTAGTTACATTTTATAAGCCTGATGAAACAGCTTGTTGCTGAGAAACGCGTCGCTTGTTTTTATTCTTTTACAAAGTAAAGTATTATCTATTTTTACAAACACTTGCTATTGTGTATTATTTGGACCAATCCTGGTCCCCTGGACTTTTGCTGACTGCCTCCTGTGGGAACCTTGTCATAGTCTGTTGGGTGACTGTATTGATCCCTTCCTGCCTGATTAGCATCAATGGAGATGCTTTACCAAATGTGAGTATATTTTCAAGTATACACAACATTATCTTCTGGTTCCAAACTGTACTAGGCCATATAGGCACCTCTGTGTCTCCTTGTCTTTTTTGCATAGAATATTCCACTCTATCCAAGAGGTCGGTCTGCTGGGTGACTGTGATTGATCCCAGACTGCTTCTGTTGCAGTCTGGAGTGCTTCCTAAATTGTGAGTTTGCATCGGCATAATTAAATCACATTCACTCCGCTGAACAAACAATATTGGGCCATGTGGCGCATCTGTCTCTCTTATGATTAATATTTTCATGTCGGATTAGTGCACATGGGATTATGCGATCAGGTTTGTGCGTGAGAGTTAGGTGACTCTCTATGGGGGGAATACGCGAACACGCACAAGATAGTCTAACTTAGTCTTATTATGAAAAACTTTGAAGGGGGGGGTAGGAGAAAAATAGATCTCATAAGTTCACGGTCAAAGTTGCATACTTAAGTATGCTAATACTTTAGTAGATTCAGGGTAAGCAGACATTCACTACCGCACAAAAACTATATCCAGATGTCTCAATATACTTCAATGCAATTCATGCTGGTTATTGTATAGTTGACTCATGTATAAAAAAATTCAAAACAAATGTACTAACAGTACTGTACTGCACCCCAATGAACAGTCCATCCTTATATTGCTTGTATTGGTGGCTGTGTGTACCGTGTCTTTAAACAATAATGAAATATAAACAGACACTTATTGTTAGTTACTCACAAGTCCTCCAAACGGGTTGCTGGTAATAGGTTAGAGTGGGTTTATCAGAGATTTTTCAGCTGGAATTGTTGTAATCAGCTTCTTAGCTGGAGAAATAAAACAAAGTCTTTTCTTCCTTCCCACACTTAAACTAAGCAGCTCACTCACAGCTCCGGTCAAGAATGGACTGTGGACCGTTCCCCTGCAGGTCCCTTCCAGCTTGAGCGTGCTCACTCCTGGCCTATAGATGCTTGTTGCAGTGCTCTTTAGTCTAATTATGCTCGTTAGGTTGGCGCGAATGAAAACAGTTTACTTTCAACTCATGAGTGCAACCTGACCAGCGCAAAAAGCTTACTTCTAGCGCAGTTAACGCGCGAGCGGGAGTGTTAATTAGTGCTCCACTTGTTATCTGGCCCCTAGTGTCTTCTCTAGATCACACTATAGATAATTATTTTCCGACTGTAAAAGGGAGTCATGGATGAAATTGGGTTGTATTGTGCTTATATAACAACGATCTGGCAGTATTATTTTTTTTAATTAAAAAAATAATTCAATCAATTTTGGTGGAAAATATTAGGGGTGTAAAGTATCCCAGTAATCCTCTTGAGAAGAATGGAGCCTGTGCATTCTACTGATGCAACATAAAATCTAGCTGGCCTTTAATTTTTCCAGGGATGATTTTAATTTCCAATCCAACACTTAAAGGGACATTATACTCATATGCTAAATCACTTGAAACTGATGCAGCATAACTGTAAAAAGCTGACAGGAAAATATCACCTGAGCATCTCTATGTAAAAAAGGAAGATATTTTACCTCACAATCTTCTCAGATCAGCAGAGTAAGTGCTGTGTAAAAAGTTATACTCAACTGCTGCTCAGCTGCAGGTAAAAAAAAAAAAAAAAAATGAAGAAATGAACAGCAGCCAATCAGCATCAACAGTGCTGAGGTCATGAACTCTTTTACTGTGATCTTCTGAGATTTCACTTAACTCTCATGAGATTTCATAGTAAATTTCCTTACACTGAATACACTTTTGAGGTAAAATATCTTTCTGTTTTACATAGAGATGTTCATGTGATATTTTCTAGTCAGCTTTTTACAGCTATGCTGCATCACTTTCAAGTGTTTAAACATTTGGGTATCATGGCCCTTTAATGTATTTCCAGCGAGCTAGTAGTGCATTGCTGCTCTAGAGCTGACTTTGCAGAGGTTAAACACATAGTTATATATACAAGCAAAAGTGCAGTAATAAAATTAACTTTTTTGCACTTTTCCTAAGACATTAAGCTCATATCATACCGTGGGGCAGATTTATCAAAGCTTAATCTGATAATACGCTGGAATCTCGCATCAAACTAAATGCAAAGTTGATCCGTCTTAATTAACAAAGCGTCAAGATTGTCAAATGTTGAAATGTGTGATGTAATATACGCTCCCGCAATATCAATCCAACGCAGATCGATACTTGCATCATTCTAGATGTTTCGAAGTCACATTCGACTCTATTTGACCCTCTTCCTAATTTATCAAACATTCAACAGGTACGCTCACGTCTATTCCACCGCAGCATACCTATCATTCAAACCGTCACCCATGAGGCTGCAAATGCCATAGAAATCAATGGGAGTCTGAAAACACAGGAAGGTTATGTTCGATGCTGCAAGAGAATGAAGCATATTACATAATAAAAGTACTTATGGATTATGGAATTATGTTACAGCTTTGTCTCTCATTGCAAAGCAAGGGGACAATATTATTGCTTCAAATTTGGTGCACTAGTAGAAATAGGGATAAAAATGAAATAAATAGATTGCATAACTTCCTTTCTTGGATAAATCTATTTGCACTATGTTTAACGCATGTAATACAAGTCCCACTCTCCACTTCGCACCAAATTTGACGCAACACTATTAGCACTAAATTTGACGCAAACTCACCACTTTTGATAAGGATATGCATAATCACATGATTTATTACATCAGCCAATCTTATTGAAATATACATTTTACACATCACTAATGAATCAAATTGCTCGATGCTTGTTTCATTGATCACTCATCAGAACTTGTAAGCGCAATTTGTTACATTGTGTATTAAACTTTGAAAGTATGTATATGTGAAATTAGTATTAAAGTAAAACTTTGATGATGACATTAGGACACACCGTGTAATATTTTAGACAATGATTTTAAAAATTGAATAATGTTTGATTCAATATAATCTTATCTGTGTCATGAATCTGATACAGCAGAAATTAAAATCACCTCTTTACTGTCATGCTATTTTCAGTGTTTTTCTTCCTTCTCTTGAATTTCATTTTCATTAAGAAATGTCATCTTATATGCCAGCCCATTTTTTAACACCTGTGTAGGGATGGTGTTTAAAACTAGACTGCAATCAGGAGGGATTAAACAGGTGCAGAGAGAAAACTGGCCAAGCTCTTAAAATATCCATTGTTTGCAAATAAATACATATGATACCCTGATTACATGTTAAATTCACAATTATTCTTGCTCAGAATAATAATATATTTACACTATATAGTGGTATAAATAAACACAGAGATATGAAAGACAACATTGTTTAGAACAAAAAAAAGGAATTTAGGGACCTGTATATATGTTTGCAAAAGATTTCTGATATAACACACACACATATATATATATATATATATATATATATATATATATATATATATATATATATATACATACACACACATGCAAGTATGTGCAAAGATATAAGTACAAAGTCTAGCATTAATAATCATTTAAAAAAAAATAAAAAACATGAGATAGGTATATCATGATTTCTAGAAATACAAATATACATTCATTTATGTGAAAATATCATATATCAGTTTTTTTATAACAATTACAGACGGCTAGATTACGAGTTTTGCGGTATGAGTGAAAAAGCAGCGTTATGGGTTATAACGCTGCTTTTTCACTCCCGCTGTTATTCTGAGTCTTGCGTGTTTAGGGGCAAGGGCACACTTTTTTGGCTGTCCCGCAAATTAACTTACGCAATTTGTGTAAAATCTTTTTTCAATGGGACTTCCATAGCGCCAGTATTAGGATTGAGCTTCAATCAGCCAATAGGATGGAGATTGCATTCTATTGGCTGATTGGAACAGCCAATAGGATTGAAGCTCAATCCTATTGGCTGATCAAATCAGCCAATAGGATTGAGTTCGCATTCTATTGGCTAATTGCATCAGCCAATAGGATTTTTTCACCTTTAATTCCGATTGACTGATAGAATTCTATCAGTCAATCGGAATTCAAGGGACTTCATCTTGGATGACATCATTTAAAGGAACCTTCATTCGTCGTTAGTCGTTGGAAGAAGAGGATGCTCCGTGCCGGATGTCTTGAAGATAGAGCCGCTCCGTGCCGGATGGATGAAGATAGAAAATGCCGTCTGGATGAAGACTTCTGCTGTCTGGAGGACCACTTCTGCCGGCTTGGATGAAGACTTCTCCCGGCTTCGTTGAGGACTTCTTGCCGCTTGGATGAAGACTCCTCCCGGCTTCGTTGAGGATGGATGTCCGGTCTTCAAAACTGTAAGTGGATTTTCGGGGGTTAGTGTTAGATTTTTTTAAAGGTTTTTTGGGTGGGTTTTATTTTTTGATTAGGGCTTTTGGACTGAAAAAGAGCTAAATGCCCTTTTAAGGGCAATGCCCATCCAAATGCCCTTTCAGGGAAATGGGGAGCTTAGGTTTTTTTAGTTAGGATTTTATTTGGAGGTTTGGTTGTGTGGGTGGTGGGTTTTACTGTTGGGGGGTTGTTTGTATTTTTTTATTAACAGGTAAAAGAGCTGATTTCTGCCCCAGAAAAGGCCCTTTTAAGGGCCATTGGTAGTTTAGAGTAGGCTAGGGTTTTTTTTTTATAGGGCTATTAGATTAGGTGTAATTAGTTTAAATATCTGATAATTTCTTTTTTTATTTTGTGTAATTTAGTGTTGTTGTTTTTTTGTAATTTAGGTAATTGTATTTAATTTAGGTAATTTATTTAATTGTAGTGTAATGTTAGGTGTTAGTGTAAGACAGGTTAGGTTTTATTTTACAGGTAAATTTGTATTTATTTTAACTAGGTAGTTAGTAAATAGTTAACTATTTAGTAACTATTCTACCTAGCTAAAATAAATACAAACTTGCCTGTAAAATAAAAAATATTTCCACAAAGGTGATTACGTTCTTGCAGTAATAATGAGCAGGGAGAGGAGAGGTATGTGATATAAAACTTCAGTTTATTTCATCATTTAAAAGCGATTACAGAGCACAGCAGTTCATAAATTACAGCTGACGCGTTTCCTGCCTACCATCAGAGGAGGATTATATTGCGGTACAGTCCGTACTCCCGGTGACAAGCCAAGGAAGGGTTAAGCCTCTAGTATTTTTCAATGAACTTGGAAATGATAATTATTTGAACTTCTACTTTTACCCCGTATGTGAACCCGCGATTGTGGGACTCTAATGAGAGTGTTATTTGTGGGGATCAGTGTAAGTAGGATACTGTGTGTTACCGCATATGTGGAACTCTAGACTGAGGAACACGCACAGGATAATCACACTTTAATCATAATACGCTCTGAATGAGTAACAAATTTGAATATTATCTGTAAAATAAAAATAAACTAAGCTAGATACAATGTAACTATTGGTTATATTGTAGCTAGCTTAGGGTTTATTTTACAGGTAAGTATTTAGTTTTAAATAGGAATTATTTAGGTAATGATAGTAGGCTTTATTTCGATTTATTTTAATTATATTAAAGTTAGGGAGTGTTAGGTTTAGGGTTAGACTTAGGATTAGGGGTTAATAAATTTAGTATAGTGGCGACGATGTTGGGGTTAATAATATTTAACTAGTGTTTGCGAGGCGGGAGTGCAGCGGTTTAGGGGTTGATATGTTCATTATTGTGGCGGCGATGTCCGGAGCGGCAGATTAGGGGTTAAAAAGTATAATGTAGGTGTCGGCGATGTTGGGGGCGGCAGATTAGGGGTTAATAAGTGTAAGATTGGGGTGTTTAGACCCGGGGTTTATGTTAGGGAGTTAGGTGTAAACATAAATTTTGTTTCCCCATAGGAATCAATGGGGATGCGTTACGGAGCTTTACGCTGCTTTTTTGCAGGTGTTAGGCTTTTTTTCAGCCGGCTCTCCCCATTGATGAATATGGGGAAATCGTGCATGAGCACGTAAAACCAGCTCACCGCAGCTTTCAGCAGCGCTGGTATTGGAGTGCAGTATGGAGCTCAATTTTGCTCTATGCTAACTTCTTGCCTGAAAACGCTGGGTTTATGAAAACCTGTAATACCAGCGCTGTAGGGAAGTGAGTGGTGACAATAACGTGCAAGTTATTACCGCACCCCTCATACCGCAAAACTCATATTCTAGCCGATAGAAAATAACTATCTATGAGATATTATTGTTTGCTCAGGTATAAATCTAGCTATTTCTTGGACATTAAAATATTAAACATAAAAGATTAGCTTTAGAGAACTGTGCTTGTTCATGGACAGTAATAAAATGGTATAAATAAAGATGGAAAAAACAGAATATCCACAACATCGATGACTCTTATTTATCAACAGTCCAATGTTCATTGCTCCATACATGACACGCGTGTTTTTGACAGAGCTTTTCATAAATAAGGGCGTTTTATGTAGATTTGCGGAAGTGATGTCTGGCAATGTCTGGCAAGCGTACTGACGCCAGCGAATGCACAGAGATTGACGCTTTGATAAATCGGCCCCTCTATATCATCAATTAAAGTGATTTCACACTTTGCTTTACTGTGATTTCACAAGAATTCACTAAAATGTAATGAGATTTAAAAGTAAACTTCCTTAAAGGGGCAGTCTACTTTAAAATGTGTATTGTTTAATTAGATAGATAATCCCTGTATTACCAATCCTCCCACTGTGCATAACCAACACTGTTATATTAATATACTTTTTACCTCTGTGATTACCTTGTATCTAAGCCTCTGCAGACTGTCCTTTTCTCTCAGTGCTTTTTACAATCTTGCATTTTAGCCAAATAGTGCTGGTTCTTGCATAACTCCAGGGGAGTGAGCACAATGTTATATATATATGACACACATGAACTAGTACTATCTGGCTTTTAAAAAGTAATAAAATGCACTGAGAGAAGAGGCGGCCTGCAGGGGCTTAGAAACAGGCAGAGGTTTAGAGGTTATAAAGTATATTACTATAACAATGTTGGTTGTGCAAAGCTGAGGAAAGGGTAGTAAAGGCATTACCTATCTTTGAAAA
Source organism: Bombina bombina (assembly GCF_027579735.1). Taxonomy (NCBI): domain Eukaryota; kingdom Metazoa; phylum Chordata; class Amphibia; order Anura; family Bombinatoridae; genus Bombina; species Bombina bombina. The sequence continues at coordinate 81,227,561 of NC_069499.1, forward strand.
ATAAAAAAAAAGTAGTCTGTCCCTTTAAATTAAGGATGAAAATAACATGACTGTGCCTGCACATGCCAGATGCACGCTCCCTTGTAAGTCCTAAGACTAGCATCCTGGTTGGCTGCCTATAGTTCGTTTACAATGGGATGTGGCTATTGTCTTGTGGCTATTGTCTTGAGGTAAAATATCTTCATTTTGTACAAAGAGATGTTCAGGTGATTTTTTTCTTGTCCACTTTTTACAGATATCCAGCTTTACTTTCAAGTACTTCAACATTTGGGTATCATGTCCCTTTAAGCATTGTATACCACGAGAACTAATTTAAAACTGTCAATTTGTTAGCACAATTTACAAATCAAAGACAGTTCAATGAAACACCTTTTAATAAACGTTTTTTGAATCCAAAAAGGCTCAGGTAAATAGAATCCCACTGTACTCAAGTATGTTGGAGACTCTCTGGTCCATCAGAAGGGTTTGAAGTAAGCAGACTTTTTAGACTTATTCATTGCAAAAGCAGAACAAAATATATGATGAAGGCAAATTACAGTATTGTTTTATTTTCCTTAATTCAACATTATTTTCTTAAAATAAAATAAAATAAATAAATAGATCAAACTGTATATATAAAACACAAAGAATAATAGAAAAATCTAAATAATTACAAAATCCCCCAATCCAATTGTCTATACAGCCATTATATTAAACAACCATTATATAAAATGCCTTCAGAATTTGGTATGTCTTGGACAAATAAATTTTCCCTGCAGTTTAGTTCATATACATTAATTGGTCTATCTGACTTCAAGTACGCAGACAGTTTCTTGGCCATACAATACATATTTGACAGGCATGGTCACCTCATACCAAACCTCACCTAGACCTGGAGCAAAAGCAAATACACCTTGATTGATTGGATTCTTATGAATTCATTCATTAGTCCAAGATTGGCAGACAAGACCTGGCAGGTATTGTATCTTCCTGAGAACAGACTGGTTTTTGGTGTGGTCATGTATCCACTTCAACATAATTGTGTAACTTTATACTTTTTTTTTAAGTAGACAACATTATATACTGGAAATGAAAGGTGTATCCTATTTGTTTGACAGGTCCTTAAATGCTCTGTAACTTCCCCTTATACAGTTACAAGGGGCATTTTTTGTGGCATTTTCAGCTTCAGGCAATAAAGACTATTTTTTGTATTAACCACAAAAACCAAGATTTTATATATATATATATATTTATTTTCTTTATCATTCTCCTGGGAAAGACATGAGGTGAGAAAAAAAGAGAAGTACCAGAAACCAACCTAATCATTTGTGTGGTAATATATGGTTTGAAAGCAAATTATGTGCAGGAAACTGGGTTTGTGGGGCTGAGGGTTTCACCACCGTAACGGTTAAAGTGTTTTCATAATTGGTTTACAAAAAGAGAGAAAACTACACAAGAATTTGTTCTTTTTATTTTATTTATTCAGGTATTTCCCTCACCCCTCTTTTTTTTTTTTTTTTGCTTCCTTGAAACATTTTTTTAACTCTTTGTGTGTCAGATAAGACTGCATACCACTACAGGTGGGTTAGTAGTACCAGACTAGAACCAGAACAAATAATCTTTTGTTTCCTCATTGAAAGGTAAATTAAAGGGACATCATACATATATGCTAAATCACTTGAAAGTGATGCGGCATAACTGTGAAAAGCTGACAGAAAAATATCACCTGAACATCTCTATGTTAAAAAGGAAGATATTTTACCTCACAATTTCCTCAGCTCACCAGAGTAAGTGTTGTGTAAGTTAAGTTAAGTTACTGCCCAGATGCAGGTAAAAAAAAGAAAGAAAGGAAGAAATGAACAACAGCCAATCAACATCAGCAGTGCTGAGGTCATGAATTGTTTTACTGTGATCTCATGAGATTTCATAGTAAACTTCCTTAAACTTAATAGGGAAATAATATGAGTAAGAATGAGGCTCGCTCCCTTACAAGCAGGGATAGGCACAGACAAAGGCTGTGGCGGACATTTTCCAAAGTACAGACCTTAGTCAGGCCCGGACTGGCCATAGGGCATACCGGGCATTTGCCCGGTGGGCCGCCGGTTACCTTAGCCCCGCCCACTAGTACTGCTGACTTAAAAAATTATTTGAGAACTTTTTTTGGTAAAATATTTATTAAATGTTTAATTTTTAAACTTCAGGGCCAGCCTGGCCAGCCCATATACAAACAAACATGGGCCCATTCGGATCAGCCGCACAGGCTGCAGCGCACTGCTTCCGGCCTGGCCCTGGGTCTGAGTGAGTGCACTGTTAGTGATGTCACAGTCACACACCATCGCCCTGCACGCGGCTGCACTACACTCACGCCGCGTGCCGGGTCCCGGGTCCATGGTGTGTCAGTGGTTGGAGGCCGGAAAGATGCTGGCTGCCGCCGAGCCGGGTGGATCTGGAGTCTGGAGTGGTCCTGAGTCCTCCATAGGCTGAGGCTCCATCATCAGATTCATGGCATGCCGGGGGGCTAGCTAGTGAGCAGTGCCACTGCCAGTGATTGACGCCGCAACTCAGCAGGACAGATGGCCGGCAGCAGAGGCAGGCAGGAGGTAGGTGAGGTCTGGAGGACCTTTTTTTTGGAGTTGATTTGATGATGTCACAGTAAATTAATGTATATTTTAGATAGTAACTAATACTAGTATTAGTAATTGTGACACAATTACTAATACTAGTATTAGTTACTATCTAAAATATACATTAATTTACTAGTACTAGGTCTGGGCCGGCCGCCTATGTACAGCAGCGTGCCAGATTGTAGGAAGGAGCCAGCAAGGTTAGGTTAACCCTTCACTCAGGTGGTAAATGTACTTAACAAGAGAGGTGACAGTGTATAATATATATATATATACATACACACAGGGAAATTTTGAGCCCTGATTTATATATATATATATATATATATATATATATATATATTTAAATAGTGCAGCAGCTGTATGTAAATGTAAATGTTAAAAGCTGCTATATGTAAATGTAAAAATTAAAAATTATTAGCCCCCAAAACCCCAAAAAATGATTTTATATGCAGTATATAGCAGATGTGCACCCCTCTGTGTATCAAATTGTGAATAACCTGCTCTGTTCTGTGTTAAAATAGGTTAACGTGTTCCTTTATTGTGTTAACTTCATATTCTTATTTTATATATATATATATATGTGTATATATATATATATATATACATACAGTATATATATATATATATATATATATATATATATACACACACACACACGCACACTTTTTTACCCAAACCCCCCCCCCGTTTATCTGTCCTGTATTTTTGTATATATAAATATATGCAGTATATAGCAGATGTGCACCCCTCTGTGTATTAAATTGTAAATAATCTGCTCTGTTCTGTTCTGTCTTAAAAGTGGTTAACATGTTCCTTTATTGTGTTGACTTGACTTCATATTCTTATATATACACACACACTTTTTTACCCAATACCCCCCCTGCCCTGTTTATCTGTTGGGTATTTTTGTAGCAAACGCCTGGCAACCCTATGTGGGAGTGGGACTGAGTATGGCTTACCACACCTGCAGATTTGTACTCACACATGATACAGATCACATGATGCCATCAGTGAGCTGCAGCCGTAGGCCAAGCGGGACATTTCATGTGCTGTGTCAAGCGGTGCAGAAGCATTGCCTGGCATTGCACTACTGTGAGCTAGCTGAACACATCTAGTGAGTTAATAAGTACGCGTGTGTGTAACCAAGTATCACCATCTAGCTCCCAGTAGTGCATTCCTGCTTCGGATATGTACATACATTTTGTTAACAAAGGATATCAAAAGAACAAAGTAAACTTGATAATAGAAGTTAGTCTGAATTGTGAAAGTTTACTTTTGGCTTTCATACTCCTTAAAATCTAGATTAAAGTTTGGCTTATTCCGATGGAATTGTTTAAGAATGCACTTGTTTTTCATGAAAATCTAGCACTTTATTTTTTTTTGGGGGGGGGGGGGGGGAGTGGGCCTCTTTGCCCTAAAATGCCCGGGCCTTTTTTTGATCCCAGTCCGGCCCTGACCTTAGTGAAGGACACCAAGGTACATTTGAAATTAAAAACATTATTTTATAATGCTGGATGTTATTATACTGATGCAGATACCACTGATCCTATAACCAGCCCTTATCTGGCTATACCCACGAGCCAGTGTCACTACTGTGTCAAACAATCATTATATTGTGCTGGGTGTTATTATACTTATGCAGATACCACTGATCCTATAACCGTCCCTCCTCTGGCTATACCCATGTGCCAGGGTCACTACTGTGTCATTATATAGTGCTGGGTGTTATTATACTGATGCAGATACCACTGATCCTATAACCAGCCCTCCTCTGGCTATACCCATGTGCCAGTGTCGCTACTGTGTCATTATATAGTGCTGGGTGTTATTATACTGATGCATATACCACTGATTCTATAACCAGCCCTCCTCTGGCTATACCCATGTGCTAGTGTCACTACTGTGTCTTTGTATAGTGCTTGGTGTTATTATACAGATGCATATACCACTGATCCTATAACCGGCCCTCCTCTGGCTATACCCATGTGCCAGTGTCACTACTGTGTTATAATATAGAGCTTGGTGTTATTATACGGATGCAGATACCACTGACCCTATAGCCAGCCCTTGTCTGACTATATGCATGTGCCAGTGTCACTACTGTGTCATTATATAGTGCTGGGTGTTATTATACTGATGCAGAGACCACTGATTCTATAACCAACCCTCCTCTGGCTATACCCATATGCCAGTGTCACTACTGTGTTATAATATAGTGCTGGATGTTGTTATACTGATGTAGATACCACTGACCCTATAACCAGCCTTTGTCTGGCTATACACATATGCCAGTGTCACTACTGTGTCTTTGTATAGCGCTGGGTGTTATTATACTGATGCAGATACCACTGACCCTATAACCAGCCCTTGTCTGGCTATACGCATATGCCAGTGTCACTACTGTGTCTTTGTGTAGAGCTGGGTGTTATTATAAAGTTGCAGATACACACCCAGTATTTCACTCAGACTTTATTTATTCCATACCTTATCACCCAATATCACTAGCAGTCTCTTGACAAGCCACTAACTTTATTCACACTACATATTTTTTTTTTATTCCTATTATTTAATCAGAAAGAAAAGATATACTAAGGTTGTGGCGGACACTGCAAGGGATAGTCACGGACACCAGTGTCCATGTACGGACACCTTGCCTATCCTTGCTTACAAGTCCCGGGGCAGGCATACTGATTTGTCCTTTACAATGGGGTGTGAATACTTAGGACATTTTGAGGTAAAATATCTTTCTTTTTACATAGAGATGTTCAGGTGATAATATCTATATTTCTATATTTTCTTGAGTATCATGTCCATTTAAGTGTTGTATTTTTCTTCAATTTGCTTAAATTGTTTCATGATTTTGTTTCTTCAAGTCCCATTACTATCTTGTAAATTGTGACATAAGCTGTTTTCCTGCGCACCTTTGGGTGATTATTTAGAGGGCACACCAGCCAATTTTGTACCTGCACTTAGGCACCTTTTAAGTATCTTTTCTTTCAGTCATGTTTTTTTTTTAACATTTTTATTTTATTTCTGTTTTTCTTATGCATATGTTAGAGTGAACTGTTTTATACATGACATTTTGATTATTATTTTTTTATTTGTTTGTTCTGTATGGTTTTGAAGGTGTCTTTAGGATCCCGCTATCCTTCAGAGTGGAACTGCTTCAATGCTCCAAGAAGTGAACAGTTGCAAGATACATTAAACTCCATTGATCATAAAAGAACTTATTTTGTATATTACGGCTGTGCTGAGGGACGGGTACAAACGTTTATGAACTCCCACAATTTCAAGTTGGGATGATGCAGTGAGTTTTCTGTTGCATAAATAGTTCACTATTGGGTTCTACTGAATCAAGGCTTAAGTTATCATATTCTGAGACAGCTGTGTCTTAGTTAAGGGGTTTGCAGTTCCCATTAATGTTAGGAATTAAGCATAAGTATTACGATTATGGATAATCGTTATTAAGATTAGTGATAGGGAAAGAGTTAAGCCATTGAGTTAGATTTAACAAGTGTCGAGGGTCATGATTCACCACAGCAAATAAAATCCGCAGGACATCGCTAAATGCGGACATTATCATTGCACAAGCATTTCACCAAAAATGCTTGTGCAATGCCGCCCCCTGCTCACTGGCGGACAATCAGCTGCTAGCAGGGGCTGTCAATCATCCTGATTGTATCGGATCGGGATGAATTCAATCTGCCACCTTTTAGGTACTTCTTAACTTCCGTTTTTAGATGAGCTTGAAAAGATGGGCCCCCAAAGCAGCATCCACAGCTTAGTAAATGGAACCCATTGAATTAATGAACAGTTTGCCCTGTCCACACTTTTGTCAGCAACAAAATAATAATGCTGAAATATTTTGGTACTTGTGAAAATGCGAACAACTGGTGAAATTAACTAAAAATGTAAATCCTATACAGATGTTGGCAACTTCAGCTTCTTTGCTTCGCTAGATACTGAGCGTAGAACAAAGGACTTTCATTGCTAATATAGCTGATAGGATAATTAAATAATATTGACTCTAGTGGGGTACAGCGATTAACCCTTTCACTACCACTAATGATGCAAACGAAAACCCTTCAATTGTAATTGACACCTGTGCTAATAAACTTGTCCTTCTCTCTGGTGTCAATAACAACTGCTTACATTTTTACTTTTTGCTTATAAAGTAACTGGCATTTCTTTCACTGGTCAAATTTTTTTTTCTAAATCCCAAATAGAATTCTCAAATTAGTCTTGCTATTATTATATAATTATTTCTCATAAATGGTTAGACGTTTAAGCTTTGCAGATACTGAAATTTTCAGTTCATATCTAAACATATCTTTTTGATTTCTTCTATGCATTTAAGGTAGTTTGGGGGAAATTTTATTATCAAAAACATAAAAGCATAATAAAGGTTATTTTAAAGAGTAGTTTCTTTTATTTTCACAGTAAAGTATTTAAATATTTTTTATGTTGTTTACACCATGGGGCCAATTTATCAATGTCTGTCCGACACGTTTTTTTATTTTCAATTTTGTACAAGCAAAATAATAAATATATATAGATGAATAGTAATAATATTGGGTTAGATTACAAATGGAGCGCTAATTTATCTTGTGCCCGCAAATGGACAAATTTAGTAGGAATTAGCTCTCAGAAAATGAACCCGAGGTCAGACCTCTGGTTAATTTTCTAAATGTCCCCAAATTGCCACCCAAATTTAGTGTTAGTTTCTTTTTTTTTTTTTTAATGTAGCATTAAAAAAAAAAAACTGCACTAAGTAGTTTTTGGGGCTTAAGTTATCGGCTTGTGTTAGAAAAAAACAGCACTAAAAAGTGCCTTTACATAGCGGTCTATGGGAAGTGTGTGTTCCCTGTAAATATATATGTATATGCTTAAATATATATATATATATATATATATATATGTGTGTGTGTGTTATATGTATATACACATACAAATACATAAATATATATGTTTATAATCATATACATACATATTTACATTTGCTACGCACTTCGCTGCGTTTGTTCTCAAGCCGTGTCTCATGGCATGAGAATGAGGCTCCCATTGGAGCCTATGGAAGCACGCTATCATGAGCGCAATGCTTCCATGAGTTCACATTGCACCTAACTTGTAATACCAGTGTACATTTGCGTGTGCTTGTATTACAAAGTGGAGCGCAAATATCGCTTTAGCGAAAGCGATATTTTGTGCTCCACTTGTAATCTGGCCAATAATATTATATAGTAATTATAAAACAAAACTAGAACCCTTAGCTACTGTTCCTAAGTGAATGGCAATGCCTGCAAAATAGAAAAGACATACAGGGACTGCGTTTCCTCTACTTGTAGTACTGCTGCAAGCAAATAATTCTCATGTATACTGTGCATCTAAAAGCAGTGCAAAACACAGGAGAAAATGTATCAATCTGCATTTACAGCTTTTAAATGTTAGAAGCAGAAACTGCTTCTTATGACTCTTTGGCACCTGAGAGGTAGTGAGATAAATCCCCCTGACACTGGCTTGTTTGGGGTGACTGACATTCCCTGCTTTTGTGCAGAACTCTTGTGCAAAGTTACATTTTGCAATGCAATGCTGCATCACAAGTGGCGATTGCAGGCAGGAAGGTTCTCTACTTGAGAATGTTTCAGCTTGCAATCCTGACAATTTTTTTTTCTGAAAGTTATTAATAGGTAACTTTATTTTGAAAATGTGTTGGCATCAAGCTATACTTTTGCACTCCTTGTGAGTGCTGCATTTGTTGATTGTTCTTGCTGCCAACTTCTGACAGCATTATTTTTAATTATGTTTGTGTTGGTGACTGGTACAGCCAATCAGATAACATACTACACTGAGACAAAGTCAAGCAGGCTGTACCATTTACCTATAGAAAAGTAAAAACACTGCCAGTGCAGGGTTGGCACACATTATCTATAGGGATGCAAGGTATAGATTGCTGCTTACATTGTTAAATGTAGAGATATATTGATGATGTGATTTTTTTATCATAGAAATAAATCATGTAAAGAAAGAAAAATAATAACAACATTTTAAGTCCATGTAATAACTCACTAGTCAATGGAACATCTTGGAACAGAGTGCTGGACTTGTTTGTGCACTACCCAGTGATGCCACAGTTGTAAGGTCCTTGGCTGCAGTATGTATTTAATTTATGCTAAAATATGTGCCCAGAACAAAGCTCACAACTGGCAAATTGCCATCTTCACCCCTTGTGCCAGATATATGCTCAGAACAGCACTTAGACCAGATGACTTGCCCTCTGCGTCCCTTATGTCAGATATTTGCCCACATCAGACCAGATGAATTGCACCCTGCATCACCTTATTTCATATATATGCCCAGAATAATGTTCTATAATAATATAATAAGGGCGCTACTTCATAATCTAGCCCTATGTCAAATATGTGCCAAGAACAAATGTTTTGCCCCTGCACTCATTATGGGCTAGATTACATGTGGAGCAGTAAAGTTAGCGGGCACGTGGTATAAGAACATTGCGGGCATGTTAATTTGAACTCGTATTACAAGTTGAAAGTGAACACGAGAGCACAATCCGATCTAACACACGTCGAGAACTTGTGTAATAGGTTAGGGATAAAAAAAAGTTACACCAAACATATATATATATATATATATAAAAACACTATCACACTATCTGATAAAAAATATTTACATAAATATTAATAAAAAATAGTTATGAAGGTTCAAAGGTATATAGTAGATAGCTATCTATTTGACTGCAAAGGGATATTATATATGTGTGTGTGTGTGTGTGTGTGTATGTGTGTGTGTATCTGTGTTTGTGTGTGTGTGTGTGTGTGTGTGTGTGTTTCTAAAGAATAATGGCATAATAAAATGTCATGTGTTTTACAGCATATTTTTCACATTCCAATGTCCTTGACAGGAAAATTTTATTTAAATTTGAAATACATATATATATATATATATATATATATATTTATATATATATATATATATATATATATATATATATATCTGTATATCCCTATACTTGTGTATCTATTCCTATAGATATATAGGTATAGATGAATATTTTAGATTAACATTATCACACACACACATAAATATATTATCTATACTATAATCGCGTTTGTAACACATCCGTTGCCGTCGTAGGTTGCGCTCACAGCCAAATCTAAGCAGCGCAAGACAACTTCCGGAAGCTCCAGCACTCTCAGCTGTTATGTAACAGCCAAGAGCTGGAGTTCCTGAAGCTTCAGGCATCTGCCGTATATGGAGCCGGAGCGTGATCGATACTCCACCTCCATATGAGGGCAGATGCCTGATCATTACAGAAGGTGACACTGTGTGTGTTACCATCTGTAACAATCTTCTGCTGGTGCTGGCGGGAGTTGTGGGCGGGAGATGGGTGGCAGGTGGGGGGCTCAGCAGCGCAGGGGGAGGGAAGGGCAGGAAAGGTGTACACTACAGAAATGAAAGGAACAGGGAGGGATGGGGCAGCTACCCTACAGAAAAGGGGTTTGGGAGTGTGGGGGGGGGGGGTGCTAAATGGTGATCGTGGGAGGGGGAAGGTGGTGGGACCATTACAATACAGGTAAAAAAGGGGGTTATAGGTACTGGCACACAGCTGCCAGTACCTACGATGGCAGCAATAGGGAGGTTAGAGTGCTATTTGAGGGGGAAATCAGGGACAGAGGGATAGGGACAGAAGGATAGGGAGAGGGACAGAGAATAGGGACAGAGGAAGAGGGACAGGGACAGAGGGATAGGGACAAAGGGACAAAGACAGAAGGACAGGGGCAGAGGGATAGGGACAGAGGGATAGGGACAGGGGGATAGGGACAGGGATAGAGGGATGGGGACAGAGGGTTAGGGACAAGGACAGAGGGATAGGAACAGAGGGATAGAGGGATAGAGGGATAGGGACAGAGGGATAGGGACAGCGGAATAGGGACAGAGGGATAGGGATAGAGGGATAGGGACAGAGGAATAGGGACAGAGGGATAGAGGGACAGGGACAGAGGGATAGGGACGGGGCAGAGGGATAGGGACAGAGGGATAGGGAGAGAGGGATAGGGACAGGGACAGAGGAATAGGGACAGAGGGATAAGGACAGAGGGATAGGGAAGGGATATGGACATAGGGATAGGGACAGAGGGTTAGGGACAGAGGGATAGGGACAGAGGATAGGGACAGAGGGATAGGGACAGAGGGACAGGGATAAAGGGATGGGGACAGAGGGATAGGGACAAAGGGAATAGGGACAGATGGATAGGGACAGGGATAGGGATAGAGGAATTGGGATAGAGGGAAGCGGACAATGGGCTAGGGATAAAGGAATAGGGATAGAGGGGTAGGGACAGAGGGATATGGATAGGGACAGAGGAATAGGGACAGAGGGATAGAGACAGGGCTAGAGGATAGGGACAGATGGATAGGCATAGGGGGATAGGGATAGAGGAATTGGTATAGATGGAAGCGGACAATGGGCTAGGGATAGAGGAATAGGGATAGAGGGGTAGGGACAGAGGATAGGGATAGAGGGATAGGGACAGAGGAATAGGGACAAAGGGATAGGGACAGTACTAGAGGATAGGGACAGATGGACAGGGATAGAGGGATAGAGGGACAGAGGGATAGAAGGACAGAGGCATAGGGACAGAGGGATAGGGATAGAGGGATAGGGATAGAGGGACTGATGAATAGAGGCATAGGGACAGAGGAATAAGGATAGAGGAGTATTGATAGAGGAATAGGGATATAGGGATAGGGACAGAGGGATAGGGAAAGGGATAGAGGGATAGGGATAGAGGGACAGAGGCAGAGGGATAGGAACAGAGGAATAGGGACAGAGGAATAGGGATAGGGATAGAGGGATAAATGGATAGAAGGATAGGGATAGAGGGACTGATGGATAGAGGCATAGGGACAGAGGAATAAGGATAGAGGAGTATTGATAGAGGAATAGGGATATAGGGATAGGGACAGAGGGATAGGGACAGGGATAGAGGGATAGGGATAGAGGGACAGAGGCAGAGGGATAGGAACAGAGGAATAGGGACAGAGGAATAAGGATAGGGATAGAGGGATAGAAGGATAGGTATGTTTCTTTCATTAAACATTTTGGCCCGGGTACACGGGCTTTACCACTAGTAATATATAAATCAAATTAAAAAAATTCTATGTGAAGAACATAGGAATGCAACATATGCATAAATAGGGGGTATATTGTCCATGACCTTTTTGAACACCTGGAGCCACCCGCTTGCTTAGTGGGTTGGACCGCACCAGTACAACCTGCTATACTCCTGGAGCCGAGAGAGAGTTAGCCGGTACGTCCTGAGTTACCAGCCTTGTGAGTACTGATTTGGCTTGTAGTTCTTTTCTTTCCACATTGAATATGCTGATACACACATGAGGCGCCCCTCTGTTCTGTGTTTTCTTCTTAGCGCACATGATAAATTAGTTATCTTAAGACATGTTATTGAAATAATACATATAAAATATAAAAAATATTAACAAACGCCTAGATTTAGAGTTCTGCGTTAGCCGTCAAAACCAGCGTTAGGGGGTCCTGGTATTTAGAGTCAGTCAGGAAAGGGTCTAACGCTCACTTTCCAGCCGCAACTTTTCCATACCGCAGATCCCCTTACGTCAATTGCATATCCTATCTTTTCAATGGGATCTTTCTAACGCCGGTATTTAGAGTCTTGGCTGAAGTGAGCGTTAGAAATCTAACGACAAGATTCCAGCCGAAGAAAAAAATCAGGAGTTAAGAGCTTTCTGGGCTAACGCCGGTTCATAAAGCTCTTAACTACTGTGCTCTAAAGTACACTAACACCCATAAACTACCTATGTACCCCTAAACCGAGGCTCCCCCCATCACCGCCACTATAATAAAAATTTGTAACCCCTAATCTGCCGACCGCACACCGCCGCAACCTACATTATCCCTATGTACCCCTAATCTGCTGCCCCTAACATTGCCGACCCCTATATTATATTTATTTACCCCTAATCTGCCCCCCCCAAAGTCGCCCCGACCTACAATTATTAACCCCTAATCTGCCGACCGGACCTCACCGCTACTATAATAAATGTATTAACCCCTAATCCGCCTCACTCCCGCCTATAATAAATTGTATTAACCCCTAATCTGCCCTCCCTAACATCGCCGACACCTAACTTCAAGTATTAACCTCTAATCTGCCGACCGGACCTCGCCGCTACTCTAATAAATGTATTAACTCCTAAAGCTAAGTCTAACCCTAACCCTAACACCCCCCTAAATTAAATATAATTTAAATCTAACGAAATAAAATAAATCTTATTAAATAAATTATTCCTATTTAAATCTAAATATTTACCTGTAAAATAAACCCTAATATAGCTACAATATAAATAATAATTATATTGTAGCTATTTTAGGATTAATATTTATTTTACAGGCAACTTTGTATTTATTTTAACCAGGTACAATAGCTATTAAATAGCCAATCAGCCAATCAGATTTTTCCTACCTTAATTCCGATTGGCTGATAGAATCCTATCAGCCAATCGGAACTCGAGGGATGCCATCTTGGATGACGTCATTTAAAGGAACCTTCATTCGGATTTAGGACGTCGGAAGAAGAGGATGGATCCACGTCGGCTGCTTCAAGAGGGTCCCTCTCCACGCCGGATGGAAGAAGATAGAAGATGCCGCTTGGATGAAGATGTTTGCCGGTCCGGATCTCCTCTTCTTGCCGGATAGGATGAAGACTTCGGAGCCTCTTCTGGACTTCTTCTTGCCGGATAGGAGGAAGACTTCGGACCCTCTTCTGGACGGCGTGGTGAAGACAAGATAGGAAGATCTTCAGGTGCTTAGTGTTAGGTTTTTTAAGGGGGGTTTGGGTTAGATTAGGGGTATGTGGGTGGTGGGTTGTAATGTTGGGGGGGTATTGTATGTTTATTTAAATGCAAAAGAGCTGTTTTCTTTGGGGCATGCCCCGCAAAAGGCCCTTTTAAGGGCTGGTAAGGTAAAAGAGCTGTTAAATTTTTATTTTAGAATAGGCTAGGGCATTTTTTTATTTTGGGGGGCTTTGTTATTTTTTTAGGGGGCTTAGAGTAGGTGTAATTAGTTTAAAATTCTTGTAATCTTTTTTTATTTTTTGTAATTTAGTGGGTTTTTTTGTAATTTAGTGTTTGTTTGTTTTTTGTAATTTAGTTTAGTTGATTTAATTGTAGATAATTGTAGATAGTTTATTTAATTAATTTATTGATAGTGTAGTGTTAGGTTTAATTGTAACTTAGGTTAGGATTTATTTTACAGGTAATTTTGTAATTATTTTAACTAGGTAACTATTAAATAGTTAATAACTATTTAATAGCTATTGTACCTGGTTAAAATAAATACAAAGTTGCCTGTAAAATAAATATTAATCCTAAAATAGCTACAATATAATTATTATTTATATTGTAGCTATATTAGCGTTTATTTTACAGGTATTTAGATTTAAATAGGAATAATTTATTTAATAAGATTTATTTTATTTCGTTAGATTTAAATTATATATATATATATATATATATATATATATATATATATTTAACTTAGGGGGGGTGTTAGGGTTAAGGTTAGACTTAGCTTTAGGGGTAAATACATTTATTATAGTAGCGGCGAGGTCCGGTCGGCAGATTAGGGGTTAATACTTGAAGTTAGGTGTCGGCGATGTTAGGGAGGGCAGATTAGGGGTTAATACTATTTATTATAGGGTTTTTGAGGTGGGAGTGAGGCGGATTAGGGGTTAATACATTTATTATAGTAGCGGTGAGGTCCGGTCGGCAGATTAGGGGTTAATAATTGTAGGTAGGTGGCGGCGATGTTGGGGGCGGCAGATTAGGGGTTAATAAATATAATATAGGGGTCGGCGGTGTTAGGGGCAGCAGATTAGGGGTACATAGGGATAACGTAGGTTGCGGCGGTGTACGGAGCTGCAGATTAGGGGTTAAAAATAATATGCAGGGGTCAGCGATAGCGGGGGCGGCAGATTAGGGGTTAATAAGTGTAAGGCTAGGGGTGTTTAGACTCGGGGTTCATGTTAGGTCGTTAGGTGCAGACTTAGGAAGTGTTTCCCCATAGGAAACAATGGGGCTGCGTTAGGAGCTGAACGCTGCTTTTTTGCAGGTGTTAGGTTTTTTTTCAGCTCAAACCGTCCCATTGTTTCCTATGGGGGAATCGTGCACGAGCACGTTTTTTAAGCTGGCCGCGTCCATAAGCACAGCTGGTATTGAGAGTTGCAGTGGCGGTAAATATGCCTGTACGCTCCCTTTTTGGAGCCTAACGCAGCCCTTCTGAGAACTCTCAATACCAGCGTTGTTTAAAAGGTGCGGGGGAAAAAAAGCACACGTAGCTAACGCACCCCTTTGGCCGCAGAACTCTAAATCTAGGCGAATATTATTAAAAATGATTATACATACTGTAAAATTGTATCCATTTGAATGAGCACTAGATGGCAGCACTTTCCTGTCATATAGTGCTGCAGACACCTACCTAGGTATCTCTTCAACAAAGAATAACATGTGAACAAAACAATCTTGATAATAGAAGTATATTTAAAACTTTTTTTTTTTGTTAAATGTATGCTCTGTTTGAATCACAATAGAAAAATGTTCATATCCCTTTAATTATTAACTTCACTGGCTGACAATAGCGTGAGAAGTAATTATGCTATTGTAGTTGTTCCTAGCAGTTTTATGTCCCTTTAACAATTTGCAAGAGAGCAGCCCACAGTTTATTAATTATATTACAGCATTTATATTCAATATTTATTCTAGTTATAGCTGGTGCTTTTTGCTTTATTTCTTAATTATTAACTCCCCTGGATGCCATAGATAACTGCAAAACATTTTCTGTGGTGACAGAAGGGTTAATATAATCCTTATTATATATTTAATTCTATATACCGTAGTTCAGTGTAAGCCTATAACCTGTTTGTATTAGTGGCTGTTTGTTCCAAAGCTTAGTTAATGTATATTTCAGGTCTGCAATAATATATGGTAACATTGAGCTAAACATCGTACATCAAAAATGCGTCTATTTAACATTAGAACGTGTGGTTTAAAGGACCGGCACTTAAAATAAGTGGGAAAGATTTATTACATGGTTACATTTAGAGAGCAAAGTGCTCTCTACATATCTAAGGAACATTCATTATCTCCCAAAGAAATATATCTTATCCCTCTACAAAATGTATCATTAGCCAATGCTGGTTACTGCTGATTCCATGAGTAATACAAATAAAAAAAAGTAAAATATGATTTTGTAGCTCTTTCTATAACTCTGATCTGTTTTTGCAAAGAATTGAAGGACAAGGCTGGGGGTGAATATATTTGCAGGTTCTAACATGAAAATAAAATAGTCATTCTTTGGAGATTTTGCTTGGACTATTTAAATCACAAAGCTGTGAATAGGTCAGATGAGATGTGATTGTGAAATATAATCAAGAACGCAGGTCTACTTATACATGTCCCACACGTTTCCCTCAGGGGTAATATCCACAACTTCCTCATTTTTCTGCAAATGACATCCGATTGTAAGCAATTTATAGAAAAGCAGAGATTGCAACTGTGAAGAAATATTGGTATGTGAATAATATATCTCTCTATCTATCTGACTCTCTATCTATAGCTATGTCTATTAGTCTAGATGTCTGCTGACTCTTTTGTAAAACTCTCTCTCTCTCAATTTGTGTGTGTTTGTGTGTGTGTGTGTGTGTATATATATATATATATATATATATATATATATATATATATATATATATATATATGTATATATATATATATATATATATATATATATATATATATATATATACACACAGACACACACACATATATATATATATTTATATAAAAGATTCACTTGGGGCGTATGCCAGAGGATCGACAGGGTGCCGTCCTTGAACCCCCCAGGCGGAGGCAAAAGAAATAGTATAGATGGGGAAATTACAGTACATCTGGCTTTTCCCCACAGCTGCTTGGGTAATGTGTGGTTTACCAGGGTAATCCATCCTAGGATTAACCACATTTCTTACTTTACCCGTAACATATACTGTATATATATTTAAAAAGTATATATAGATACTGTATATATATATATATGTGTGTGTATAACAACAACATTTCCTGGACACTTTAAGGGAAGCAGTCACAGGTGTGCAACAGTTCACTGTTGTTTGGTGGGCAGGGTAGCAATAAGAGTAACAGGGCCACAGGTGTTTATTGCCAGGGCTTGGGGGAGTCTGGCATGCCATGGTGCAGCCGAGGTTCCTGGAAACCAAGACACAAGGACAGTGGGCAGATCTCTCATCCCATGTCAATCCCGCAACATCAGTTATATATACAGCCTTATCCATTGCAATATCTTATTATTCCATTCTTAGTATAAAAAAAATTCTAGCTGATTAGATAGATTATATAGAAAGATGATAGATATAAGATGATTGATAGATAGGATAGATAGATGATAGATCATAGATAGATAGATAGATAGATAGATAGATAGATACAGTAGATAGATAGTGAGATAGATAGTGAGATAAATAGATAGATAGATAGATAGATAGATAGATAGATAGATGATAGACAGAAGATGATTGATTGATAGATAGGATAGATAGATGATAGATCATAGATAGATAGATGATAGATAGATAGATAGATAGATAGATAGATAAATAGATAGATAAAGAGATAGATAGTGAGATAGACAGAAGATGATTGGTGGATAGGATAGATATATGATAGACCATAGATAGATAGATAGATAGATAGATATAGATAGGGAGATAGATAGATAGCTAGATTACTAGATAGTCAGAAGATTATTGATAGAATAGATAGTTGATAGATCATAGATAGATAGATCGATAGATAAATAAATAGATAGATAGATACATAGTGAGATAGATAGATATAAAGATAGATAGACAGAAGATGATTGATAGATAGGATAGATAGATGATAGATCATAGATATATATATATATAAATAGATATATAGATAGATAGATAGATAGATAGATAGATAGATAGATAGATACATAGTGAGATAGATAGATATAAAGATAGATAGACAGAAGATGATTGATAGATAGGATAGATAGATGATAGATCATAGATATATATATAAATAGATAGATAGATAGATAGAGATAGGGAGATAGATAGTTAGATTGCTAGATAGTCAGAAGATTATTGATAGATCATAGATCAATAGATAGATAGATAGATAGATAGATAGATAGTGAGATAGATAGATAGACAGAAGATGATTGATATATAGGATAGATAGATGATAGATCATAGATAGATAGATCGATAGATAGATAGATAGTGAGATAGATAGATATATAAATAGATAGACAGTAGATGATTGATAGAAAGGATAGATAGATGATAGATCATAGATAGATAGATAGATAGTGAGATAGAAAGATGGATAGATAGATAGATAGATAATAGATATATAGATAGCTAGACAGTGAGATTGATAGATAGATGATAGATATATAAATAGATAGATAGTGAGATAGATATATATATAGATAGATAGATAGATAGATAGATAGATGATAGATAGATAGTGAGATTGATAGATAAATGCTACCTTTACACAGATCTGCTTTAATTCAGTATTTAATAAATGTATCCCAGATTAGTGTATCAATAAACCTCTTGTGTGTTACTATAACTCACTAGTTGTTTTCGTAAATACATTTGAAATGCTGCTAAAACTGGCAACTGATTACTACTGCTTTACTGTTCTGCAGATCTGAAGAGTGCTGCGTTGGTTTGTTTTTAGTTTTTATTTAGAAGTAGTAAAGCACTTGAGCGGCTCTATTGCTACAGGGGCTGACATACTAATAACTTAGCCATAGGGGTGGTCACAGAGAATAGGAAAAAAACACAATAGCTGAATAAAGTACTGAATATTATACCTGAAAAAAAAAAAAGATCTCTCATGCATTTGAAAAAGCGCCATGTTAAAGTTGTTTTTGTTTTAAGGAATATAAAGTAAAAGCTTAATATATTTAAACTGAAACTAATACTGCAGTATTGTACTTCATACAAATCCTTATTGGCTAATAAGTACAAGTGCCTCTGGTGGATAGGAGAATACACTTGCAAATGTGATAAGAAAACTTTATTAAGGACGAGAAAATAAAGGACCAGATTATTAGTGGAGAGCTGTTTTAACGTGCGTTAGTAAAGGTGCAGATTTGCCCATTTACGGGCATTACAAATGGCTGGTTAACATTACTGCAAGCTCGCAGTTACGCTTTCTGCTAAGCGCAAAAACCTGTGTTTTCACTATAATTTATATACATATATATTTATTTATTGCAGCCCAATGATCTATGATTTGCTCCCTGCGCTGCGCTAGGTGGGTTACCGTGGCTGTCGGCATTAAAACGAGGCTCCCATTGAAGCCTATGTAAGCACACTCTCATGAGCTCTTGGCTTCCGTGCAATGCAAATGCAATGTCTCATTCACATTGCCCCACACTTGTGCGTTGAAATTACTGAATGAAGCGCAAATATTGTGCTCGCGTAAACGCAATATTGCACTCCACTCGTAATCTAGCCCAAAGTTTTTAAAATAAATAAATACCAAAATGCTTTTGAATTGTCCTCTTTTTAAAAAGATGACTATAATGTTTCTATACACCCAAAAAATCTTTGTATTAAAATGTTTAATTCAAGTCAATGAATTAATAAAGCTCTTTATTGTAGACCACTTATTTAGCATTTAATAGAAAAGACACCAGATGAAATGGTGTTAAAGGGAAATGGAAGAAAAATTAAAGGGATAGTCAAAATTAAATTTTCACGACTCATAAAGAGCATGCCATTGCAAATTATTCTAATTTGCTACTATGGTCTAATTTGCACAATTCTCTTGGTATTTTTTGTTTAAAAGCATATCTAGGTAGGCTCAGGGGGCATCTATGCACTACTGGGAGCTTCTGATTGACAGTTGCATATATATATATAGTGATCATATTGCCGCTTTAAAAAGGGATACATGAAAAATACATATGTCAGGGTTCTTAATAATAACAGCCCTGAAATATGCATTTTTCATATGTGTCCCTTTTTAAAGCAGCACTCTGGTCACTATATATACAGTATATATTGACTTACCTTAAATGTTCTGCTAGCTTTCTGTATTGTATTTCTGCTCCTTTCACAAAGGATACCAAGAGAATTAAGTCAATTTTATTATAAAAGTAAAACTGGAAAGTTATATGGTCTATTAAAATCATGAACTAAAAATAGGAGTTTTGTGCCTCTTTCGTGATTGACACTTGATTGAGACTGAGCAGTGAAAATCAGTCCATGTTACTTGTCTTACTATTTATTGCAATTATTACATTTTGTTTTCTTGATATCCTTTTTTTAAAACCTTACCTCCTGTCCAGAAGAGCATACTGAGGTAGGCTAAGGAGTGAGCATGTGTCTTGAGCACTAAGGACTAGAGGAGCACTATTTAAAGTGCAGGGAAAGCTATCAATATTGTTGGACTGTGTAAGGATAGCGTCCAAATTGGTATTACAAGTGAATGGTATTATGAGTTGAAAGCATAAGCGCAATCGAATTTAACGCGCACCGGGTAAGTGCGACTTCAGAGCTCTGGTTAATTGTTACGCAAGACAAAAAAGTTACATGAAATAAATCAAAAATACAGTACATTTAACAGTACAGTATTAAAGGGACATTAAAGACTTTGAGATAGTAATATAAAATAATAAATCATATATATAAATAAAACTCTGTAATATACTTTTGTTATTTATTTTGCCCCTTTTTCTGTAATTCCATTCTGAAATTGTGAGGTTTTCAGTTCCTGTTAGAAATGGAAGTGCAGAACACTGTTATATTCCTCACAGCCATTGGCTGCACACTCTAGTGTGAGGCTAAAAAGTTTGCGTTATACCCTATACCGACACGATCTGTTACGCCATCTGAGAGCAGTAGTTATGAGTTTTACGCAACAAAACTGTTACATAAAATTCATAACTAAACTGTTACAAAGTACACCCATAAACTACCTATTAACCCCTAAACCGAGGCCCTCCTGCCTCGCAAATACTATATTAAAGTTATTAACCCCTAATCTGCCGCTCCCGACATCGCCGCCACTAATAACATTTATTAACCCCTTAGATACTTTATAATTTTTATAGTAGTGTTAGGATTTTTTTAATGTGTATTTTAGTTTTCTTTAATTGGTAGCTAGTTTAATTTTAGTTTAATAGTTATATTAGTTTAATGGTTAGTTTAAACTTAGTTTTTTTAATTTAACAGGTAAGTTTTAATTTAATTTAAGATAGGGAAATTGTAATTTTAATATAAAGTTAGGGGGCGTTAGGTTTAGGGGTTATTAGTTTAAATTAGTTTATTGCAATGTGAGGGCTTTCGGTTTAGGGGTTTATATTTTAATTTAGTATATTTCGTTGTGGGGGCTTGCGGTTTAGGGATTAATAGGTTTATTTACAGGTTTAATAACATTATGTAAGTGTCGGCGATGTTGGGGGCTGCAGATTAGGTGTTAATAACATTATGTAGGTGGCGGCGATGTCGGGGACAGCAGATTAGGGGTTAATAACATTGTGTAGGTGGTGGTGATGTCGGGGACAGCAGATTAGGGGTTAATAACATTATGTAGGTGGCGTCGATGTGGAGTGCGACAGATTAGGGGTTAATAACATTATGTAGGTGGCGGCGATGCCGGGGGTGGCAGATTAGGGGTTAATAACATTATGTAGTTTTCAGCGATGTCGGGAGAGGCAGATTAGGGGTTACTAACTTTATTTAGGTGTCTGCGATGTCGGGGGCAGCAGATTAGGGGTGTTTGGATGTGGTTTTTATGTTAGAGTGTTAGGTTTAAACGTAACTTTCCCCGTAGACTTCAATGAGGCTGCATTACAGACTTTTCATTCCGCAATCGCAGGTGTTAGTTTTTATTCTAACACTCTCTCCCTTTTGATGTCTATGGGGAAAGCGTGCACGAGCACGTCAAAACAGCGCTTGTATTTTGTGAGGTATGGAGCTCAACGCAACCATATCGTACGCACAAGCCGGCTGTTTGAGGGGCAGGGAAGGGGAGGGAGTGAGAGTACGCTACTACAGGAAGAAAAAAAAAGGTACAGGGAGGGATGGGGCAGCTATAAAGGGAAGGGGAGGGAGTGGAAGAGGCCTACTACAGAAATAAAAAAGGGACAGGAAGGGATGGGGCAGCTATAAAGAGAAGGGGAGGGAGTTGAAGAGCCCTACTACAGAAATAAAAAAAGGACAGGAAGGGATAGGGCAGCTACACATAAAAAATGGGTTTGGGGGTGGGGGGATAAATGGCGATTGCTGGGGGGGACCACTACACTACAGAAAATTTTTAAATAAAAATAGAGTAGAAAAAAAGGGGTTTATTGGTACTGACAGACAGCTGCCAGTACCTAAGATGGCGGCAATAGAGGGGGAGGGTTAGAGAGCTGTTTGAGGGGGATCAGGGACAGAGGGATAGGGAGAAGGATAGGGACAGGTACAAAGCGATAGGGACAGGGACAGAAGGATAGGGACTGGGACAAAGGGATAGGGACAGAGGGATAGGGACAGAGGGATAGGGACAGAAGGACAGGGACAGAAGGATAGGGACAGAAGGATAGGGACAGGGACAAAGGGATAGGGACAGAGGGATAGGGACAGGAACAGAGGGATAGGGACAGAAGGACAGGGACAGAAGGATAGGGACAGAGGAATAGGGACAGAGGGATAGGGGCAGGGACAGAGGAAGAGGGACAGAAGGATAGGGACAGAGGGCTAGGGACAGAGACAGAGGGACAGGGACATAAGGATAGGGACAGAGGGCTAGGGATAGAGGGATAGGGACAGAGGGCTAGGGACCAAGACAGAGGGACAGGGACATAAGGATAGGGACAGAGGGATAGAGACAGGGGCAGAGGGATAGGGATATAGGGATAGGGACATAGGCACAGAGGGATAGGGACAGAGGAATAGGGATAGAAGGATAGGGACAGAGGGATAGGGATAGAGGGATAGGGATAGAGGGATAGGGACAGAGGTATAGGGACAGAGGGATAGGGACAGAGGGCTAGGGATAGAGGGATAAGGACAGAGGGATAGGGACAGAGGGAGAGGTATAGGGACAGGGGAAGAGGGATAGGGACAGAGGGACAGGGACAGAGGGACAGAGATAGAGTGACAGAGGGATATGGGGCAGAGGGATAGGGATAGAGAGATAGGGACAGGGATAGAGGGATAGGGACAGAAGAATAGGGATAGAGGGATAGGGACAGGGACAAAGGGACAGAAAGACAGGGACAGAGGAATGGGGACAGGATAGAGGGATAGGGACAGAAGAATATGGATAGAGGGATAGGGACAGGGATACAGGGGTAGATGGACCACACTTTAAAAAAATAGTCTGGGCAGGCTTATCACGTGGTGCTTAATAAAGTGTTTAACTGAGTATTTTCTGAAAATATTTCCCATTTCAATGTTCTTCACATAGGGGATATGTTCAAAGCATTTTTAAATAGATATTCCTATATATCTGTATATATATATCTATACTTACTGTATATACATAGATAAATAATAGATAGATATTTAAATATATATATATATATATATATATTTATGCATACATACATCCTATGTATCTGCACTCACAGTTCAAAAGTGTCTTCCAGCAGGGTGCAATGTCAAATTAGTGTAGAAGATCCAAGCAGGGACTGCACTCACTGGATTTAGAAAATAAATTAATATTTAATAAAAGGTTCACCATTTAATAAATTAATTTATTTTCTAAATCCAGTGAGTGCAGTCCCTGCTTGGATCTTTTATATATATATATATATATATATTTAAGAATAAAAATAAAATATTCTTTTGAAGAACATTGGAATGTGCACTTGAATAAACAGGATTGGTTAATGTGCCAGTATGGGTATTCAATTTTATTTCCAGTTTGCACTCTTAATTAAAGTCTATAATAGAATACCTTAATGCGTTTGCGGAATTCAATGTTCCACTTTTTGTGCGCCTCAGGTTTTGGCTCGCTTACTAACTTTTTACTTTCAACGCATATTGCAAGTGCAAACCGACGTTCACTAAAAGCTTCCTTCTAGCTAAGATACCTTGCGAGCAGGACAACAAAATAGCACTATACTCGTAAGCTAGCCCTTAAAAAGAAAATGGTTTATACCAGAAAAAAACATCTATTTAATATAGAGAAATAAACCTAAAGGAACAATTTCCAAAACATTTTATACTCTGCAGCTGGTATAAAAAGTCACTGGAAAATAAATGAAGGGAAACCACATGTATAGTACACTATCCTTTTAAGCTGGGGTCTATTCCTGTTCAGGTGTCCATCAGAGTTCCCATGTAAAGTGCATCACATAGGTATTTCAGTTTCAAACTCATTTAAGATATGCATCATGACAACATCCACTATACAGGGAACCCCTGGGAGTTCGAAGTAACGGGAAGGGGACTTGACCGTTGGAGGAATTAGGCCTTGGGTGTGATTGGTTATTTACTGTAGGGGGCGGGCTTAGCACACGCTGTTACGCATTTAAAGAAAGAGCGGGAGAATCTGTCATCAGAATAATTATCAAACCTTTCTAGAAAGTGCTGTGCTTGTCAGTTAGTAATTCTGCGATGTCGCATTTTGATGCGATTTTTGACCAACTTAAGTTGGAAGCTGCAAAAATGGGCCCTACCTGGCTCGAAGAAAAATTACGTCCATTGCTTAGCCCGGTCGTCGAACCCAGAGTGGATATCGTTGAGGTGGCTCCGAAAACATCGAGGCGTTCGAGGCCTCCAGTTCGTTCTGATGCTGAAGGGGGTAATAGCGGTCGGAGAAAATCCAGCCCCAGTCCGGGGTTAAAGGCGTCTGTGAGGAAGAAGTCAAGTTCGAGCTCCGGAAGTCGGCAGACCGGAGCGGAGTTTGCTGATAATGTGACGCAGTCCGGGAGCACTTGTTCCATTACGGAACAATTCACTGAGCCTGTAATGAAGGGTGATTCTTTGCCTAAGGGTAAGACGGCCAATTTAGGCCAGAAAGTAGTAATTAGAGGGAAAAAGCAAGCTAGTAAAAGTGACGGCCTGCCGAGGCCTATTTCTCTGTGTGAGGGTAATGAACAAGCGAGTATATGTAGTTTAGGTAGCGCCTTAATGAAAAAGAAAGGTGAGGGTTTGATTGTATCAGGGCCGATTGAAATACCTCAGGCAGTTTCAGAACAGTTACATAATGTTTCTAAGTCGGCTCAGTTTTTAAGACCTTGCAATAATACGGAAAATCAGGCTTATCGGGTGTTAGACGAGAGGGTGGAAAGGCCTGAAGCCAGCGATAGTCATCATGATACCGAGGTTGATAACGGTGTGGTAGAATTAGATTTATATTTAGATTCTTCGGAGGAGGATTTTATTCCTCCTTCTCCCAATGTAGTTAACACTATTAGCCAGTTTAATACGTCAGTCAGGGTCACGGGTGATCCAGTTTTAAAGGGCGAGTTAAGAAATTTGAGGGATAGGAATGTTGAAGTAATTAAAAATTTACCTGTCACTAATGATGTTTTTCTTTTAGATGGGAATGAAACTGGGTCACGGCCTGAGAATTCCCAGGGTCTTTTAATGGTGGGAAATGACGGCCTAAGTGGGGAGGCTTATGGCCTTCAGGAATCTTGGACGGAAAATATCAGGCTGGATATTGAGGACGGCGTTCCAGGGGTGGAACGTTTTAATGCAAAGGGAGAAGAAACAAGGGTGAGTACGGCCAACAATTTTAATTTTGGTCTTCAGGGCATGATGGGTCAGAGTATTAATAATACATTTCATAGCTCGGTTAACTCTGTTCAACGTCCAAACAGGTCTGGGATTGGGAGAATACAAGGTAGAGGTAGACAACGCAAGAGGTATGGGGATTTAAGGGGAGAAGGGTTTGAGGTCCCATCAGCTAAGAAGGGTAAGGGTGTTTCAGTGGATAGTAGGTTGGGTATGTCTACAGCTAGTAGGGGCATTGGAATTTGGGCACCTTCTGGGGGTTTGTCACATGTTTCTTTTTTACAGACGGAAAAAGGGCAGCAATTAATGACTAACACGGATCCCAGGGCTACTGGTTTCCAGAATACAGAGAAGGTTACGGCTGCATCTCAAAGGATTCAGTCTGCAGTGCCTCAGGACCCGAGTACAGGTAATGAGGGATCTGGTGTTGTGAATCTGAATGTGGGGGTTGATACAGTTGGTGTGCATGCTGATCCCTTATCTATAACTGTTGTAGCAGGTTTAAGGGACTTGTTAGCCAAATTAGAAGGAGCAAAAGTCACGGGGGGAGTCGCCAATTCATGGGTTCCCACAGAATTGGTTAACCAAAATAGGGTATTAGGGATTGGTGGTGAGGGAATAAAGGATGTAGGGTCAGTACCTCAATCTCAAATGGTCGGTTTATCTCAGCAAAAGGGGACTAATGTTGATAACAAAACGGATGGGGGTCCTGAGCTGAAGATTGCTGACACGGCTTTGGCCAGGTCTTGTTTGTGTTCTATTGGGCCTTTGGGCATGCATTTGACGGTAGAGTTAAGAGAAAAGATATACAAGAGAGATTTTATTGAATTATTTTCCCTCCTTCCTCTTGATCAGTCTTTTGAGATACCTGAAGATTCAAAAAAGGATTCGGCCAAGAAGGAAGAGGAGGAAAGGAAAAGACGTTACAGAAAATTACCAAAAACATTTACTAACTGGTTCCAGGCTTTTGTTATTTATGCTAGTGTATTTGCTGTTAAGTTCCCTGATCAAGGAGCGGCCCTCTTTTGTTATTTAGATGAAATTGCAGCTGCTCAGAGAACATATGGTGGTATGGCTTGGTGGTATTATGATGAACAATTTAGACAACGTTTGTCGGTTAAGCCTGAGATGAAATGGGATGATCGTGATATGGGTCTATGGCTAAAAGTGATGACTCCGTTAAGGTCTTCGCAGCCCTTTCGAGGGAGTGCCGGCGGATCTCTTCAAAACGGTTCGTCGGCAACAGCCAAAAAAGGTTTCTGTTTTGCTTTCAATGAAAAGTTCTGTAAATGGGGAGCATCATGTAAATTCAGACACGAATGTTCTGGGTGTGGTGGATCCCACCCTTCCAGTAAGTGTTTCAAAAAGAACAAATTGGGAGGAACACAGGAGCTCCCTGAAAAAAGATTAACTCCGGTGAGGCTAAGCGGGATGGAGCTGTGGCTCGTACTTTACGCTAAACAGAAAGGTTGTGGTGATAAGGCCTTGTTGTTGCTACATGGTTTTGAGTTTGGTTTCAGAATTCCATCTTCTGGAGGCGTTGTTCATTACAGGGGTAACCTTAAGTCTGCTAGGGAATGGCCTGAGGTTGTTAGGAGTAAGCTTGAGAAGGAGGTTTCTTTGGGTCGAATGGCAGGTCCTTTTAAAATATCTCCTATCCCCCATTTGCGTATTTCTCCTTTAGGAGTGGTTCCTAAGAAAGAGCCTGGTAAATTTCGTTTAATTCACCACTTATCATTTCCAAAAGGTGGATCTGTTAATGATGATATTCCGGATGAATTATCGTCTGTGTCTTATACATCATTTGACATGGCGGTTAAGTTGGTTAGAGAGGCTGGGCAATTCGCTTTAATGGCTAAAATAGATATTGAGGCGGCTTTTCGGTTACTTCCAGTTCATCCTTCTTCACATTATTTGCTGGGTTGTTGTTTTGAGGGTTTTCTCTACATTGACTTATGTCTCCCGATGGGTTGTTCTATTTCTTGTTCTCTGTTTGAATGCTTTAGTTCATTTTTGGAATGGGTTGTTAAATTCAGGTCTGGATTTTCGTCAGTAGTTCATTATCTGGATGATTTTCTTTTTGTTGGTCCCCATGATTCGGACGTTTGTTTGAAATTAAGGGATTGTTTTTATTCAATGGCATCTGATTTTGGGGTTCCTATTGCAATGGAAAAATCTGAGGGTCCAGTTACGGCCCTTAAATTTCTGGGTATTACAATAGATTCTGAAAGTATGGAATGTAGGCTACCTCTGGAAAAGATTGTGGATTTGTCAGAAATGATTCAGCAATTTTTGGCGGTCCGTAAGGTGACTTTGAGAAAAATGCAATCTTTACTTGGAAAGTTGAATTTTGCTTGCAGAATCATTCCTATTGGTAGAGTTTTTTCTAGAAGAATGTCATTGGCTACGTCTGGTGTTAGTAAGCCTCATCATTTTGTAAGGATTAAAAAAGGTCACAAGGATGATTTGAAAGTTTGGTTGGAATTCCTTAAAAATGTTAATGGTGTTGCAATATTCATGGAAGCTAGGGTCTCTAATGTTGATTTGGATTTGATAACTGATGCAGCTGGGGGTGTTGGTTTCGGGGCTTATTTTCAAGGGCATTGGTGCGCTGAAGTGTGGCCTCAAGAGTGGGTCAATTTAGGTTTAACCAAGAACCTAGTTTTCCTTGAGCTATTTCCTATTCTGGTGGCTCTGTTTGTGTGGGAAGTGGATTTGATGAATAAATCCATATTGTTTCATACAGATAATATGGGTGTTGTTTCTGCTATTAATTCTTTATCTGCATCATCATTACCAGTTTTGCGTTTATTAAGAGTGCTAGTCCTGAAATGTTTAAGTATGAATGTTTTCGTCAGGGCAAAACATATCCCTGGTAAGCTTAATTTGATAGCAGATTCTTTATCTCGTTCACAGTGGTCTCGCTTTCGAGAGTTGGCGCCTCAGGCGGACGTAGTTGGAGCGACGTTTCCCGTCCAACTTTGGAAGCTTGGGACGGAGGATTGGCTGAATTAATTAAAAAATCTTTGGCTCCAGGTACTTGGACGTCCTATGTATCAGTTTGGAAGGAATGGGAAATGTGGTTATGTCAATCTGAAATTAAAGAAGGGTATGATGATGTCACGGGTTGCTTATTGGAATGGATGTGGCATTGGGGAAATGTGGGTTTGTCACCATCTAATATGGAAAGAAGATTGGCGGCCCTTGCTTTTAGATTTCGCTTATTAGGTTTGTCTGATGTTACAAAGGTTTTTTGGGTCCGTCAGGTTCTTAAAGGCTTGAAGAAAAAGACAAAGGTTAGAGATAAGAGAAGACCTATTACATTTTCTTTACTTCAAAAAGTTTGGGTGGTATTAGCAGAGATTTGTGCATCAAGATTTGAATTAATATTATTTAGAACGGCCTTTGTATTGGCCTTTTTTGGGGCATTTAGAGTTTTGGAATTGGTAAGCCCTAGCAAAAAAGTGTCAGGTGGTTTACAAAAAGAAGATGTAATATGGAATGATAACAGAGTAGAAATATTACTGAGAAATAGTAAAACGGACATATATGGGAAAGGCAAGAACATAGTGCTATTCCCTAGTGGTGGTGAAATATGTCCATGTCAGGTAATGATGCTTTATGGGTCCATACGGCCTTTGCAGGATGGCCCTTTGTTGGTTCATTCAGACGGTTCTTTTTTATCACAATATCAATTTAGAGCCATTTTAAGAGGTTCAATTGTTTTATTGGGTCTTAATCCTTTAGAGTTTGGATCTCATTCTTTCCGGATTGGAGCTGCTACTGAAGCCGCTATGTTAGGTCTCAGAGAGGATATAGTTAAAAAGATTGGTAGATGGGGTTCAAGTCGTTATAAATCTTATGTTAGGCCTGATTTAAGGATATAAAAAAAAAAAAAAAAAAAAAAAAAAAAAAAAAAACCTTGAATAGAATGTATGTTTTGGAATGTTTGAGTTGTAATCATCCTGAACACTCCTTTTTCTCTTATTTTAGGTGTAAAGATCGTATGGGTGATGGGGCATTCGTTTATATACTGGGCCAATGCTGAGGCCAGTAAGAAAATGGGCGGCCTTCAGCTTGGGTGTCCTGTGGATCAATGGGAGGTCAAATGGTTTGGGATTAGGGGGATGTGCTGGGAACTCTTTTTTCCGTTGTTTCTAGATTTTGGCAGAATGTTTCCTCGTCCTCAGGTTTTGATAGTGCATTTGGGGGGAAATGATTTAGGTATGATTCCTCAAAAGGAACTAGTTAGAAGAATCAAAAGAGATCTGGGCAACATAAAGGAACTTCATCCTGAAATCAAAATAATTTGGTCACAGATTACTCCTAGGTTGGTTTGGAGATCAGCGAGGGATTATGATAGGCTAGAAAAGAGTCGTAAAAAAATTAACAAAATAATTAGCTCTTTTGTTAAGAGGTTGGGGGGAGGCGTAGTTTTCCACCCAGATTTTGAAGTAGATGGGGCTGAGGAATTTTATTTAAAAGATGGTGTTCATTTTAACCAATTTGGGCTGCAGCTATTTATTTTCGATATAAAAGAAGCTTTGGGAAAAATATTGGGTTTGGCGGGACTGGGCTGTTCGGTCAGTCCAGTCGGTGGCGGGGGTGCTAGTTCCCAGACAAATATGGTACGCAATATGGCCAAGTGATTTGGAGGATTTTAAGTAGTTGCCTCTCCATGGGGTGAGTGGACAACTGGTTTTATAGGGGCAAGGGGTTCCCTATTAAAGTTTAGGTGTACTTGGACGGACTCAACAGGGATATAGCTGAGTCCAGTTGTTGAATAACGGCCATCTTGTTTTTGTGGGTTTGGGAACTAGCACCGCTGTGGTTTATGTTTTATTTGTCAGTAATGTTATTTATGAACATCAGGTATGTTCTGTGGAAAAATGTTTGAAAATGTTTGAAAATATTTATTACTCAATATTTAAATTGTGTTGTTAATAAAATGGCTGCGGCCAAATTTTATACCAAAGCTGTGTGTAACTCTTTTATTTATGTTATTATTTTAACTTATAATGGTTATAAGATTAAGGCCGGGGATTGACGACTTTAAAGGTCAAGTACCTTGCATGGGGACAATTACACATAAAGTGTTTAAATCCATATGTAAACACTTTTGAATCTTATTTTCACAGGGTGTTTGCATTTTGTACCATGGAATTGCTGAACACCCATGCTTTTAGGATTTAAAGGGACAGTCTAGTCCAAAATAAACTTTCATGATTCAGATAGAGAATGTCATTTTAAACAATTTTCCAATTTACTTTTATCACCAATTTTGCTTTGTTCTCTTGGTATTCTTAGTTGAAAGCTAAACCTAGGAGGTTCATATGCTAATTTCTAAGCCCTTGAAGGCCGCCTTTTGACAGTTTTTCACCACTAGAGGGTGTTAGTTCAGGTTTATCATATAGATAACACTGTGCTCACACACATGGAGTTCCAGTGAGCAAGCTCTGATTGGCTAAAATGGATGTCTCTCAAAAGAACTGAACTGAAATAAGGGGGCAGTTTTCAGAGGCTTAGATACAAGGTAATCACAGAGGTAAAAAGTGTATTATTATAACTGTGTTGGTTATGCAAAACTGGGGAATGGGTAATAAAGGGATTATCTATCTTTTCAAACAATAACAATTCTGGTGTAGACTGTCCCTTTAAATAAAAAATTTGTTTGATCATAATGATCTTTCTTTCATTTAGAAAATTTGTGCAAATTCTTCTTTCTCATGCAAACTACCATTTTTTTCACACTTTAAAACTATAAAATGCAAACAGAAATTAAATACAATCAGAAGAATCTTTTTTATGGTTACTAAAGGGCTTTAAAGTTTTAAGGGACATTCTAGAGCAACAAAATGACATACTCTGATTTGTTAGTCTAGTTTCTTTGTTTCAGCTAAAAGAGAAAATTCCAAAATTTGTGATTAAAATGTATTTCCCTGTACTAAATAACCCCGCAAGTTCTTCTTCGACTAGCAGGGGCTTGTCATTGTCTCAAATATAGCTGTGGGACTTGTCGTTAGCAGCCAGTTGCCATCAGCAGGAAAAACACAACTGATATTGAACAATTAGTTTTGATTGCAATTTAAAAAGCTTTTATTTCACTTCTTTTAAGGAATAATAAATAGATAACTACACACAAATATAAATATACATACATACATATACATATAAAAATACATACATATACATACATACATACATATACATACATACATACATACATACATACATACATATACAAACATACACATACATGCATTGCATATATATATATATATATATATACACACACATACACATACATACATATAAATATATATATATATATACATACATACACATACATACATACATACATATACATACACACTAGGGATGGGCGAATGGCAAATTTTCGAATTTCGAATGTAGAACGAATGTTATTACCGAAATTCGAATTCTAAATTCGAATGTCGATAAGAACGAATATTCTTAAAAATTCGAAAATCGAATGTTATTTACAGTTTTTGAATGCCACTTTCGAATTAGAATGTTTATAATTATATCGAATGTCTACATTCGAAATTCGAATTTTTCGAATTCGAATATAAATTCGAATTTTTCGAATTCGAATATAAATTCGAATTTTTCGAATTCGAATATAAATTCGAATTTTTCGAATTCGAATATAAATTCGAATTTTTCGAATTCGAATATAAATTCGAATTTTTCGAATTCGAATATAAATTCGAATTTTTCGAATTCGAATATTGCATAATTCGAATATTACATTTAAAAGCATTAGAAATACTATTACAATCTAAATTCGAATTTTTCGAATTCGAATACACGTATTGCATAATTCGAATATTACATTTAAAGAAAAAGCATTAGAAATACTATTACAATCTAAATTCGAATTTTTCGAATTCGAATATTGCATAATTCGAATATTACATTTAAAGAAAAAGCATTAGAAATACTATTAAAATCTAAATTCGAATTTTTCGAATTCGAATATTTTCGAATGTAATCGTAAAATTCGAAACCGAATATTCGA
Source organism: Bombina bombina (assembly GCF_027579735.1). Classification (NCBI taxonomy): domain Eukaryota; kingdom Metazoa; phylum Chordata; class Amphibia; order Anura; family Bombinatoridae; genus Bombina; species Bombina bombina. The sequence continues at coordinate 81,260,059 of NC_069499.1, forward strand.
AAATCGAATGTTAGAATGTTATGTAAACATTCAAAATTCGATTCGAACGAACGAATGTGTTAAAATTCGTGCCGTTTTTCGAATGTTGCGAAACATTCGCCCATCCCTAATACACACATGCATACATGCATACATACATACATACATAAACATATACATGCATACACACATACATATACATACATATATAACATTTACATACATACATACACACATACATATACATAAGTACAGTACACTAACCTCAAACCCCCTAACCTAACAACCCCTAACCTAACACCCCATTAAATAAACCCAAATTACCTAAACTAATACATTCTAAAGTTACAAAAAATAAAAAAAAACTAAGTTTACAAAAAATAAAAAAAGGCTAACATTACAGAAAATTAAAAAATCTAATTACCAAATTTAACAAAATTAAACCTAATCCCTATGAAAATAAAAAACACCCCCTACTTAAAGGGCTTTTTGCAGGACATTGCCCCAAGATAATCAGCTCTTTTACAAAAAATATACAAAGAATATACAAAGTCCCACCTAACATTAAACCCCCCAACCCCCAAAATAAAAGAACCTAACACTAAAAAAACTAAACTACCCATTGCCCTGAAAAGAGCATTTGTTTGGGCATTGCCATTAAAAGGGCATTTAGCTCTTTTACTGCCCATCCCTAATCTAAATAAAACAACCCCCCCCAAAAAAAACATAAAAAATACTAAATCTAACCCCCAGGTTGGTACTCACGGTTCCTGAAGGCGGAGAAGGTCCTGCTCCAGCCAATCAGCCAATAGAATTTCACTTGCTCTCATCCTATTGGCTAATTTAAACAGCCAATAGGATTTGAGTAGCTTTCATCCTATTGCCTGATTTGAATTGGAAGAATCAAATCAGCCAATAGGAATTCAAGGGACGCCATCTTTAATCGCGTACCTTGAATTCACTATTCAGTGTACGGTGGAGATTGTACGAAGAGGATCCTCCACGCTCCATGGCTCTGCGGTCACCGGTCTTCATTCATACATACATTCATATATATCATACATACAGTACATGCATACATACATAACTGAAATATGTGAATTTGGGTTTATTTAATGGGTGTTAGGTTAGGGGTTGTTAGGTTAGGGGGTGTTAGGTTAGGGTACTTAGTTATTTAGATAGTTATTTGCGTTGTGGTTTTGGCGGTTTAAAGGATTAATAAGTTAATTAGGTTTATTGGGATGTGGGAGTTTTTCGGTTTAGGGGTTAATAGGGAAATTAGGTATACAGCAATGTGGGGTTTTTGCTGTTTAGGAGTTAATAATTTGTGTAGGATTTTTGTTATATTTCGTGCGGGCTGTGTTGTTTTTTTTTAAATACTTGATGCAGGCGGTTAGTTTTTTTTTAAAAATACTTTAATGTGGGCGATTAGTTGTTGCTTTTGTAATGCTCCGTTTGCCTTCGCTGCATCCAGGTGAATTCTTTTGTCCTTGCACTGCCAACATTCCATTGAGGATGCGTGCGCTTCTGCCAACGGCAACGCACATTACAAACGCAATTATAGTATAGATATATATACATACATATACATGGATAGATACATACATATACAAACATACACATGCATACATACATACATCTGCATACATACATACATATACATACATACATACACATACATATGCATACATACATACATACATACATACATACATAAATATACATACCCATAGATATACATTCAGATATATCCATACATATATACAGTACATGCATACATACATAACTGAAATATGTGATGCTCCGTCATATGCATAATTTTATAAAGCAGGTGTAGGTGAGAGTCATTTTAATTTCAAGTCTTCATTCTGATAAATTAGACTAAGCATTATAGTAAATTTGACAACAACTTTTATTTTTCGGTCACATAAAGCTGAACATTGTACATAAAAAATACACCCAATGGCCTGAGAACAAAAGTATGTAAATAAAATGCTTATGTACAACTTAAGGAAATAAGGCAGTTCTTTTTTTTTAGATTATACAAAATTCACTATTAGTACACAATGCAGGCTTCACGTGCTTCATCTGGCATTCTCTACCCGTATCTCATTCATTATTTCTGTCTGGTTAATCAATGCATCTTTCAATATATATATTTTTGTATGTAGAAGTGTGGCACTGGGGCATAGGTAGGGCAAAAAGGCTGGTGTAAGTAAATCTGACATTTAATGTAGCTTATATAGCACTGCAGCACATGTTAGTATGTTAGTGCAATATATATATATCTATCAGTAGTGAACGTAGCAGTATTACTTTTATTTTACTATAATAATAATAATAATAATACAAAATATCAACAATATTAGCTTATCAATCTTTTAGTTGTAATATGGAATCTTATTAATATGCCCATGTTATCCGAAATGTGCTTTTTGGGTGAGCTCTCTATGGGAACTATACACAGCATTGCATGTATGGAATCAATGATCACTTAAAAAAAGAAGAAAAAACAAAGGCTCAGTTGTTAAAAATCCATAGAGATCAATTTATAGTAACAGATGAAAAGGCTGAGAATAGTTTGTGTTGGCTACCACCAACCTCAGGTTCCCAGGACTAGGATTCAATGGGTCGTGCTCTGTAAGAACAGATGTAGTCTCAAGGGCTAAAGTGAGAAAGCCCACTATGCACTTAACTATTCAACCAGTCCAGATGGATGCAAAGTGGTACAATCAAAGTGTGTTTGTGTTATTTATTAACCTCTTCTGTACTGGTGCTCTGGGCTGACATGGCAGGTGTTACACTTTTTCTGAACCTCCCTCCTCCCTTTTCATTCCTAGTCCCCTGTAAAATTTACATCATTAAAAACAATTTGATTTGAACATTTGAAAATAGTTGATTTATATTTCTTTTTTTTTTTTTTTCCTCTTACTGTTCAGTTGGTATTTAAATTAGCAAATTTGTTGTCACATCTACAAAATTCCCTCCTTGGTTCAGTTGATGACAAGTGTTTAAAAAGCCTGGAGATAAAGGTCACCTAGAACAGAAAGGTTATTTTATATTGCAATCAATTGATTATAAGAAATAGTGGTTGGAAATTTAAATGCATTTTTATGTAGCAAATTATTTTAAAGCAGCATTTAAGTAATAATATAATAATCCAGAGTGTAACAGCATGTTATTTTGCATACTTTGCAGCATCAAGACACACCTGGTTTACTAATCATATGTAAATATGCTTTTCAACAAAGGATATCAAGAGGACAAAAGTACATTTGATAACAGAAGTGCATTAAAAGTGTTTTAAAATGACATGCTCTATCTGAGCCATAAAAGTGTATGTACCTTTAAGCACACTCTGTATGCTTTTGTTTATAGGCTAAAGTTACAGCTTCCCCTATTAGATGTAGAGGGTCAATCAAGATAGCAAGAGAACAAAGAAAAATTAATAATAGGAGTAAATTAGAAAGTTGCCTAAAATTGCATGCTCTGTCTGAATCATAAAATGATTAAATTGACTCTTATATTTTATATACTGTACACAAAAAATACCTGTATGAATATAAAATATATGGAATCCTGAAATATTACTCTTATCCCCTTAATGACGCAAGTCGTACAGGGTACGTCTTGCACAAACTGGTCTTTAAAGAACAGCGATGTACCCTGTACGACGTTGGGGTTGAAAGCGGCTGGAAGCAATCCTGATCGCTTCCAGCCGCTTTCCGGTTATTGTAGTGATGCCTCGATATCGAGGCATCACTGCAATAAAATTTTTCCCCATCCGATGCAGAGAGAGACACTCTGTGGCCCTCTCTGCACCAGACATCGATGCCGCGATCGTTGGTGGGTGGGAGCAGACGTGCGAGGCGGGTGGGCGGCCATCGATGGCTTACCAACCGATGGGGGGCGCGCACGAACGCGCGTGCACATGGGAGGCGGGCGGGTGCATGCACGGGGAGGGAGCGGGTGGGAACCATTACACTATGGAACAGTGTGGTTTGTATTTAGAGGGAGAGAGGGGGAATAAATATGTTATAAATAAGTTAATCGAAATGATCTAGGAGGGGGTGGTGGGGGTTTAGTCTTGGGGGGGAAGCTACACTACAGAAAAGTGGGGAAAAAATAAAAAATATAAAAAAAATTTGTAAACTGGGTACTGGCAGACAGCTGCCAGTACCCAAGATGGCTCCCAATAATGTAGAGGGGGAGGGTTAGAAAACTGTTTGGGGGGTGGGGATCAGGGAGGTTTGGGGCTAAGAGGGATCCTACACAGTAGCATATGTAAATATGCTCCCCAAAAAAAAAAAAGATACCTTTTATTTTAGTACTAGCAGACTTTCTGCCAGTACTTAAGATGGCGGGGACAATTGTGGGGTGGGGGAGGGAAGAGAGCTGTTTGGGAGGGATCAGGGGGTCTGATGTGTAAGGTGGGAGGCTGATCTCTACACTAAAGCTAAAATTAACCCTGCAAGCTCCCTACAAGATCCCTAATTAACCCCTTCACTGCTAGACATAATACACGTGTGATGTGCAGCGGCATTTAGCAGCCTTCTAATTACCAAAAAACATTGCCAAAGCCATATACGTCTGCTATTTCTGAACAAAGGGGATACCAGAGAAGCATTTACAACCATGTGTGCCATAATTGCACAAGCTGTTTGTAAATAATTTCAGTGAGAAACCTAAAATTTGTGAAAAAATTTGTGAAAAAGTGAACTTTTTTTTTATTTGATCGCATTTGGCGGCGAAATGGTGGCATGAAATATGAATATGGGCCTAGATCAATACTTTGGAATGTCTTCTAAAAAAAAATATATACATGTCAAGGGATATTTAGGTATTCCTGACAGATATCAGGGTTCCAATGTAACTAGCGCTCATTTTGAAAAAAAGTGGTTTTGAAATAGCAAAGTGCTACTTGTATTTATTGCCCTATAACTTGCAAATAAAGCAAAGAACATGTTAACATTGGGTATTTCTAAACTCAGGACAATATTTAGAAACTATTTAGCATGGGTGTTTTTTGGTGGTTGTAGATGTGTAACAGATTTTGGGGGTCAAAGTTAGAAAAACTGTGTTTTTTCCATTTTCTCCTCATATTTTATAATATTTTTAATAGTAAATTATAAGATATGATTAAAATAATGGTATCTTTAGAAAGTCCATTTAGTTGCGAGAAAAATGGTATATAATATGTGTGGGTACAGTAAATGAATAAGAGGAACTTTACAGCTAAACACAAACACCGCAGAAATGTAAAAATAGCCCTGGTCCTTAAGGGAAAGAAATTGAAAAATGGCCTTGTCCTTAAGGGGTTAAAATAATTCTTAATCGTTTAAATGAGCTATTGCTTAAACACACAGAAAAATATACTAACTGATATGAGTCTGACATACATGTAATTTAAATAGTTCTTCAAGACCCAGATTATGAGTGTCGCTTTGACAGTTGCGCGCAAGCAATAAGGGGTGTATCGTGACTGTTTGCATGCATCAGGTTTTCACTTGTATTACAAGTGTAAAGTAAATCCGATAGCTTGAGAGAAATAGAAGTTAGCGTGCGTTGGGTTAGCTTGACCTCAGAGCTGTTTCGCAAAACAAAAAAGTTTATACATTACTAAGTAAAGACAGACAAAGGACTTTAACATAGACATACATACATATACATCTCTAAATATGTATATGTATGTATATATTTGTCTATGTATGTGTACATATGTATTTATGTATGTATATGTTTGTCTATGTATGTGTACATATGTATTTATGTATTTATATGTTTGTCTATGTATGTGCACATATGTATTTATGTGTTTATATGTTTGTCTGTGTATGTGTACATATGTATTTATGTATGTATATGTTTGTCTATGTATGTGTACATATGTATTTATGTATGTATATATTTGTCTATGTATGTGTACATATGTATTTATGTATGTATATGTTTGTCTATGTATGTGTACATATGTATTTATGTATATATATATTTGTCTATGTATGTGTACATATGTATTTATGTATGTATATGTTTGTCTATGTATGTGTACATATGTATTTATGTATGTATATATTTGTCTATGTATGTGTACATATGTATTTATGTATGTATATGTTTATAGACATATAAACACATAAATATATATATATATATATATATATATATATATATCACAATCCTAGAAGAAGTAAATCCGTTCTCCTGGGTCAACTGCCTGGGTGCAAGGGTATACAGCAACGAACGAAAGCACTCTCAGGACTTCTTAATAGTGGGTCATAAACCAGTGTTTATTGACATTTCGGGGCTCACACAGGGGTCTGTGTGAACCCTGAAACGTCAATAAACACTGGTTTATGACCCACTATTAAGAAGTCCTGAGAGTGCTTTCATTTGTTGCTGTATATATATATATATGTGTGTATAATTGTAGAGAAGACAAGCACTCCAGATACCAAGTCACAAATGCCTGGGGTGCAACAGACAAAAGGTTAATTTTGAAGAATTAGTGCCCGGTTTTTAATAATCCTATTAAAAATAAGGGCACTTTGATTAATCAAAATTGACATTTCAAGCGTTTTTTTAAAAAACTTACCTTTTAATCCTGAGAGTCGCTGCAGCGTTTCCTCTGCCCGTCGCAAGTCCTCTTCGCAGGTCCAAAATGACGAATCCGGCTTCATCGGGGGAACGCCGTAATTGGAGGAAGCCGGATGGAGCAGCTTTCAGGATTAAAAGGTAAGTTTTTGAAGAAAACGCTTGAAATTTCAATTTTGATGAATTAAAGTGCCCTTGTTTTTAATAGAATTATTAAAAACCAGGCACTAATTTGTCAAAATTGACCTTCACTTTAATATCCCTTTAAGAAAGAAGATGCGATTTAAAGAAATCTTTCATTTGACTTCTATTATCAAACGTGCTTTGTTCTCTTGTTATACTTCATTGAAAAGTATACCTAGGTAGGCTCTGGAGCTAGTTATTGATTGGCGACTGCACACATTTATCTTTTGTCATTGGCTCATCAAATGTGTACAGCTAGCTCCCAGTAGTGCATTGCTGATCTGGAGCAAATGTTAACTGTGCTTAGCCTCTCTGCAGGGGTAAACACATTATTATATGCAACCAATAGTGTTATAACAAAATCCTTTAACATAATTAGAATTTTTTTTTTACTTTTATATCTCTTCTGAATGATGTCTTAAAAGGTTAATTGTAATGAACGCTTGGTAATAATACCTGGATATCAATTCATTCACAATATTTGAATTTTTAGGGTGTTATAACAATTTCAAAAATACACTGTACAGGTTCAATAACAAGAAAAACAGGTCGGGAGACAACTCTTTAGGGAAGCTAAGGTTGGATGTTAGAGAGCTACAACATATTGTGAAACAATGTGTTGTACTCCCTTTTGGTTGTAAGTGCTGTTTTTGGTATTCTTTTAAAGGAACATGGAACCCTTATGATTCAAAGAGAGAATGCAGTTTTAAACAGATTTCAATGTACTTATTTTATCAAATTAGATTTGTTCTATTTGTATCCTTTGTTGCAAAACCTAGGTAGGCAAAGCAGCTGTTGATTGGTGGCTGCACATACAGTATATGCTTCTTGTTATTGGATCACTGATGTGCATTCCTGTTTCTTTAACAAAGGATATACAGAGAATGAAGCCAATTTGATAATAGAAATAAATTGGAAAGTTGTTTAAATTTGTATTCTCTATCGGAATCATGAAAGAAAAAAAAATTAGGTTTCATGTCCCTTCAAGTTTTGAATTAAAAAAGGAAATTCAGAGGAGCTTAACTCACTCTCATGAAATGTGTTAATTTGGCCAATATGAAGATTATATTGAATGCTGACTTCTCAACTATCTCTTTTTTAAGAGGGACAGTCCCTAATTCTAAGCTCTGTCCAGAGCCATGTTTCCCGGTTTGCAGATTTTCCCAAAACCCTGCCCATAGACACCCCAGTCATGCCCACCAACCAACCAAACATACCCCCCAACCTACCAGATACGGCCATGGCTCTGCTCATTTCCGATACAGACCCCTCAACCTCCTGAGTATCTAATACCTAGCCACAAATTTTGGGAGGTATGTGAATGCATCTCACCTATCTGTTCTTAATTAACCTAAGACCTACATATATTAAGCTGATTCCTAACCTCTTCCCCTCAAGAGGTGACTGACTTAAAACATATCACACCGATCAGTCTGGGATGATTGACAAGCGCTACTTTTTGGCTAATGCTTCCTTGCTGGTTCCGAATGTAGGCAGACAGGTTCCCTGGCTGGGAGTTTTGTTCACCCTCTTGCTAATAAATGGGGCTAACACTTTAATTTTTAAAGGATCATACAAATCAATAAAATGTTTAACTATGAAGCATATGTTCACTGTTTATTTTGTCCACCTTCCTTTTAATTGCACTATCCACTTCTCAGAAGAGGCAGAGTGCATTACTCAGACTAAAGAATTGAATACTCTATAAATACTGCAACATGCTACACTATGATTGCTTATATTGTCATGGTAGCTCTTTGGCCAAAGTAGACTGATACCCAAGAGACTATGGCCCCGATTCTAAAAAAATTGCCAGCTTAGAGTTGTTTTCTAGTCCAACACTCGCAGGGGCAGCCCATAAGGAATTCTTTAAAAAAAAGAGCTGTTCTTATGAGTGTCGAGATGTCTCCCATAGAAATATCGAGAGCTCTCTGCTATATAAATGTTCACAATGGAGAACGAAGTACACAGGGAGAAACTGGCGTATGTTTAAACTTTAACATTAGGCCTTTAACAATTAAAATTACACTGTTTTCAGTGCACTGAACCTTAAAATCACTATTATTTTTTTATGTGTAGGCTTTCTTGTCAGAGTAATTAGTGCTTTGAGTATTTTGGTTAAAGCTTGCCACTTTTTAATTTGCAAGAAAAAACAGCGAGAACTGTAGGGTAAAAATGTTTACAAAATTATGCTGGGATTTAAGAGAACATTTTATATACTCCCATGGAACACCCATGGTCAGCTTATTTTACAAAAAAAAACAATAACACTTTGAATTTAATACTTATAAATAAGAATTTCCGTGTTTTGCACATCCAGTGCACTCAAATTACAATTTAGACTGTGCATATTTAATCCGATTGATTCCTGTAATTTGCATACAAATTTTATGTTTTTGATAAATACGATTTTTGGTGAACAGTTTTGTTATGATTTTTGATGCATCTTAACAATACAATTTTTTTTCCTGAGTGTTTTGTGTGTGAATGGTTCAATTATTCGCTCTGTAGGTTTTTTAAATTACAAACTTCATTTTGCACTTTGTAATGTACGCATCTCCTTCCCATACGAAAACGCAGTATAAGCCCCTTAATGAGACACCCTGTTTTGGGGTAAAAACGTGGCTTTATAGAATTACACAAGGAAAATAGAAATATAGGTAAATACTCTTAAAGAATTTCACTAGCCCAGAGAGCTTTACAGAATCGGGGCCCTAGGGGTGAATTCTAGTTGATAGTGAACAATAACTTGGAGATAAAACAAGCTACACATTTTAATTTGACAAGAATTAAAATATCCTATAGTGCACATTTGCACTACCAAATTAATTTAGATCCCCAAAACAATGTTGCTATAGACCATGGCATCTCAAATTTGCACTCACACATTTAAATTAACAATTACTTTTTGCATTATCACTTGACAATCATATAGGATTTCCAAGTATTGTTTTGCAATTTGTTGCCTGCCCAGTCTGCTCAAATGCTAAAAAGTACAAAAAAAAAAGAATTATTAAATCAGATCTATTTCAATTAATATTAGAAAATAATATAATTCATTGTGGAAACTGTTTTGTTAAAACCTTTATTGCCAGTAAATTAGTGTGCGTAAATTAATTGTAAGTTTTTGTTATGAGCGTTCTGATTCAAACCTCTTTGTCCACTGGCGCAATTTGTGACAGCGAAGCTATATCAAACCATCTAACAAATTTGTGTTTTTTTCTACCAAATGAAGAACTGAAGACAGGGTCCTTTCCCAGGTCATTAGGAATGTGCAGAAGGTAGAAGTACTGCAAAGCAAAAAGGTATATAATTGACTAATTAGAGATTTCAGTTTTGCTGGTCTGGGAACGTAGTGGTGATACATTTGATAAGTGGCTACTAATTAGCTTTACAAATAGATTACCATGAGAAAACTGCATGTAACTAAACCCCAATGGCCACTGAAACACAAGCTTACTTTGCCCTAGAGGCCACTAAATACTACAGAACCTCCGGACATCATTATCTTTGATCAATAAATAAAAAACAAGAGATAGGGGCTAATGTATCTCACAGCTGTAGCTATAAAAGACAAGTTTGTTAAAAACAAAAACATCCTCCCCCCTCTGTACATATAGACTATTTTGGGACCAGTTTGAATATTTTATACATATTTATTTTTTTATTTATATATATATACATATATATATATATATATATATATATATATATATATTATTTTTTTTTAATTGATTTATTTTTCCCAAAATACATAAATTCATTAGTTTCTGCACATCAAACTTTAGTAAGAAAAGTGAGATTATCATAATATATGCATCAGGCAGTTATATACTCCTAAATCACTACAATAATAACAAAATAAAGCCTTGTGGGATGATGAAATTAGCATATTATTTCAAGTGAATTCAATAATTCAAACTCTAAACCAGTCATGTATGGTTTAGTGGGAAAACCTAACCATGGCATAAGGTATTGACAATTAAAGAGACACTGCAATACATTTTTTTCTATTTTTTAAATGAAAGAACAGTATTTACAGTATGATGACATTTATTTTTTACTTTTGCCTGAAACATTTTCTTTTTAGGTAAAATGTATTTTCCTTTAAATAAATACAGCAGTATCCATTGTGTGATTGCTGTTAATGTTTATTAGCTGTTAGGTATAAATGCTGGAAAGCTTCACCAGGAAGTAACTATTGGCCAATGAGACTTACCCGGAAGTACGTGACTGATTCTGCTGTTTTAGTTATGTTAACAGATTCTACCTCACATTTTTACATTATTTTCAGTCATAAAATAAAATAAAACTGTTATGTTTAAATGTTGCTCTTTCATATGAAAAAACCCCTTTTGAGTTCAGTGCCCCTTTATCTTTGTTTTAATTGTTCAACGTGTTTTAAAGAGTATTATATGTACAAATATAGAGCCTAAATATTATGTTTATTCAGGATATTTTACTATAAAAAGTCATTTTCTAAATAAAAAATGTAAGCTTTATTATTAGGCACTGTAGTATATATAATTATAAGGAGATTGAATACATTCTGGAATGACATAAAAGAGACAGGCAGAGATAGATAGATAGATAGATAGATAGATATAGATAGATAGATAGATATAGATAGATAGATAGATAGATAGATAGATAGATAGATGAATTCAGCTATCACTGGAAATAATTTTATACATTATTATATGCTGAGTTAGAAAATACTTACTTGTTGTAAACATAATATACAACAAGAATCTTTCCAAACTTAGGGATTTTTTTTGTTATTACTTTATGTTAGGTTTAAAACTGGAATAGAATCAAACCAACAGTATTTAAAAGTATGCTAAAACACTCCCCTAAGAGAAATTTACAAAATTATTTTACCAAATTAAGGGCTAGATTACAAGTTTTGCGCTATTGTTATACTACAAACTAAAATTTAACGCGACCGCACCAGCGTTTACTAAATTTATGCTCATCGGGCACCAAAACACAACATAAATACATTAAAATAAAGTGTTACACTCATATATACACTATCTAATACAAACTATTCATAGAGATATTAATAAAAAAAAAGTTCTAAGGGTTAAAAAGTATATTGTATTTGACAAGGTATTTTAATGGAAAAGGCTATAATGTATATATACATACATATACATGTCTAAATATGTGTATGTATGTATATATACAGATACATATATGTGTATTGATGTATTTATATATATATATATATATATATATATATGTATACATATTTATATGTACTTTGGAGCCCTTTCCACTCAAATGCCTGAGAAAGAAAAATATTTTTTATTGAATATTAATATGAATTATGATTTTTACTGTGTTTTTACTATAAATATTTTACATTCCAATGTTCTTCACTCAGAAGAAAATGTTCTTTGTATTTATAAATATTTTTTTTTTATATATATCTGTAAATATATCTATACCTGTATATATTCTTATAGATATATAGGTATAGATGTATACTTTACAAACAAAAATCTGAACATTATATATATATATATATATATATATATATATATATAGATATATACATACAGTATCTCACAAAAGTTTCATGTGACAACACTGAAGAAATGACACTTTTGCTACAATGTAAAGTAGTGAGTGTACAGCATGTATAACAGTGTAAATTTGCTTTCCCCTTAAAATAACTCAACACACAGCCATTAATATCTAAACCGTTGGCAACAAAAGTGAGTACACCCCTAAGTGGAAATGTCCAAATTGGGCCCAATTAGCCATTTTCCTTCCCCGGTGTCATGTGACTCATTAGTGTTACAAGGTCTCAGGTGTGAATGGGGTGCAGGTGTTTTAAATTTGGTGTTATCGATCTCACACTCTCTCATACTGGTAACTGGAAATTCAACATGGCACCTCTTGGCAAAGAACTCTCTGAGGATCTGAAAAAAAGAATTGTTGCTCTACATAAAGATGGCCTAGGGAGGCTATATGAAGATTGCCAAGACCTTGAAACTGAGCTGTAGAACGGTGGGCCAAACCATACAGCGGTTTCACAGTACAGGTTCCACTCAAAACAGGCCTTGCCATGGTCGACCAAAGAAGTTTAGTGCACATGCTCAGCGTCCTATCCAGAGGTTGTCTTTGGGAAATAGACCTATGAGTGCTGCCAGCATTGGTGCAGAGGTTGAAGGGGTGGGGGGTCAGCCTGTCAGTGCTCAGACCATACGCCGCACACTGCATCAAATTAGTCTGCATGGCTGTCGTCCCAGAAGGAAGCCTCTTCTAAAAATGATGCACAAGAAAGCCCGCAAACAGTTTACTGAAGACAAGCAGACTAAGGACATGGATTACTGGAACCATGTCCTGTGATTCGATGAGACCAAGATAAACTTATTTGGTTCAGATGGTGTCAAACGGCAACCAGGTGAGGAGTACAAAGACAAGTGTGTCTTGCCTACTGTCAAGCATGGTGGTGGGAGTGTCATGGTCTGGGACTGCATGAGTGCTGCCGTCACTGGGGAGCTACAGTTCATTGAGGGAACCATGAATGCCAACATGTACTGTGACATACTGAAGCAGAGCATTATCCCCTCCCTTTGGAGACTGGGCCGCAGGGCAGTATTCCAACATGATAACAACCCCAAACACACCTGTCAGGGGTCAGCCTGTCAGTGCTCAGACCATACGCCGCACACTGCATCAAATTAGTCTGCATGGCTGTCGTCCCAGAAGGAAGCCTCTTCTAAAAATGATGCACAAGAAAGCCCGCAAACAGTTTACTGAAGACAAGCAGACTAAGGACATGGATTACTGGAACCATGTCCTGTGATTCGATGAGACCAAGATAAACTTATTTGGTTCAGATGGTGTCAAACGGCAACCAGGTGAGGAGTACAAAGACAAGTGTGTCTTGCCTACTGTCAAGCATGGTGGTGGGAGTGTCATGGTCTGGGACTGCATGAGTGCTGCCGTCACTGGGGAGCTACAGTTCATTGAGGGAACCATGAATGCCAACATGTACTGTGACATACTGAAGCAGAGCATTATCCCCTCCCTTTGGAGACTGGGCCGCAGGGCAGTATTCCAACATGATAACAACCCCAAACACACCTCCAAGATGAACACTGCCTTTCTAAAGAAGCTGAGGGTAAAGGTGATGAACTGGCCAAGCATGTCTCCAGACCTAAACCCAATTGAGCATCTGTGGGGCATCCTCAAATGGAAGGCGGGAAATATCTAACATCCACCAACTCTGTGATGTCGTCATGGAGGAGTGGAAGAGGACTCCAGTGGCAACCTGTGAAGCTCTGGTGAACTCCATGCCCAAGAGGTTTAAGGCAGTGCTGGAAAATAATGGTGGCCACACAAAATATTGACACTTTGGGCCCAATTTGGACATTTCCACTTAGGGGTGCACTCACTTTTGTTGTCAACGGTTTAGACATTAATGACTGTGTGTTGAGTTATTTTGATGGGACAGCAAATGTACACTGTTATACAGGCTGTACACTAACTACTTTACATTGTAGCAAAGTGTAATTTCTTTAGTGTTGTCACATGAAAAGATATAATAAAATATTTACAAAAATGTGAGGGGTTTACTCACTTTTGTGAGATAATGTATGTATATAAATGTACACACACATATATATATATATTTATATATAAAATAAATATTTATAAATAAAAAGGACATTAATCCTATGTGAAGAACATAGGAATATAAAATATGTATTAATCTCTTCGGGTTATCGCTGTAGGTCTAACGCAATGTCGGGTTAGTGCACAAGCAATCAGTGTTAGCTTTTTCGGAAATTGCTCTCTCTAAAAAAGTCTATGGGGTAAAGAAGTTAACTCGCTCGCGTTGCGTTAGCACGCGTTGTGTTTTGCTAGGGCGGTAACTTTTAACTTTCAACTTGTAATACTCAAACTATCAAGTTTACTTTCAGCTGTATTAGCAATTGAGCGGAAGCGCTAAATACCGCTCTTGTAATCAAGCCCTAACTGTTTAAACATAGATTTCAGCTGTATTAGCAATTGAGCGGAAGCGCTAAATACCGCTCTTGTAATCAAGCCCTAACTGTTTAAACATAGATTTGAATTCACTAGAGCTAAAGAGCGTGTCTGTAAAATAAATATATTTGTATATTATGTTGTTGTTTTTGATAATGTATTTTTTTGGTTGTATGCAAAAACTCATCCTTGAAAAATTATTACCTATTATGTAGAAGATTAGTGATGTCGCGAACTTAAAATTTTCCGTTCGTGAACGGCGGACTCGAACTTCCGCAACTGTTCGTGAACAGGCGAACCGGGCGAACTGCCATTGACTTCAATAGGCAGGCGAATTTTAAAACCCACAGGGACTCTTTCTGGCCACAATAGTGATGGAAAAGTTGTTACAAGGGGACTAACACCTGGACTGTGGCATGCCGGAGGGCGATCCATGGCAAAACTCCCACGGAAAATTACATAGTTGATGCAGAGTCTGGTTTTAAGCCATAAAGGGCATAAATCACCTAACATTCCTAAATTGTTTGGAATAACGTGCTTTAAAAAATCAGGTATGATGTTGTATCGATCAGGTAGTGTAAGGGTTAAGCCCGCTTCACAGTGACAGACCAAACTCCCCGTTTAATGCACCGCAAACAACCACAAACAGTCCATTTGCACAACCACGAGATAGATAGATTTGATAGATACATAGATACATAGATTAGATAGATCAATAGATGCAATATACATTTGATAGATACGATAGATAGATAGATTTGATAGATAAATAGATAGATTTGATAGATATATAATTTCCCAGAATTACAAGACGTGCGGTCTGAGACCCATGGTAAGGTTCCCAGAGGCAGTTGCGGCGCCAGGGGACGTGTATATGGCATGGATTTTAGGAACCGGGAGATGGAAAAAGATGTGTGGTCGGTCCTCCTACTTCAAATTTGGGGCACTGCGTGTGCAATCGTGGCCGGACTTTTAGCCGATGGCCATTTGTCCGACGGACATTTGGCCGAAACACAAGTGGCTGTCACAAAACAGTCCGGCCACGAGATGGATAGATTTGATAGATAGATAGATACATAGATTATATAGATCATAGATGCAATATACATTTGATAGATACGATAGATAGTTAGATAGATTTGATAGATAAATAGATAGATTTGATAGATATATAATTTCCCAGACAGAGAATTACAAGACGTACGGTCTGAGACCCATGGTAAGGTTCCCAAAGTCAGTTGCGGCGCCAGGGGACGTGTATATGGCATGGATTTTAGGCACCGGGAGATGGAAAAAGATGCTTGGTCGGTCCTCCTACTTCAAATTTGGGGCACTGCGCGTGCAATCTACTGTGCCACCAGATATGAGTGGTGTGTTAAGTAGTACTATTCTGATCAGTTTAATACCTGTTACTCCCCCTATCGGAGGAGGTGTATATGGCATGGATTTTAGGAACCGGGAGATGGAAAAAGATGCTTGGTCGGTCCTCCTACTTCAAATTTGGGGAACTGCGCGTGCAATCGTGGCCGGACTTTTAGCCGACGGCCATTTGGTCGACGGACATTTGTCCGAAACACAAGTGGCTGTCACTAAACAGTCCGGCCACGAGATTGATAGATTTGATCGATAGATAGATACATAGATTACATAGATCAATAGATGCAATATACATTTGATAGATACGATAGATAGTTAGATAGATTTGATAGATATATAATTTCCCAGACACAGAATTACAAGACGTGCGGTCTGAGACCCATGGTAAGGTTCCCAGAGGCAGTTGCGGCGCCAGGGGACGTGTATATGGCATGGATTTTAGGAACCGGGAGATGGAAAAAGATGCTTGGTCGGTCCTCCTACTTCAAATTTGGGGCACTGTGCGTGCAATCAACTGTGCCACCAGATATGAGTGGTGTGTTAAGTAGTACTATTCTGATCAGTTTAATACCTGTTACTCCCCCTATCGGAGGAAGTGTATATGGCATGGATTTTAGGAACCGGGAGATGGAAAAAGATGATTGGTCGATCCTCCTACTTCAAATTTGGGGCACTGCGCATGCAATCGTGGCCGGACTTTTAGCCGACGGCCATTTGGCTGAAACACAAGTGGCTGTCACAAAGCAGTCCGGCCACGAGATAGATTTCATAGATAGATACATAGATTACATAGATCAGTAGATGCAATATACATTTGATAGATACGATAGATAGTTAGATAGATTTGATAGATAAATAGATAGATTGGATAGATATATAATTTCCCAGACAGAGAATTACAAGACGTGCGGTCTGGGACCCATGGTAAGGTTCCCAGAGGCAGTTGCGGCGCTAAGGGACGTGTATATGGCATGGATTTTAGAAACCGGGAGATGGAAAAAGATGCTTGGTCGGTCCTCCTGCTTCAAATTTGGGGCACTGCGCGTGCAATCTACTGTGCCACCAGATATGAGTGGTGGCACTAGTTGGCAAGTGGGCCTGGCACACACGCTGACAGGCAGGCAACTGCTATTAGATTACACTAGCAGACTGATGTTTCACAGTCAAAAAAGTTTTTTGTTTTAAATTTAAACTACTGTTACTACAGATATGAGTGGTGGCACTAGTTGGCAAGTGGGCCTGGCACACACGCTGGCAGGCAGGCAACTGCAATTAGATTACACTAGCAGACTGATGTTTCAAAGTCAAAAAAGTTTTTTTTTTTAAATTTACACTACTGTTACAACAGATATGAGTGGTGGCACTAGTTGTCAAGTGGGCCTGGCATACACGCTGGCAGGCAGGCAACTGCAATTGGATTACACTAGCAGACTGATGTTTCACAGTCAAAAAAGTTTTTTTTTACAAAATTTACACTACTGTTACAACAGATATGAGTGGTGGCACTTAGCAAGTGGGCCTGGCACACATGCTGGCAGGCAGGCAGGCAACTGCAATTAGATTACACTAGCAGACTGATGTTTCACAGTCAAAAAAGTATTTTTTTACAAAATTTACACTACTGTTACAACAGATATGAGTGGTGGCACTGCAGGCAGGCAACTGCAATTAGATTACACTAGCAGACTGATGTTTCACAGTCAAAATTACACAGGCAAAAAAAAAAAAAAAGATGTTCTAGCCCTAAAAAGAGCATTTTGGGGTGCTGTCCTTACAGCAGAGATCAGATGAGTAATATAAAATCAGCAGCAGCTACACTATCCCTCTTCTCACTAAGAATGCAGGATCAGAATGAATCTAAAATGGCTGCTGTACAGGAGCTGGGAGGGTCTGGGAGGGAGTGTCTGCTGCTGATTGGCTGAAATGTGTCTGCAGACTGTGTGATACAGGGTCAAAGTTTACTCAATGATGACGAATAAGGGGCGGATCGAATATCGCATATGTTCGCCCGCCGCAGCGAACGCGAACAAGCTATGTTCGCCAGGAACTATTTGCCGGCGAACTATTCGCGACATCACTATAGAAGATTACAAGTGGAGCGTTAACTGTTTTGAAGGAGTGATAAGGTGTTTATCATGGGTGTTTGCACGCGTCAGAAGTAGCATGCGTATTACAAGTTGAAAGTAAACGCATTCGTTTGAGAGAAAATTTTATTTAACACACGTTTGGTTAGCGTGACATTAGAGCTCTGGTTAACTGTTATGCTTGAATAAAAAGTGTCACAAAACATAAAAAATACATTAAGAAGTATAGTTACACTCATAATAAAACCATCTAATAAAATGATTAAAAAATAATATTGCATATAAAAAGTTATAAGTTCTCAAAGATATGAGGTCTCAGGTGCTAAAAAAGCAGGCAAAGGGCTTTAACATAGAGATACACACATATACATGTCTATAGATGTATATGTTTATATCTGAGTACATTTTTTTTATATGTGTATGTATGTATTTATAAATGTGTATTTACAGACATATATACACATTTAAACACAGAAATAAATATGTATACATATATAGACATATGGATAAGAAGAGGACACAAAGGGAGGAATAGATAGCGCTGGTTCTGTGGTACCAATTATCTATGAAAAATGATCGTTATTATAGAAGTGAGTATATGCAACAGGATGGGCTCTCAATCCTATGAGGTAAGAAATTGGCACTGTAATGATATACTCCTGTCGGAAACAGCTTCCCTCGCAGGGTGTGGTGAAGTATTGAAATCACTGGCAAGAATCCCTATTTCTTCTATTTCTCCAATGTATTATTTCTTCTTCTTGGAGTATGGTAAATAATGTATAACCTCAAAGGGATATGAGGTATTTTGAAGGCTTGGAATCAGTGCATACAGGTGATAATCACTCTGCTCCCAGACGTAAGCCTGAAATGTCCACAGCAGCAGGAACAAAAGACCGGGTCCTCCGGTATACAAATATAGTTTGGTTGCTTGTCTTTATCTAACGCGTTTCAAAGGATTTTGCAATCGTTCCTTCTTCTTCAGAGACTTCTGTTTTAATGAGCGGCTCTTCTCTTTTTAAACCCCATATTGTGATCATTGGGCGGTGCGGTGGCTGCATTTCTATTGGTTGCAGCACACACACCTCTCTCTTACATCGGTTTCATTGCTGCGCTTTAATTGGCTGCAGCCCACACACCCCTCTCTTGTATCAGAGCGTCTTAGTAATTGACTAATTCTCTGAATGTATAGTTTTAAAAATGCGGTTTGTGGCTGTACTCGCCTTTTAACTAATACAGGGGATTTGTTTTGAAGATATATATAACTTACAGAAATATTAAATACTATTTTTGTCTGAGTTTGAATATAAATTAAAATAAGGAAATTTTTAAATATCTATATATTATGAGAAACAGATATTTTAAAAAAAAACCATTGTGTTCATACTGAAATTCCATACTAGACTTTTATACATAAAGGAAAATTAATCTAATGTGTAGTTAGCATTCAATACAAGCAATAAAAATAATTGAAAGCAAAAAACAACCTTTTCTAAAAGACTATTTGATTCCTGTCTACAAATATATTGTAAAAAGTTCTAGATATTCTAAAAAAACATATATATTCATAGAAATATATATATATATATATATATATATATATATGTGTGTATAAAATTTCACTTGTGACTTTTTATTTTAAAAAATGATTAAAAACAATTATGAAACAACTATCATATGTCATTCATTGATTTTCCAAAAATGCAGCTAAATCGATATCCTTGTTAGCCCATGTGGTATAAGGGTATTCATAGTATGTATCCAGAATGTTTCTTTTTTTCTTAATGCAATTGTTCTGTTCCCCCCACATTTATGAGCTTTAACATGTTCAATTATAGTTCCCTTCAGATATTTGGGATCTTTGTTATGAAAACTCTTAAAATGCAGGGATAGGTTGTGTGATTTTTTACCTGCAGTTGTATTGGTTAGATGTTCTAGAAGCCTCTTCTTGTAAGGTCTGATGGTCCTACCAATATATTGCAAATTACAGCTACATTTTAACATATAAACTACATATTCAGTTTTACAGTTACATAGTGTTTTTATTTCAAACTCCTTTCCAGTATTGCAAGGAGTTGGCTTACTTCCGCTAAAATGATGGATACAAGCTTCACAGATTTTTCTGTTGCATTTGTAAAAACCTTCGGATTGTTTCCCTAGCCAATTTAAATAGTTTGTTGCATTAGTTTTCAATAGGCTGGGTGCCAAAATGGATTTTAGATTTTTCTTTTTATTATATATGACTTTCGGATTCTCCCTTGTTATTTCTTTAAGAGACACACTTCTAAAAGAAAAAAATAGAGACAATTCATATAATTATATATCTTGCAGTTTAGTAACTACATATAATGAAGGTGCCCAAGAGATTAACAGAATCCTAAAAAAACACTGGCACATCTTAAGAAAGATGAATTCCTTAAAGAAATAACAAGGGAGAATTCGAAAGTAATATATAAGAAAAATAAAAATCTAAAATCCATTTTGGCAAGTTAACATATTTATATTTAACAATAGCATTGGGTACAGTAACTCTAAATGTTTCTTAAAGGGACGTGAAACCTATTTTTTTCCAACAAAGGATACAAAGAGAGCAAAGTAAATAGATAAAAGAAGTAAACTGGAAAGTTTTAAAATTTGCACACAGGTGAAATATTCAGCTGATTAGTAAACATGGTTATTTTACCTGCTCTCACCCAAGGTACTCCTGAAAATCTGGCCTGTTAGGGAGGCATGAGGACAGGTTTGAAAACCAGTGAATCATGTGAATCATGAAAGGTTTTACCTTCTTGTCCCTTTAAAGATATTAAAGGGATATTAAACATCTGTTGCTTTTGTGCAAAAATTGTGCTTTGTCCCACGCTCCCTTGATATGCTAAAAAGCAAAATCTGTAACCTAAATTTTCCAAATGCTGCAAATTGCCCACAATACTCTTTGATTTGCAGCACTGACTGGTTAAATAATTTGCAGCCAGATTACGAGTTTTGCATTATGGCTGGCTCACCTTTAATTGCGCTGCTATTACAGGTTTGCAAAAAAATGGCGTTAGCGGCCAATATGGCAGCTTTGAGCTGCATACCGCACACAAATACCAGCGCTGCTTTGAGCTGGTTTTACGTGCTTGTGCACGATTTCCCCATAGACATCAATGGGGAGAGCCGGCTAAAAAAAAGCCTAACACCTGCAATAAAGGAGTGTAAAGCTCCGTAACGCAGCCCCATTGATTCCTATGGGGAAAGAAAAGTTATGTTTACACCTAACACCCTAACATAAACCCTGAGTCTACGCACCCCTAATCTGCCGCCCCCGACATGGCCAACACCTACATTAAATATATTAACCCCTAATCTGCCGCCCCCGACATCGCCGACACCTACCTACACTTATTAACCCCTAATCTGCTGCCCCCAATGTCGTCGCTACCTACATACATTTATTAACCCCTAATCTGCCACCCCCAACATTGCCGCCACCTAACTACTTTTATTAACCCCTAATCTGCCGTCCCCCAATGTCGCCGCCGCCACTATACTAAAGTTATTAACCCCTAAACCTCTGGCCTCCCACATCACTAATACTAAATAAATATATTAACCCCTAAACCTTACCCTAAGTCTAACCCTAACCCTAACACCCCTAACTTTAATATAATTAAAATAAATCTAAATAAAAATTACTATTATTACCTAACTAATTCCTATTTAAAACTAAATACTTACCTGTAAAATAAACCTTAAGATAGCTACAATATAACTAATAGTTACATTGTAGCTATCTTAGGTTTTATTTTTATTTCACAGCTAAGTTTGTATTTATTTTAACTAAGTAGACTAGTTACTAAACTATTTATTATTACTATACTATTTAACTACCTAGTTAAAATAAATACAAACTTACCTGTAAAATAAAACCTAACCTGTCTTACACTAACACCTAACATTACACTACAATTAAATAAATTACATTAATTAAATACAATGTATTAAATTACAAAAAATCCCCACTAAATTACACAAAATAAAAAAGAAATTATCAAATATTTAAACTAATTACACCTAATCTAATAGCCCTATCAAAATAAAAAAGCCCCCCAAAATAAAAAAAACCCTAGCCTAAACTGAACTGCCAATAGCCCTTAAAAGGGCCTTTTGCGGGTCATTGCCCCAAAGAAATCAGATCTTTTACCTGTAAAAAAGAATTCAAACAACCCCCAACAGTAAAACCCACCACCCACACAACCAAACCCCCCAAATAAAATCCTATCTTAAAAACCTAAGCTCCCCATTGCCCTGAAAAGGGCATTTGGATTGGAATTTCCCTTAAAAGGGCATTTAGCTCTTTTCCATTGCCCAAACCCTAAGCTAAAAATAAAACCCACCCAATAAACCCTTAAAAAAACCTAACACTAACCCCCGAAGATCCACTTACAGTTTTTGAAGACCGGACATCCATCCTCATCAAGCCGGGAGAAGTCTTCATCCAAGCGGACAGAAGTCCTCAATGAAACCGGGAGAAGTCTTCATCTAAGCGTCAAGAAGTGGTCCTCCAGGCGGGCAGAAGTCTTCATCCAGATGGCATCTTCTATCTTCAACCTTTCGATGCGGAGCGGCTCCATCTTCAAGACATCTGGCGCGGAGCATCCTCTTCTGTCAATGGCTACTGAAGAATGAAGATTCCTTTAAGGGACGTCATCCAAGATGGCGTCCCTTGAATTCCAATTGGCTGATAGAATCAGCCAATCAGAATTAAAGTGTTGAAAATCCTATTGTCTGA
Source organism: Bombina bombina (assembly GCF_027579735.1). Lineage (NCBI taxonomy): Eukaryota > Metazoa > Chordata > Amphibia > Anura > Bombinatoridae > Bombina > Bombina bombina. Next base: position 81,283,048 of record NC_069499.1, read on the forward strand.
TGCAATCAGCCAATAGGATTGAGCTTTAATCCTATTGATTAATCCAATCAGCCAATAGGATTGAGCTTGCATTCTATTGGCTGATTGGAACAGCCAATAGAATGCAAGCTCAATCCTATTGGCAGATTAGATCAGCCAATAGGATTAAAGCCAGCTATTTTAGCTATCTTAGGGTTTATTTTATAGGTAAGTATTTAGTTTTAAATAGGAATTATTTAGTTAATGATAGTAATTTTTATTTAGATTTATTTCAATTATATTAAAGTTAGTGGTGTTAGGGTTAGACTTAGGGTTATGGTTAGGTTTATGGGTTAATAACTTTAGTATAGTTGCGGCAGTGACGTTGGGGGCAGCAGATTAGGGGTTAATAATATTTAACTAGTGTTTACGATGCAGGAGTGCGGCGGTTTAGGGGTTAATATGTTTATTATAGTGGCGGCGATGTCTGGAGCGGCAGATTAGGGGTTAATAATTTTATTTTAGTGTTTGCGATGTGGGAGGGCATCGTTTTAGGTGTTAATAGGTAGTTTATGGGTGTTAGTGTACTTTGTAACACTTTAGTTATGAGTTTTATGCTACAGCTTTGTAGCGCAAAGCCCATAACTACAGACTTTAGATGACGGTACAAATCTTGTCAGTATAGGGTGTACTGCTCACTTTTTGGCCTCCCAGGCAAAACTTGTAATACTGGCGCTATGGGAGTCCCATTGAAAAAGTACTTTTTGCGGTAGTTACGTTGTGTTACGGCCAAAAAAGTGTGCGGTACAGCTATTCCTGCAAGACTCGTAATAGCAGTGGTAGTGAAAAAGCAGCGTTATGAGCCATAACGCAAAACTCGTAATCTAGCCGTCTGTCTTTTCAATTTAAATTTGAAAACTAAAGGATATATTACAAGCACTTGAAAAATATTGCCAGGTCACTTTGGTAAATAATGCATGTTATCTATTCAAATATTCTGTCATCTTGTTTTTAATATGCCTATCCCTAAATAAAGATATTTAAAAAAAAAAAAAAAAAAAGCTTTCTGTGTCTGCTTTCCCATTTACTTTAAAAAGCGTAAAAATTGCATATCACAGGGGCAAAATGGAATGGAATTAGCTTATATATAAGCACATACATATTTTCTACTGATATTTTTGGGGAATAAAATTATCTGGATATTCATAATTTGTTTCGAGACTCTTCACCCTGATATATTATATTTCCTTACACATACAAACTGCTCAAGATAGGCAAGCAAGGGAAATATACATGAATGGCAGTAATGACAATTTCACTCAAAATGCAAGTGCCAAAACTAGTGAACATTGCATACTGTGATAATGAGTGAATAGAACATTATGATAAGGAATGTTTTTATCTAATACTCAAAGCAAGTCACTTGTCAGAAACAAGTAGTCACAATGCCCCCCTTAACTAATGCATAATAATTACTAGTAGCAACACCAATAATGCTGAATAACAACATAATATGACTTGTACAGTGAATTTACACATGCAATGTCATACAGAGAGATTTGTGGCAAATATTGTGAAACTGTCACTTATAAAAACAAATGCAAATATGCCATTTATACAAAGTAATAGAGTTTGCCAAAATGAGTTTATTTTTGGCATATAAATGTAAAAATATAAATGTAAAATATCTACATCTTATATTCCAGTCACACAATGGATAGTGGTTCTTAGGCTGTATTATATAAAAATTAGGTTAATTATTTGGGAAGTGCAGATTGTAAGTTCCCACGGGAACAGGGCCCTAAATTCCCCTTGTATTTGTTTGTCTGGTGTCTTTTATATTGTACTGTACTTTTATCTCTGTACCCATGGACAGCGCTGTGGAATCTTTTGGTGCTTTATAAATAATAATAATACTAATAATAATAATAAGTGCATCTTCAAGTGCCCTGAAATATTGATTTTAAAATGTACATTATAAAAAAAACTTTTTTTATTTTTTAGTGTACATTTTAGAATGTTTGTGCGTTTTTGTTGTTGTTGTTGTTAGATAAACAAATATGGCTACTATTAAAGGGACACTAAACACATAGGGGCCTAATTATTAAATGCCTGTCCGACATGATCTGATCAGCGGATCATGACCGACAGACATCGCTGAATGCAGAGAGCAATACGCTCCCCACATTCAGCATTGCACCAGCAACTCTTGTGAGCTGCTGGTGCAACGCATCCTCCTGCAGATTCATGGCCAATCGACCGCTAGCAGGGGGTGACAATTAACCCAATTGTATTCGAACGGGTTGACTTTGTGCAAGTTCTGTCCGCCTCTTCAGAGCAGGAGGACAGGTTATGGTCTGAAGGCTCACCAGAAACACAGCCCTTCAAGCTCCATACAGAGCTTGATAAATGGGCCCGTAAGAGCTAGATTACAAGTGGGGCATTAATTTATTGCGCACCCGCAAATGGACAAAGTTTCCTGTTTGCGGGCGTGGTATAAATAACCAGCCATTACAAGTTTAAATATATATGTATATTCTGATATACAGTATCCCACAAGAGTGAGTACACCCCTCACATTTTTGTAAATATTTTATTATATCTTTTCATGTGACAACACTGAAGAAATGACACTTTGCTACAGTGTAAAGTAGTGAGTGAACAGCCTGTATAACAGTGTAAATTTGCTGTCCCCTCAAAATAACTCAACACACAGCCATTAATGTCTAAACCATTGGCAACAAAAGTGAGTACACCCCTAAGTGGAAATGTCCAAATTGGGCCCAATTAGCCATTTTCCCTCCCTGATGTTATGTGACTTGTTAGTGTTACAAGGTCTCAGGTGTGAATGGGGAGCAGGTGTGTTAAACTTGGTGTTATCGCTCTCACACTCTCTCATACTGGTCACTGGAAGTTCAACATGGCACCTCATGGCAAAGAACTCTCTGAGGATCTGAAAAAAAGAATTTTCGTTCTACATAAAGATGGCCTAGGCTATAAGAAGATTGCCAAGACCCTGAAACTGAGCTGCAGAACGGTGGGCAAGACCATACAGCGGTTTCACAGGATAGGTTCCACTCAGAAAAGACCTTACCATGGTCGACCAAAGAAGTTGAGTGCACGTGCTCAGCGTCATATCCAGAGGTTGTCTTTGGGAAAGATACATATGAGTGCTGCCAGCATTGCTGCAGAGGTTTAAGGGGTGGGGGGGTCAGCCTGTCAGTGCTCAGACCATATGCCGCACACTGCATCAAATTGGCCTGCATGGCTGTCATCCCAGAAGGAACCTGTGAAGCTCTGGTGAACATGCCCAAGAGGGTTAAGGCAGTAATGGAAAATAATGGTGGCCACACAAAATATTGACACTTTGTGCCCAATTTGGGCATTTCCACTTAGGGGTGTACTCACTTTTGTTGCCAGCGGTTTAGACATTAATGGCTGTGTGTGAGTTATTTGAAAGGGTTATTTTGAGGGGACAGCAAATTTACACTGTTATACAGGCTGTACATCCACTACTTTACATTGTAGCAAAGTGTAATTTCTTCAGTGTTGTCACATGAAAAGATATAATAAAATATTGACATAAATGTTTGGGGTGTACCCACTTTTGTTTGATACTGTACAAATATATTTATTAACACATAAATATATATGTATATAATCATGTACATATTTAATCATGTACAGATATATTTAAAAATGCTGCCCATCGTTGCACTACTTACCCATTTCGCTGCGCTAGGTTCTCATGCCGTGTCTGACGGCATAAGACAGAGGCTCCCATTGAAGCCAATGGAAGCACACTCTCATGAGTGCAATGCATCCTGTGTGTGCTGGTATTACTCAGTGGAGCACTAATATTGCTTTCTCGAAAGCAATATTTAGCTCTCCACTTGTAATCCCTTGGCCCTAAATACATTTAATTCACTGCCCTTTAACAATGGGTGAAGCCATTTTTGAACTTAGGTTTCACTGCAGGTATCTGAAGGACAGCTGATTCACATATCCAAACATATCAGCATTGGAATGCAGTGAAAGCTAGATTTCAACATAGCAGAACCCCCCTGACTAGATGGAGTTGGGAAATAATCCCAATACTGTGCATATAAAATGTATATAGTGTTTAATGTCCCTTTAAGGTTGTGTTGCCTCTAGGTAAAGTAACTGCCAGCAAATGCGTGACTGAATGAATGACAATGTCACTCAGCTCTTGAGAAAGGATAATATAAAGATGAGGGGCTACTGTCATGTGATTAGGTCACATGCAAATAAGTTGGGAAATCGTCCAAATGTTACAAGTCCAGATCGTATAACTTAGCTTTACAAACTTAAGGTGTATTTTAGTACTAACATGGAAATTAGAAGCAACACAGACTTATATAGTATGGGAATATAAATCGAAAGGTAACTTTTATTAGTGCATTTATAAAAGATAAAGAAGTCTATTCTATTTTGATCTATAACATGCAATTTTTTTATTTACCTACTGAATAAAGTGTAATGTCAGGGCATTGACTATCCTATATGTGTAATACTGACATGATTCGTATTACTGCCATGGAAGGCGATCCTTTAAACTCACAACTTGTCTTATCTCTTTTTAATTGTTAAGCTCAGGGTCTGCTCTATAATAGGACTTGTTAGGATCATGGGACTGAGGCAGCATTTGACAGGAGAGGAGAATAGGGACATCTAAAAGTATTTTTTTAAAGAGAAATTACTGTTTGATTTTAGGTTAGGATAATAATTGTCACTGGTTTCACTAAATTAGCGATTAGCACATGCACAGTGTGCATGCACCAGTTAAAAGGTTGCATATGCCTCAAGGTCTGCTTAGGGAGCGTACAAAAGCTGCCTTTTTATGCATGAAGTCAATTGTAGTGTTTCTTTAACATATGGTAAAACGTAGAACATCCCTTTAATGTGAGAAAGATTGTGAGAGAGAAATGTGCTAATTAAAGGATTGACCACAAAACGTATTAAATGACTTTCAACAGTTTTTTAGAAGTTTTTCTAGAGGATTTTAAGTCACCTCTAAAAAAGAAAAAGTAATAAAAAAGCAAGGGATAGAATAAATGGTTGGGGAAAATTTTTTTTTTTATTAGAACCTATCAGAACCAACCTGCTACATGGGGCACTCCAACTGACCCAGGCCACAGAAAATTTGAGACCCCAATAGGAATCGACAAAAAGGATAACATATTTTATGTACCTGATAAATTAATTTATTTCATATTGGCAAGAGTCCATGAGCTAGTAACGTATGGGATATGTAATCCTACCAGGAGGGGCCAAGTTTCCCAAACCTCAAATGCCTATAAATACACCACTCCCCACACCCACAATTCAGTTTAACAAATAACCAAGTAGTGGGGTGATAGAAAAAGGAGTAGAAAGCATCAAAAAGGAACTGGAAATATAATTGTGCTTTATACAAAAAATCATAACCACCATAAAAAGGGTGGGTCTCATGGACTCTTGCCAATATGAAAGAAATGAATTAATCAGGTAAGTTCTTACATAAATTATGTTTTATTTCATGTAATTGGCAAGAGTCCATGAGCTAGTGACGTATGGGATAGCAATACCCAAGATGTGGAACTCCACAGAAGAGTCACTAGAGAGGGAGGGATAAAATAGAAACAGCCATTTTCCGCTGAAAATATTAAATCCACACCCAAAAGAATAAGTTTTTCTCATAAATGCAAAGAAAAAAACTTAAAACATAAGTAGAGAACTGCTGCCTGAATAACTTTACTACCAAAAACTGCTTCCGAAGAGGCAAATACATCAAAACGGTAGAATTTAGTAAATGTATGCAAGAAGACCAAGTTGCTGCTTTGCAAATCTGATCAACTGAAGCTTCATTCTAAAAAGCCCACGAAGTGGAGACTTATCTAGTAGAATGAGCTTTGATTCTCTGAGGCGAAGCCTGATCCGACTTCAAATAAGCCTGATGAAACAAAAGCTTTAACCAAGATGCCAAGGAAATGGCAGAAGCTTTCTGACCTTTCCAAGAACCAGAAAAGACAACAAATAGACTAGAAGTCTTCCTGAAATCTTTAGTAGCTTCAACATAATATTTCAAAACTCTTACAACATCCAGAGAATGTAAGGATCTCTCCAAAGAATTCTTAGGATTAGGACACAAAGAGGCGACAACAATTTCCCTATTAATGTTGTTAGAATTCACAACCTTAGGTAGGAATTTAAATGAAGTCCAGAAAACTGCCTTATTCTGATGAAAAATCAGAAACGGAGACTCACAAAAAAGAGCAGATAATTCTGAAACTCTTCAGCAGAAAAGATAGCCAAAAGGAACAACACTTTCCAAAAAAGTAGTTTAATATACACGGAATGCATAGGCTCAAAAGAAGGGGCCTGTAAAGCCTTCAAACCAAATTAAGACTCCAAGGAGGAGAAATTGATTTAATGACAGGCTTGATACGGACCAAAGTCCTTACAAAACAGTGAATGTCAGGAAGCTTAGCAATCTTTCTTTGAAACAAAACAGAAAGAGCAGAGATTTGTCCCTTCAAGGAACTTGCAGACAAACCTTTCTCCAAACCATCCTGAACAAACTATAAAATTCTTTGAATTCTAAAAGAATGCCAGGAGAATTTATGAGAACACCATGAAATATAAGTCTTCCAAACTCGATAATAAATCTCCCTAGAGACAGATTTACGAGCCTGTAACATAGTATCAATCACTAGTCAGAGAAACCTCTATGACTAAGCACTAAGCGTTCAGTTTCCATACCTTCAAATTTAATGATTTGAGATGGAAAAATGGCCCTTGAGACAGAAGGTCTGATCTTAAAGGAAGTGGTCAAGGTTGGCAACTGGACATCCGGACAAGAGCTGCATACTAGAACCTTGAATCAGTATACAAAGCTGGAGAGGTCTCATATCAAGATGAGCAAAGGAGATCACGTCTGATGCTGCAGACATGAGACCTAAAACTTCCATGCACATAGCTACTGAAGGGAAAAATTGAGACTGAGGGTTCCAACAAGCTGAAACCAATTTAATTTGTCTCTTGTCTGTTAGAGACAGAGTCATAGACACTGAATCTATCTGGAAATCTAAAAAGGGGACCCTTGTCTGAGGACTCAAGAAACTTTTTGGTAAATTGATCCTCTAACCATGTCTTTGAAGAAACAACACTAGTTGATTTGTGTGAGATTCAAAATTTTCAGATCCAGAACTGGCCTGAATGAATTCTTTCTTTGGGACAATGAATAGATTTGAATAAAACCCCAAGCCCTGTTCCTGAACGGAACTGGTATGATTACCCCTGAAAGCTCTAGATCTGAAACACGCTTCAGAAAAACTTGAACCTTCACTGGATTTGCTGGGATGCGTGAGAGAAAGGAGACACGGGAGGTCTTACTCTGAATCCAATTCGATACCCTTGAGAGACAAAACTCTGAATCCATTGATTTTGGACAAAATCTGCCCAAATGTTTTGAAAAAAAGTTTAATCTGCCCCCCCACCAGCTGAGCTGGAATGAGGCCCGCACCTTCATGCAGACTTGGGGACAGGCTTTGTTTATTTAAATGACTTGGACCAAATAAATTGTTACCTTGGAAAGAAAGAGATAGTAATCTAGACTTAGATACCATGTCAGTATTCCAATATCTGAGCCACAAAACCCTAACAACAATTTTGATGACATCAAAAAATGACATCACAGATAAAATGATTAGCATGTTGAAGCAAGCGAACAATGCTAGACAATCAGGATCTGTTTCCTGTTGCGCTAAGCTTTCCAACCAAACAGTTGATGCAGCTGCAACATCAGCCATAGAAATGGTAGGCCTGAGAAGATAGCCATAATATAAATAAGCTTTCCTTAGATAAGATTCAAGTTTCCTATCTAAAGGATCCTTAGGATAGTAGTACGTTAGGTAAGAGTAGAAATAGCCCCAGCAACTTTGGGGATTTTCTCCCAAAACTCCAATCTAATTGTTGGCAAAGAATACAACTTTTAAAACCTAGAAGAAGGAAAAAGAAGTACCAGGCCTATTCCATTCCTTTGAAATCATATCAGAAATAACATCAGGAACTGGAAAAACCTCTGGAGTAACCACAGGAAGTTTATAAACAGAATTTAAACGTTTACTAGTTTAATTATCAAGAGGACTAGTTCCCTCAATATCCAAAGTAATCAACACCTCTTTAACAAGGAACAAATATACTCCAACTTAAAGAGAAAAGTAGATTTGTCAGTGTCAATATCTGAGGTAGGATCTTCTGAATCAGATAGGAGGATAATACAGTATGTTGTCGGTCATTTGAAATTTCATCAACTTTATGAGAAGTTTTAAAAGACCTTTTATGTTTATTAGAAGGCAAAATAGCAGACAAAGCCTTCTAAATTGCAATAAAATCTTTTATATTCACAGGGATATCATGTACATTAGATGTTGAAGGAACAACAGGCAGTGTACTAGTACTGATGGATCCACTCTCTGCATGTAAAAGCTTATCATGACAACTGTTACATACCACAGCTGGAGATATAATCTCCACTAACTTACAACAGATACACTTATCTTTGGTTGAACTGTTATCAGGCAGCAGGGTTCCAACATGGTTTCTGAGACAGGATCAGATTGAGACATCTTGCAAATGTAAGAGAAAAAACAACATACAAAGCAAAATTATAAATTTCCTTATATGGCAGTTTCAGGAATGAGAAAAAAATGCAAACAGCATAGCCCTCTGAGCATAGAAAAAAAGCAAGAGGCATATAGGAAGTGAGGTTAAAATAATTAAATTATTTGGCGCCAAGTATGACGCACAACGCAAAATGACATTTTTTCGTGCTAACAATATCTGGAAATGACACAACTCGCTTCATGGCAGATGCAACCTTTTGCAAGGAAACCTGGCGTCAACTAAAACGCCGGAAATTATGAATTTGCATCACCGAATTTACCTTCGCGCCAAAAACATTCTCGCGCCAAGAATGACGCAATAAATATCAGCATTTTGCGACCTCGCGAGCCTAATTTTGCCTGTGAAAATTAAATGAAAAATAGTCAATTTAAAGAAAAAGTCTAAACCCCAGGTAAGAAAAAATTACTTCCTAAAAATGTTTTTTTCCCCAATTTTGAAACTGACAGTCTACAAAAGGAAATAAACATAAACCTGACTCATGGCAAATTTAAGTACAATACATATTTTTAGAACTTTATAATAAAACATAAAGTGCCAAACCATAGCTGAGAGTGTTTTAAGTAATGAAAACATACTTACCGAAAGACACCCATCCACATATAGCAGATAGCCAAAACAGTACTGAAACAGTAACAGTAGAGGTAACGGAATATGAGAGTATATTGTCGATCTGAAAAGGGAGATAGGAGATGAATCTCTACGACCGATAACAGAGAACCTTTGAAAAGAGTTCCCGCGAGGAAAAACATAAAATCAATAGGCAATACTCTCTTCACATCCCTCTGACTTTCACTGTACTCTGAGAGGAAGCGGGCTTCAAAATGCTGAGAAGCGCATATCACAGAAGAAAATCAAGCACAAACTTACTTCATCACCTCCATAGGGAGGCAAAGTTTGTAAAACTGAATTGTGGGTGTGGTGAGGGGTGTATTTTTAGGCATTTTGAGGTTTGGGAAACTTTGCCCCTCCTGGTAGGATTGTATATCCCATACATCACTAGCTCATAGACTCTTGCCAATTACATGAAAGAAAGAAATATTTATCTAAAGCAGAACTTCCATATATCTTTAATTATTTAAGTGTGTCTCAAGTCTTCAAAAAATTGTGAAATCCAATCTAATAGCACCAATAACTTTAAACATGGTTAATTCCTGAGATCTACCTCTGTCAAATAATAGGATTTATAAAGAGCAAGTCAAACTTTAAACCAGGATAAAATCTATAAAAATAAATAAATCATACAACATCGTTATTTATTTCATTGGCAAGCAAAAATTAGTTGTGATCTTGATTTTGATACTGATAATCATGCAAATGATATTAGCATATTTAAGAGGCTTTTGGGGTTGAGATATGACATTAGGTTGATTATATAACAATTAATGTATAGGTTAAAATTCACTTTGAGACTATGCATTACTTGCAAATATTATGTTACTTTTTTACAGGCTCTATGAGACTGCCACAAGTCTTAAGTAGAAAATGAAGGCTTTCTGCAACAATTTTGGGCCATAGAAAAATACAAAACTATCTTTGGATGACCTTGAGGAATTTGTAGTGAAAGATTTTTTTTTTATAAGTTGCAGTTTGCTACAACAAGCCCCAGAAGTAATATAAGTAATTATAGCATACACTGCTTCATCCACTTTGTATAATAATGCTGGTATTGGTTTAAATGTATTATATGATAGTTTTACAATCGGAAGAAGGTCCTGAAAGATATGAGGGCACTAAAGAGTGTAGATAAATTGTTAAAACTATTAAAATGACGAGACTCTTATAATGCAAGTTAAATTAAAATGCTGGCCCTTCAGAAGTCTTCTCTTGACTTCATGTTATTGTAATATGCTTGCCACTGAAGGGTTACGCTGTCACATTAAAGGGACAGTAAAGTCAAATTAAACTTTCATGATTCAGATAGGGCATGAAATTTTTAACAACTTTCCAATGTACTGTTATCATCAAATTTGCTTTGCTCTCTTGGTATTCTTAGTTGAAAGCTAAACCTAGGTAGGCTCATATGCTAATTTCGAAACCCTTGAAGGCCGCCTCTTATCTGAATGTGATTGCCAGTTTTCACAGCAACACCTGTGAGACCTGAACTGGCTACCCATCAACAAAAGGATCACGTTCAAGCTTCTCACCCACGTGTTCAAGGCCCTCCACAACATCGGTCCCGAATACGTCAACCACCACGTCACCTACACCCCCGCCAGACAGCTTCGATCGGCCGACCAAGCCCTCCCAGTCATCCCCCACATCAGGAAGACCACAGCGGGAGGCAGATCCTTCTCTCACCTGGCAGCCAAGACATGGAACACTCTCCCGCTGCACCTCAGAAAAAGCTACCTCCCTAGCTAAGTTCAGAAAGGACCTCAAGACCTGGCTCTTCGACTAAACTGATATGGGTGAGTAGGCAGTAGTTGCGCTTTACAAAACCCTAATAGATAGATAGATACCTAGAGGTTGTTAGTTCATGTGTGCCATATAGATAACATTGTGCTCATGCCAGTGGAGTTATTTTAGAGTCAACACTAATTGCCTAAAATGCAAGTCTGTCAAAAGAACTGAAATATGTGGAGGTCCAGAGATCGTGCCCACTGAGTAGACTCCAGCTGCACTTTGGCACGACTTCAGGTCAGGTGTCAGTGAACTTTGCCGAGACGAATGAGCCCTTCCCTGCATCAACTCCAGAGACAGCCGATGAAGTGGGGACTCACAGGCTTGACATCGATTTGAACTGCCGGTCTCAAATACTAGAGGGAGGACTCTCATTGTCCCGAATTTCAGGTTATGTGGCCCTGATGCCTTTTGAGATGGATGTCAAGGTGCCTCTGTGCAGGCCATGCAGTGATAGCTCTCTATTGATGGATAGATGTCAGAGTAAAGGAGGTGACAGTTTGCTGGCGATCGTGGAGCTGGCCATGTGTGCAGAGAACATGCAGGACCGCTATATTTTGAACGTCATGTTGGTCTTGAGACTGGGAATAGGTTGAGGACTACCAGATATTATGCCAAGTGGTAATAACAGACACTGTCTACTAGAGACGGTACCTTAGAGGATTTGTTGAATGCTCACAGCTCTTATACTCCTGCTAGAAGCTAATTTATGTTTATTTTGCTGTTAGCTATTTCCAAACAGGTATGGCAGATACTATCCAAAAGTCACTGTAACCTGGATGACTTGTTGAATTTTCACACTCATTATACTTTTACTAGTAGTTATTAATCGCTTTTTTCACTGTTAGCTAGTCTCAAAGATAATATGTTATATAATAGTTCCTCAGCCTATTACTGTTTATTACCTCAGCTAGAATATCTACCTACCTACCTTCGGTTATACATTAACTTATTCTCTTATGTTCCTTTAACCTAATACAGAATCAGTCCAATTTATTAGGGTGCAGTTAATTAGGAAAGTGACATGACCTGCAGTAAGACACATTAGATATATGCCTCTAGACTTGCCTATACTGTATATTTAATTTAAAATTATTCCCTATACTATGCCCTATCTCAGCTAATATATGTAAAATCTTTGTAATTGAATAGTATTCATTATCCGAAATTATTTGCTCTTATTTTTATATATACCAAAGCACCTATCCTCCTAATGGGCATTATTGTTGCCTTGCTTTACCTAACATACTTCTGGTATACCTGCATCTTTTATGAGCAAGGGTTTCACTGGACTCTCAACCTGCATAGCACAAAGTATGTGTATTAGTGACCAGTAGGATTTGTTTTTATATATGGTTACAGGTCTCTTGATCACTGAGAATGCCACTTAGTTTGTAGTTTTATGTATTTAGCAATACTCTCCTATATGCTTAGATCCATATAAGAGCAATTCATATATACCAACTAAGAGAGATCCTACATAATGTCACTCAGCAGGCACATGAAGATAGCTACTCCTACCACTATATGAGCTGACTCTGCTAGCCCATTATATGTTTAGAGGGATTTCGATACTTACAATTAGAATGTAACATTAAAATGTTAGTCATGTACCTAACCTCTCCTCTCCAACCCACTACTAGTACTGCTATTATTGTCCAGGGCTCTACTAAAGATCATATTCCTAAGGCTGTTTTTACTGGTGGACCCTCACAGCTTAACTGTGTCACTTATTGTGTGGGCGGCTATATGTATGTGTATGGGCTAGAGATAGTGCTATGGTATCTATATACACCTGTAAGATAGGTGGGATCCTAACTATAGTATCTCTGTTATGCAAAATATTATTCAGTCTGTAATTGTGTTTATATTAGATGTTATCTTTACCATTGCTCTATGAGATAGAGAGAGCTCATATCGTTCTATCTCCTATGATACAGATATCTTAGGAGTATATATTTGGTATGTATGTATTTGTATGTCCACATTTTTCATATATATGGTAGTTAAATGCTTAACATTGATTCCTATTCTAGACACACCCATTTAACTCTTAATGGATTGACCTGACTCCTCCACATGTTCCTATACGTATTAGGCAAATAGATGTATGAGATCTGTATAGTGCTTCGCATTAACATGTATTATATATAAAGCTTTGATCCTACTAGTCTTTATAGGATTTACCTAGGCATATAGATACTCTCTCCATCTCCACATGGGTTTGGGCTCTAGAATGAAGCTATAAGAGGTATAATCTGCCAATATAGCAGTTTATAACACTATATATACTCAGGACATCTTTTGCTGCAGCAGCTAATCAGTTATATCCATCATACCTAACAATTCCAGTGATATACTACTGGGTCTGCGGCCGGGACCTCAGAGTATCATCACCCATCATATATGACCCAATACTAGATACTATTAACAGTGAAACGACTTAGTCACTGCACATCATATAGAGCATTACTCACAATTCCTCACTGATACCAGAACTCTGTTATCATATCTTGGGCTCTTTTGGTCCATCACACGTAACAGTTAAGTACTATTATATTAGTTATGATGCCTTGATTTTACCCTGTCCCTCCCTTTCATCAGATAAACAGAAAGCCATCCCCTCCGGAATCCACCTCTTTACTCATATAACCTTTACTCATTCCCACCACTATACCGCTCTGGCTTCCCAGATAACTCAGCTCCCCCATTCCCTAGCCCACTTTATTCAGAGTGGCTTTTGCCCGCTGAACCCCCCCTCTCCCTCCCTCATACACTTTGGTCCAAGAGTGACCAAAGCAAAAAAGCTAACCCCCCTTGACAATCTTATTAGACTAGATAACTTCTTAAATGTTCTCTATGGCAATGTGAGGACCAATTTTCCTATTTACATAATATGAAACCGAGGTTCCATTATAACATGTACGAACTTCTTACTGACACACTAGTTAAGTATGTTCTGGAATGTCCCTTTCATTTACTTGTTTCATGCTTTAGATCCTTTTTTTCTTTTCTTCATCTTCATACAGGCGGTTGGTATACAGGACATAGCCCTATACTTCATAGTCATAGCTCCCACATTCCAATAGCGACATATAGAACTTATGTCTAGAGATGTAACCTCTTTGGTATGTTTGTGTACTAATAATGTCTGTTCTATTATCATGTTATTATTGTTTATGGACGGTTCTTTTTTGTAACATTTCTCACAACCTCAATAAAAAAATTATATTAAAAAAGAACTTAAATAAGGGGGCAGTCTGCAGAAAAAGTATATTAATGTAACAGTGTTGGTTATGCAAAACTGGGGAATGGGCAATAAAGGGATTGTCTATATTTTTAAACAATAAAATTGGTGGTGTTTACTGTCCCTTTAAGGCAAACAAATATATGGCTTGAACGTTCTTTTTTTTTTTTTTTTTGCAGTGTTTTTAAATTCAAGGCTATTGTAGTCCATTCCAAAATCATTACAACAAACACTACCATATAATGCTCAAGACATGCACACTCTTGAGCCTATCTCTGTATGCTCTCATGGAAAGGAAAAACATAAAAGTAAATCATAAAGCTTTTGACTTCTACATGCCTTTAACCAGATTTTCCTGTTTTATTGGAAATGCAGCTCAGGTGCTTATTTAGGACTAGATTACGAGGGGCTCGCTAACTGTTGCGTGCAAGCGATATAAGGTTTATTATGGCTCTTTGGACGTCTCTGAAGTAGCACGCTATTACAAATTTAAAGTAAAGGCAAGCGCATGAGTGCAATCACGATTTATGCTCGTTGTGTTAGCGCGACTTCAGAGCTCTGTTTAACTGTTATGCTTAATTAAAAAGTGGAAAAAACACATCAAAAATACATTTCACAGTACAGTAACACTTATATTAGCGCTGTCTGATTAATATTACATTAAAAAGTTATAAGGACACAAAATTATAAGATGTGAAGTGTTCGAGGAACAAAAAACGGGCAGAAAGAGCTTTTACACAGGGATCCATAGGAACATATGTATAATGATATGTATTAATATAAAAATATATGTATGTATTTCTATACATATGTATTTATATGTGTATATATATTTTTACATACATATATACACATATAAATACAGATATACATACTGTATGTATAGAAATTTTTAGTTCAAAATAAGGCTCTATTAAAGTCTATGGAGATAGATAAAATGTTATTTTAACTTATTTTTATTTATTTTTTTACCACAAAGTTGCGACGGCGAAGGCGTATAATTTTTACTTGCATTTATGAAATATGTGCCAAATGGCGCGTGCACATTAAAATAAAACTGAGTGCCAAAAATGCGCTTGCGGAAACATAAATATGTGCCCAACTATTTTTATACTCAGATCTTCTAATGTATGGAACTGGGAGCAAAAGTCTACACTTCCTTGCCCAGAACATCTTAATTTTAAAGGACATTAAAAAACCCCAAATCAACGCTAGATATAATGTCATAATTCAGAGCAAAGATTTGTAGTATCTGATTATATCAGTTATAAATATTGCAGAAACAGTAAAGGTTGAAGTACTCTAGTTTCACCATCATGTTGAAACCTAAGTTTTCCTTGTCTTATCTTTTCTACTTAGAACAAATAAACTGTGCAAACAATGATTGTGTTAAACTTAGCTATATATAGATTCCTTTAACATTGTTATATTTCATACAGCCATCATTTGCACAATGTATCTGTCCCTGAGAGGGCCGGCTTATCCATTAGGCATTCTAGGCATAGTGCCAAGGTCTACAAACTTTTAGGGGGCCCATATAAATCAGAAGAAAAAAAAGAAAGGTTAACAAAACTGTTAAAGTTTCTGTTGGTACCACAAGAAAGTTAGGCCAGCTAGCTGCCACTAATGGTAATATTTTCTGCTGGCTCTCTCTTTGCTCTGTTGCATCCAATAGTGTAATCCGGGCTCTCTCTACACATTGATCGAGAAGGATTGCCTAGGTAGGCAAAAGTGCCTATGGCCTGGTTCTTAATTGTCCTTGGAAGAAGATATTAGAAACTTATATTTTAACTTGGTGGTGTCCATTACTTCATAGAAACTTAAGGGAATTTGAAAGCCCACAAAATAAATAATGAAAGAATATTGTATAATTATTTTGCTACACATAATTAAAGGGACAGTATACGCCAATTTTCACATAACTGCATGTAATAGATAATTCTATAAAGAAGAATATTCAAAGATACTGATATAAAGATCAAGTAATAAACCTATTTTTAAAAACTTACTTAGAAGTTTCCAGTTTAGTACTGTTGATACGGTTAGGCTGCAACACCCATTGAAAGGGGCTGGGAGCGCAGATGCTCCTCTTCCCTGCATAGGAAAAGACAGATAACATAGACAGGATCAACAGGAGTCTGTAAACAAGTGTATACATTTGACACTGTGGATAGGGATGGGCGAATGTTTTGCAACATTCGAAAAATGAAACGAATTTCATTTGAATCGAATTTTGAATGTTTACGGGAGGGTGGCGGTTTAGGGGTTAATAATTTTTATTAGTGGCGGCACTGTTCGGAGCGGCAGATTAGGGGTTAATAACTTTAATATAGTGTTTGCGATGCGGGAGGAGTGACGGAGTGACTTCATTATAGTGGTGGCGATGTCGGGGAGTGACAGAATAGGGGTTAATCATTTTTATTAGTGGCGGCGCTGTTCGGAGCAGCAGATTAGGGGTTAATAACTTTAATAAAGGTTTTGCGATGCGGGAGGGCCTCTTTTTAAGGGTTAATAGGAAGTTTATGGGTGTTTAGTGTACTTTGAAACTGCTCTCAGATTGCGAAACGGATTGTGTCGGTATAGACTGTAACAAAAGCTTTTTAGCCTCACTGCAAAACTTGTAATAGCAGCGCTATTGAAGTCCCGTGAAAAAACATCATTTTTACGAGTGCGGGACTGACGTTGCATTACAGGCTAAAAGGCTATACCGACAAGACTTGTAATGGCTGCGGTGCTGACTTGTAATCTAGGTGTTTGTTAGTTGTTCATACTGACCTAGATTTGGAGTTTGGCGGTAGCCGTGAAAACCAGCGTTAGAGGCTCCTAACGCTGGTTTTAGGCTACCGTCGGTATTTGGAGTCACTCAAAATAGGGTCTAACGCTCACTTTTCAGCCACAACTTTTCCATACCGCAGATCCCCTTACGTAAATTGCGTATCCTATCTTTTCAATGGGATTTTTATAACTACGGTATTTAGAGTCGTTTCTGAAGTGAGCGTTAGACATCTAACGACAAAACTCCAGCCGCAGGAAAAAAGTCAGTAGTTAAGAGCTTTCTGGGCTAACGCCGGTTTCTAAAGCTCTTAACTACTGTACTCTAAAGTACACTAACACCCATAAACTACCTATGTACCCCTAAACCGAGGTCCCCCCACATCGCCGACACTCGAATAAATTTTTTTAACCCCTAATCTGCCGACCGCCACCTACGTTATCCTTATGTACCCCTAATCTGCTCCCCCTAACACCGCCGACCCCTGTATTATATTTATTAACCCCTAATCTGCCCCCCTCAATGTCGCCTCCATCTGCCTACACTTATTAACCCCTAATCTGCCGACCGCAAAGCGCCGCCAACAAAGTTATCCTTATGTACCCATAATCTGCTGCCCCTAGCACCGCCGACCCCTATATTATATTTATTAACCCCTAATCTGCCCCCCACAACGTCGCCTCCACCTGCCTACACTTATTAACCCCTAATCTGCCGAGCGGAGCTCACCGCTATTCTAATAAATGTATTAACCCCTAAAGCTAAGTCTAACCCTAACACTAACACCCCCCTAAATTAAATATAATTTACATCTAACGAAATTAATTAACTCTTATTAAATAAATTATTCTGATTTAAAGATAAATACTTACCTGTAAAATAAATCCTAATATAGCTACAATATAAATTATAATTATATTGTAGCTATTTTAGGATTAATATTTATTTTACAGGCAACTTTGTAATTATTTTAAACAGGTACAATAGCTATTAAATAGTTAATAACTATTTAATAGCTAAAATAGTTAAAATAATTTCAAAATTACCTGTAAAATAAATACTAACCTAAGTTACAATTAAACCTAACACTACACTATCAATAAATTAATTAAATAAACTACCTACAATTACCTACAATTAACCTAACACTACACTATCAATAAATTAATTAAATACAATTCCTACAAATAAATACAATTAAATAAACTAGCTAAAGTACAAAAAATAAAAAAGAACTAAGTTACAAAAAGTAAAAAAATATTTACAAACATAAGAAAAATATTACAACAATTTTAAACTAATTACACCTAATAAAACAACAAAGCCCCCCAAAATAAAAAATGCCCTACCTTATTCTAAATTACTAAAGTTAAAAGCTCTTTTACCTTACCAGCCCTGAACAGGGCCCTTTGCGGGGCATGCCCTTAGAAGTTCAGCTCTTTTGCCTGTAAAAAAAAACATACAGTACCCCCCCCCAACATTACAACCCACCACCCACATACCCCTAATCTAACCCAAACCCCCTTAAATAAACCTAACACTAATCCCCTGAAGATCTTCCTACCTTGTCTTCACCATCCAGGTATCACCGATCCGTCCTGGCTCCAAGATCTTCATCCAACCCAAGCGGGGGTTGGCGATCCATAATCCGGTGCTCCAAAGTCTTCCTCCTATCCGGCAAGAAGAGGACATCCGGACCGGCAAACATCTTCTTCCAAGCGGCATCTTCTTTCTTCATCCTATGAGGACCGGCTCCATCCTGAAGACCTCCACCGCGGACCCATCTTCTTCCGGCGACGTCCAACTGAAGAATGACGGTTCCTTTAAGGGACGTCATCCAAGATGGCGTCCCTCGAATTCCGATTGGCTGATAGGATTCTATCAGCCAATCAGAATTAAGGTAGGAATATTCTGATTGGCTGATGGAATCAGCCAATCAGAATCAAGTTCAATCCGATTGGCTGATCCAATCAGCCAATCAGATTGAGCTTGCATTCTATTGGCTGATCAGAACATAATTTTCTAGAATAAAAATTTCCAAGAATGATTTAACCTGTTTTTTTCATAATTTTTGCTATGCTCTTAAAAGCTTCCTCAATGTTGGTAGCATGTGGGCATACATGGCCTACATTTAACGTAAGCATTCTTTCTGCCCCTTGTTTCCACTGATCAAAATCAATAGTGGAGGATAAGTAACCCGCCATTGTAGCTTATACCTCACACCCTTGTGGTCCCAAATTCAACGTGAATTAAATCACAGATTAAATACAGATATAGGATTAGGGATCCCTAAAAGATTTGGGGCTTAGAAGCCCAGTGCTTAATTGCACACTCATATATAGTAGATAATAGTTTAAAATTAAAACCACACTTTATTTAACATATATGAAACACATACATTTAAAAATAATGCTTAAATTTCAAAGTGTAAGTGGGTAAGTCGCATCCACTTAACATTAATCTTGTTGAAGTAAAGCTAAATGGGTTAAAAATACTAGGCCTATTAGGGCTTAAGGGTAAAGAAGTGTGTTAAATCATACACAGGGGATCAACTTTTACACAGGTATACTGAACTATGCGCTCAATGGCGACCTCCTGTCTGCGTACTGCTGTGATTGAACACAGGCGATTTCTAGCTGATATCCCTAGTGTCTAATATTCAGAAAACACTATCATAACAAGCGTGCAAATAACTCTCATATCAAAGAGCAAATATATGTAGTGGTTATTTTAGGCGTTACTTATTCATATATCTCACTCTCAAGTTGCCACTTTGAATTTGCAGCACGCTCGTTTCAAACAACACTTAGTCCCCTTAGCCCCACCCACCAACGCATTTTGTCACTAGTACGTGACTTTGTCAGGGTATAGGGGCGGTCTCAGCCAGTTCCTCTTATTATATTGGCATATGTTGCCATAGTTACGTGTCTTTGTTGGCGAAAGTGTTAACTGCCTGGCGCTTCTGATGTCCATCATTATCGGCATTGCTCACGCTTACCAATCAGTCTGAGTATTCATATCGGTATAGTGTTGTGATCTCTGATAATAGTTATTTCATTGATAGTCTCTTCAAGATATACCTTCTTATGACAGGAGATGGTCTAAAAGGTGTATTATATTCTATTACATTTTCTAAGTACAACTTTATATAAATCAATTGTAATTATGGTACAGGACAGGGACTCTATATTGCCATAGTCCCAGTTTCATGTATATTGTAACTGAGTAGCTTGGTGAGGGTACCCATGTGAGGGGCATGGATCTCATATACACACATAAATGTGCTCAGAATTACTATTGGCTAAGATAATAATGTGGCTGTATCACTATTAAAGGATTTACATATATCAAATAAGAGACGAAAGTAATAACAACTATGTTGTATGATAAAGGTGATTACAGCAGGATTTTCTAAGTGTTACCAAAGAACACACACTACATATACATATCATATCATAATTGATAGATGTATTTTGGGTCTTTTATTATTTATTAGGGAGTTAGCTGGGTGTTCCAGGAGGAGTATAGCAAGAGTACGACATATTTGTAGGTGTTCTATGGGAGTTAGCTGGGCGTTCCAGGGGGAGTAACCTGTACTTTGATTAAGATACATCACCAGCAGTGTGATATATTCCAATCTCTGAAGTACAGGTTGCGAGTAGGGTGTCATGTTTCTTTTGCCAATTTTTAGTGGCAAGACTTTACAGTTTGAGGCAGTTAGTGTAGGTTTAGGGACATTAAAGGGACAGTATACACTCATTT
The DNA here is from genome assembly GCF_027579735.1 of Bombina bombina. NCBI lineage: Eukaryota > Metazoa > Chordata > Amphibia > Anura > Bombinatoridae > Bombina > Bombina bombina. The sequence continues at coordinate 81,303,876 of NC_069499.1, forward strand.
TCATATAACTGCATGTAATAGACACTACTATAAAGAATAAGATGCACTGATATAAAAATCCAGTATAAAATGGTTTAAAAACGTACTTAGAAGCTTTCAGTTTAGCGCTGTTGAAAAGGCAGTTGGAAAGCCCACTGCAAGTGGGAAATAAGATACTCCCCCCTCCCCCTTCTTTTGCATATGAAAAGACCCTTTAAACAAACAGGAGCAAGCTGGAGAAGGTAGCTGACGGTATTCAAATTAAACTTTGGGGCTTGGTTAGGAGTCTGAAAATCAGAGCAATGTTATTTAAAAATAAGCAAAATTATACATTTTTTAAAAAAAAAAACACTTTATGGGCTTTATAAATAGATCATCTACAAAACATTTATGCAAAGAAAAAAATGAGTGTATAATGGCCCTTTAAGGTCAAAGAGGCATTATTTGAAGTGTTCCAACACAGAAACCATGTTTGGTATAAGTGAGTGCACTGTCTGCAATGTGTTGTAACTCTTCAAATACAGCCCCCCTGTCCGCAGAAGCATAGTATTAGGATCATTCCCTCCCTCCAGTTATGGGTGTCGCAATGTTGAAATCCATCTTTCACTACATTCCAGTAATCCTCTGTTTGCACATGTGCAGATACCTGCACTGAAATCTAGGCTCAACAATGGCAGCACCCGTGATTAGACAGAGTGGCATGAAATCTTTTTAATGTTTAGTGTCCCTTTAATAATTTACAAAGCTCTAAATTTTACAGCTGTATTTTGGATTGCACTCAATATGGGTGCAATGAGTGTGCTAATAACACTCCCTGCACTATCCATTAAACATATAGGCCTACATTATGATGCTTTGGTTAAAATATGTAACCATCCACTTGTAATACCAAATTGCACTTTTTTCTTTGAGTAAGGTCACACAAAAGATAACTCACCCAGCACTATCCATTGAGCTCCACTTGTAATCTTGCCCTTTATAATACAATCTAATACAGATCAATGTTCCTTTTTAATAACAAAAGGTACCTTCCCATTCTGGCTATGGACCACAAGTATAGGCAAATTGTAATAAAGTTTCCTGGCTCCCTCTATTAGGGAGACACAATCTAAAATACTGAACAGGAATCTTAGTTAACATTAAATTTAGAAAATATAAAATATTATTTAAATGCATTGATTTGTATGCAATGACAGTGTTCTTTAAAGCAAAAATAAAAAAAGCAAACTGGTTTAACCTTTTCAGTGCTACAAGAGATCACAGCTCACCAAAAGAATGAAAACTGGTTATAATTGTATGGAAGCCTGTAATGCATTGTGTTTGATTATTATTCAGCATTCATGCTAGCACCAGCCCTTCATAAAACTGAATACTCCTGTTAATGAAAATAAAATTAAGACTCTTCAGAGTACAATAAAAAAAAAAGAAAATCCAATATTTTCTTGACCCTGATGATAAATTCATTGATCTTTCTGACTTGCTTTTATTGGAGTCTCATGTGCTGTAAATACTGCTATTCATGCTTGTATCTTGAATTGCTTCACTGTGCAGATACAAAAAAAAAGTTATGCTACTTGTTAAAGACTAACAATTTATGGCTATTTTAGTTATTTTTCTATATTTCATGGGTTCCTTAAAGTGATGGTAAACTATGTGGATACGATATGGTGCATGTGAATAACGTATTAAAATGAATGGCACTTTCATTCATCAGTTGCGTGTAATATGCGTATATAACAGTATAATAACAAGGAAGCTTTTTTTTTTTTTAATTAAATTGGGCCGCTGTTTCTCTGCCCATCTATTTTCATACCCTTTTTTAATGTGTCACTTTCTTACATCCTCTAATCATAACCCGTGCCTGTTGGCATCCTTTGATGTAACACATACGCTCCTTACTCGGATAGCACATGCACTATAAAGTATTTTCTGCAGCAAAATACATAGTGCATGCTAAGGGGCCAATTTATCAAAGTGTCAATCTCTGTGCATTCGCTGGCGTCAATACACTGGCCAGACATCGCTGCCGCAAAAATACACACAACGCCCATATTTATTAAAAACTCTATAGCGAATCATGTCCGTTTCACATCGATAAATGCCAACAGCATACGCTGTCGGAATTTATCATTGCACCAGCAGTTCTTGTGAACTGCTGGTGCAATGCCGCCCCCTGCAATATTGTCTTTCATATCTTTGTGTTTATTTATACCACTATATGTACAGTATATAGTGTAAATATATTATTATTCTGAGCAAGAATAAATGTGAATATAACATGTAATCATGGTATCATATGTATTTATTTGCAATCAATGGGTATTTTAAGAGATGGGCAAGTTTTCTCTCTGCACCTGTGTAACCCCTTCCTGGTTGCAGTCTAGTTTTAAACACCACCCCTACACAGGTGTTATGAAATAAGCTGGCATATAACCTGACATTTCTTAATGAAAATGAAATTCAAGAGAAGGAAGAAGGACACTGAAAATAGCATGAGAGTAAAAAGGTGATTTAAATTTCTGCTGTATCAGATTCATGACAGTTTAATGTTAGGTAGACTAACCTTTGAGCAATAAACTTAAGATTATATTGAATCAAACATCATTCAATTTTTAAAATCATTATCAGAAATATTACACTGTGTGTCCTAATGTCATCATCAATGTTTAACTTTAATACTAATTTCACATATAAATACTTTCAAAGTATAATACACAATGTAACAAATTGCACTTACAAGTTCTGATGAGTGATCAATTGAGCCATTTGATTCGTTAATGATAGTATAAAATGTATGTTTCAATCAGATTGGCTGATGTCATAAATCATGTGATTATGCATATCCCAATCAAAAGTGGTGGAAAACTTCACTAGTTTGTGGGTTGTTTATGAATTTGCATCAAATTTGGTGCGAAGTGAAGAGTGGTACTTGTATTACATGCGTTAAACACAGTGCAAATAGATTTATCCAAAAAAGGAAGTTAGCTATATTATGTAATGTATTTATTTCATTTTTACGCCTATATCTACTAGTGTACCAAATTTGAAGCAATAATATTGTCCCCTTGCTTTATAATGAGAGCCAAAGATTTAACATAATCGATAATCCATAAGTACTTTTATTATGTAATATGCTTCATTCTCTTGCAGCATTGAACATAACCATTCTGTGTTTTCAGACTCCCATTGATTTCTATGGCACTCGTGGCCTCAAGGGTGGCGGTTTGAACAATAGGTATGCTGCGGCAGAATAGACCCGAGCGTACCTGTTGAATATTTGATAAATTAGGAAGCGTTGAATGGGAATTCGAAACATCTGGAATAACGCAAGCATCGATCTGCATCGGATTGATATCGCGGGAGCGTATATTACGTCACACATTTCAACATTTGACGACCTTGACGCTTTGATAATTATGGCTGATTCAATTTGCATCGAATATGACGCGAGATTCAAGCGGATTCCATCATATTATCAGTTGAAGCTTTGATAAATCAGCCCCTAAATCTTATTTATGCAATATTCATATTTAAAAAAGTGTTTGACTGTGTATTTACTGTAAATGTTTCACATTGTTCACAATGTTTCAATGTTCTTCATACAGGGTATTTTCAAATAGATATTCCTATATATATCTTGGTGTATACCTATATAAATAAAGAGGGAGACTAACCATGTTGCATTGGCTAAAGCACCCCACCCAAGCTCAGGTATACTCATGACAGCGTAATGGAGTTGTATATATAAAGGCAGGGAGTCTCATTCTATTATGAAGAGAAAAAGCAGGAATGCTTCAGTCCATAAAGGCGAAGTACAGTAGTGTTAGAAGTAGAAGCAGTCAACATTGAGACACCTTGTCTGGCTAAGCAGAATATGGCTATATTGTTTGACTAAGATCACAATTTTAATATGAAAGCATAGGGGTTATTTGCAGGCAATTTTTTGCAGCATTTAAAAAGGTGATGTTTATTTGCAAATGGATGTGCGCCAATACCCCCTGTTTTGTGAAACTATTTGGTCTCATTGGCAGCACTCTTAAAAATGTATTTAAACTTTTTTGACAGGTGTGTGTGGTTATCTATTAATTTAAAATATCTTTACTTTCTACTAAATATAATATACTAAATCTCTATGGTGAAACCACTAAAACCAACACAGAAAAATTGTGAAATAATCTCTATGAGAGGGCCTCCATTATTTGCCAAACAGTTTATTTAGGAATCAATATATGTTAATAATAAGATAAATATTTACAGGTATATATATATATATATATATAAATCTATTTTACAGATACAGTCCACATTTTAAGATACAGGGCAACTTTACTACACTAACCCCAATTTGTTCAATACTGCTAAAATAATCATAGGAATGTACTTAGCCATATTTCTTCAGAGTGTCAGCTATCTTTACAGCATGCCCAAGATAAAAAGAGAGAGAGAGGTTCTGGTGTTACAGTATTTTATACCCCAATTCAAAAGGGGAGTGGCCTTTCAACTGCCACTCAAGAGGCCCTTGGGAGTGTCTATAGTTCAGAGAGAAAGGTGTACCTGGGGGAAGGGATTTTAAATGTCACCACAGTGTGCTAAAACAAACTTTGTGAAATTGTATGTATGTATATATATATATATATATATATATATATGTTGGATGTTATTTTTATTTCCATTTTTCTCACTCCATTGAAGTCTATGGGGGATTATGTTAACGCGGTCGTGATATTCTAACTTTAGGTTTTTGCACTTTTTTACTTTCAACTTGTAACGTGCTACCCGACACACACAAAAAGCCTAAATCTAGCTGGTTAACGCAGGAGCGGGAGTGTAAACTACTGCTCCACTTGTAATCTAGCTCTTAGTGGTAAAATTAAAGGAAAGCTGTAGAAATTATTATATAATCTAAAAAAATTTAAAAAAGTATTATGGGGGTGCATTTTAACACAGTTATACCTCTTTAAAAGGATATGTTAATATTGTACTCACCATAAACTTTAATGTTACTAGATTGATAATCCTATTCTATCTTCTCTATGCACAAACCTGTGGTAGCAAATTCTTAAAACCACAAAACAGATTATCAACATGAGGTTCTTTGTTGCCGTACACCTCTACCCCCTGTGATGCTTTAAAGGGACATTAAACTGCTGAGTTAAACTATAGTAACATGGTTACTATTCACCATGCCACCATTTTGGAATTTATATTTGTTATGTATTTACAAAAACTCTTCTGCTCTTTATTATGTGAACTAAACTGAGGTGCAGGGTACAAATGTCAAAAATACAGTTCTGATCTGCTGTCACAGGATGCAACAATACTACAAGATGGCAATGCCCAATATCAAATGCAGAGCTTTACCATCTGGATTTTGTAATGAGGTACAGGAAGAAAGACAATACGGTACGTAGTAACCATCCTATTGTAATTGTGCTCAGCAGTTAAACGTCCCTTAATTTAGATATCAGAAGGAAAAGGTGAAGCATTGTAAACACTTTTGCATATCCTTACCCATAACACATCAGTGAAAACACTGCTTTGGTTGTTATGTAGAAATATATCATGTAAAATGTGTGGGTGTGCTACACAATAATTTTATATTTATTTTTAGACCATAAAATATTAAAAGCAAGGGTTTAATTCTCCAAAGTTCTTGTCATAATAGGCACTTGGTTAGGAGAGGGATTTCTATTCCTGCTGCAGTAAGGCGCACTGTATTTTTAGGGAGGCCTAGAACATCAATGAGGCCTTAATTTTAGTAGTCTTTATAAGCTCTCTGTTTTCAGCATGTGGTTGCTTGTGTATTAAGTTAATTCTTCTTATTCTGGCAATTACTATTTTGATATATTGGTTTGACTTTTGCTTTCCCTGACTGTGCTTCTGTTTAACCTTTTGCTTGGTCTGTCTTGGCTTATGACTTAAACTTGCTTGGGAACTCTGCATTTGTTAAATTATTTGGTGCTGTTTTTCCCTGTGAGGTCTTGACCCAGACTGTCTGACTTAGATTACCTTAACCTTGGATTCCTCTACTATAAGAAGATCTGCATTAACTAACTTTTGCAAGTTTATATTTGTCTGGATAGCGAGACAAAACTTTTTGAATTTACAAACTTACAGTTAATTTTTAGTACTTAAAGGGCCATAATACTCAAATGTTTAAACACTTGAAAGTGATGCAGCATAGCTGTAAAAAGCTGACTAGAAAATATCTCCTGAACATCTCTATGTAACAAAGAAAGACATTTTACCTCAAAAGTTCCTCAGTATCCACCTCCCATTGTAAAGGATTTCTAAGCAGCATTTTAGTGTGTCTGTCCTGTGACAGCTTAGGGGATGAGCCTTGTGAACTCTCATATTATTTCACCAATCAGGTAAAGGAAGTTTACTATGAAATCCCATGAGAGTTAAGTCAAATCTCATGAGATCACAGTAAGAGTTCATGACCTCAGCACTGCTGATGCTGATTGGCTGATGTTCATTTCTTCATTTATTTATTTTTTTTACCTGTAGCTGGGAGCAGGTGAAGTATAACTTTTTACACAGAACTTACTCTGCTGAGCTGAGGAAATTGTGAGGTAAAATATCTTCCTTTTTACATAGAGATGCTCAGGTGATATTTTCCTGTCAGCTTTTAACAGTTATACTGCATCAGTTTCAAGTGACTTAGCATATGAGTATTATGTCCCTTTAGTTGTTGTTTGTTTTGTAGGAGCTGATTAAAGTACTAAAGGAAATTCAGCTATTAAGTTTAGTCTCATTGCTCTCTTACCCCTGACCTCTGTTGTTTAGTAAGTTTAGTAAGTAAGGGCTTGTGGTGAGCTGGGCCACTCAGCAATTGATTCCAGATTGTTTCAATCTAAAACAACAGCACTCCACCTGATATCTAGAAGACATATGCTCAGACAGGAAAGTGTTTTGCTGTTTGTTACAGCTCTCAATCAGTGTTACAAGGTCCCAATTGAGATACTCTAAAGGCAAGTTTTATCTTGATTCCTGTATTTCTAACTAAGGGCCCAATGATCAAAAACATGGAAATCTTTTTTTGAGCATTATAATGTAATGTAGGTATCTCTCATTCACAGCCATTACTCTTCATAGCTAGATAAACAACACTTAAGGTAAGATTTGCCTTTTTAAACTTGTTTGATTGACCTCACATTACTGATTAGATCATTTAGATAATCTTGTCAGAGTGGAGAGCTTTAGATCATCGGGCTATACTCAAGGCTGTTGTCTTTCAGTTATTTATTTTCACAATGAAACAGAATTTCCATATTTATCTATATCCTAAGTGTTTGCAATTTGTTTTATTATACTAAAATTAATTTAAACACTGTGACCTTTCTATGGTCTCGCACCTTAATAAAAAGCATTTGTGTTGACCCCCACACAAAATCTTACAATTATCAACCACATATTATCAACCGAGAGATATTTGTCCCCCCAAAAATGTGCATTCCACCAGCATGATCGTCATGCACATTTCTAAACCTATTTCTCTACCTTTCCTTAGGGAGGTACCACTTAACAAAAGTGCTATGTCGCCTTTGGCCGCAACAATGAAACATTACAGTTGCAAAATAAAATGATGGCAGCTTCCGCTACCCTTACCTCTAAGATCCCTCCTATCACTCCTACTGACCTCAATTTAACTCCACTACATTCACTATCTGGGGGTCAAAACCAATTTTGCCAATTTGTTTCATCTGAGGTTGTATTTATCATGACATCTTTTTTCAGTTTTTAATAATTTACTAATTGATATCTTTGTAATACCGTTGCAGAAAAAAAAGAAAAAAAAGCGTTTGTGATAAATTATAATCTGATAATTGTTTCCTCATACACCAATATAAACATACACAAGATAACTAAAAAAACTATAAAAAATAAATAAATAAATCCAGCTTCTACAGATAGAAATTGTATTGCAATAATAATACAGTATTTGTTAAATGTATATGCAACTCAAATGTTTCTTCATTCTTCTGGTATCTTTATTTAAAAAAGCAATAATTTAAGCTTAGGAGCCGGCCCATTTATTGGTTCAACACCTGAGTAGCGCTTGCTGATTGGTGGCTACATTTACACTGCTATTTGTGTTACTGGAAGTCAAAGAAGTATTTTTTGTATGCTATTGGCAGCCAAGGGGATAAAGCCACTACTCATTTGTGGGCCATTGTGTAACACCACCTTCCACAACAATAAAAACGTGTTTTATTAAACCAATTTATCATCAGCAGTTAAATATAATAAAGGGAGGAAAAAGAATTAATATCTCATGTTTTGTACGGTTCATAATGTAATTTTCCTTAAACAATCTGATTAAATAAAAAATTACAAATGTTCCATACATAGCTACAAGCATTTGTATGGCTGTGACATAATATACAAGCTTTTATTTGGTTTTCCCGTGTAGCGCTGAGTTTCCTTTTACAGGACAATACATATTCATAGCCTTGAATTACCAATCATGGACATTTGTTCCATTTCTGTTAGAACAAAGATAAAAACACATGTCTTATTAGACCTGTATGGCAGTATATTGTGGGATAATACATGTGAATTCACACAACATAGCACGGCCTAGCAAGATAATGTCCACTCAGAAAAGGGCCCTTCGTTTAGGAGGTCAAATGAATACACATTGTCCTATAACAAAGGATGTAACCTAGAATGAGACCAGGAATCATTGGCTAAGCCGTAGTCGTACAGGCAGGGTTGGCAACAGATAGAATAAGAGGTACCAAATCCCAGTCCAAGGAGAGTAGTCAATTCTGGCAGAGAAATGGAAAACCATATATTATGCAGGTTATTTTTTTTTCCTTCAGTTTCTTGCTTTAACATCTAGGAAAATAACATTTGTTTGATTTATTTATTTCAATAAAACCATTTTATTTTTGTTTTTTGCATATTCATAATGATAAGTCTAGGAGTTTTATTTATGTTTAATAAAGTAATGAAAGTAATGAATTTGTAAAAGTAACTTGGGATTTTTAGAATTTTAAGTGGCTGGCTAATAAAATAAAATTTTGCCTTGAAACCTAGGTTAAGGGATCAAATTCAGATATAACCCATAGTATGAAGTGTTTATTAATTGATTTTATTTATTTTATTTTATTATTTTTTAATTTTTCACTTCCAGTAATAATAATATACAGTAGTATGCAAAAGTTTAGGCACCCCTGACAATTTCCATGATTTTCATTTATAAATAATTGGGTGTTTGGATCAGCAATTTCATTTTGATCTATCAAATAACTGAAGGACACAGTAATATTTCAGTAGTGAAATTAGGTTTATTGGATTAAAACAAAATGTGCAATATGCATCAAAACGAAATTAGACAGGTGCATAAATTTGGGAACCCTTGCCATTTTGTTGATTTGAATACCTGTAACTACCTAGCACTGATTAATTGGAACACACTATTGGTTTGGTGAGCCCATTAAGCCTTGAACTTCATAGATTGGTGCATCCAATCATGAGAAAAGGTATTTAAGGTGGCCAATTGCAAGTTGTTGTTCTCTTTGACTCTCCTCTGAAGAGTGGCAACATGGGGGCCTCAAAACAACTCTCAAATGACCTGAAAACAAAGATTGTTCAAGATTATGGTTTAGGGGAAGGCTACAAAAAGCTATCGCAGAGATTTAAACTGTCAGTGTCCACTGTGAGGAACATAGTAAGGAAATGGATGACCACAGACACAGTTCTTGTTAAGGCCAGAAGTAAAATATTGGAGAGGCAAAGGATGGTGAGAACGGTCAAAAACAGCCCACAGACCACCTCCAAAGTCCTACAACATCATCTTGCTGCAGATGGTGTCACTGTGCATCGTTCAACAATTCAGCGTATGGGAGAGTGATGCAGAAGAAACCTTTTCTGCACACACGCCACACACAGAGTCGCTTGAGGTATACAAATGCACATTTGGACAAGCCAGCTTTATTTTGGAAGAAGGTGCTGTGGACTGATGAAACAAAGATTGAGTTATTTGGTCATAACAAGTGGCGTTATGCATGGCGGCAAAAGAACACAAGACGAACACTTGCTAGCCACAGTAAAATTTGGTTGATATTCCATCATGCTGTGGGGCTGTGTGGCCAGTGCCGGTACTGGGTATCTTGTTAAAGTTGAGGGTCGCATGGATTCCACTCAATATCAGCAGATACTTGAGAATAATGTTGAGGAATCAGTCACAAAGTTGAAGTTATGCCGGAACTGGATATTTCAACAAGACAACGACCCAAAACACTGCTCAAAATCTACTATGGCATTTATGCAGAGGAACAAGTACAATGTTCTGAAATTGCCATCCCAGTCCCCAGACCTGAATATCATTAAAAATCTGTGGGGTGATTTTGAAGTGGGCTGTCCATGCTCGGCAACCATCAAACCTAACTGAACTGGAGATGTTTTGCAAGGAGGAATGGACCAAAATACCTTTATCCAGATTCCAGACACTCATTACAGGCTATATTATTTCTGCAAAAAAATATTTCTGTTGGGGTGCCCAAATGTATGCACCTGTCTAATTTCGTTTTGATGCATATTGCACATTTTCTGTTAATCCAATAAACCTCATTTCACTACTGAAATATTAGTGTGTCCATCAGTTATTTGATAGATCAAAATGAAATTGTTGATCCAAACACCCAATTATTTATAAATGAAAATCATGGAAATTGTCAGGGGTGCCTAAACTTTTGCATACAAGTTGTATATTGGAAGTTCTACTTAAATTTGATCTATTCTAAAGTTCGATAAGTACCCAATGTTTTAAAGAGCATGTTACTTCACACAGAACTTTCAGATATAACATTTAGGGACATTGTATGGACTATAAATGGGTCAATTTATTAAAGTCTGGCAGACATGATACGCTATAGGCTCTTAGATTAGGTGTAATTAGTTTAAAGATCTGTAATTTGTTTTTTATTTTCTGTAATTTAGTGGGGTTTTTTGTGATTTAGCTAATTTAATTTAATTTATTTAATTGTAGTGTAGTGTTAGGTGTTATTGTAACTTAGATTAGGTTTAAAATTTGTATTTATTTTAGCTAGGTAGTTATTAAATAGTTAATAACTATTTAATAACTATTCTACCTAGTTAAAATAAATACAAACTTGCCTGTAAAATAAAAATAAAGCCTAAGCTAGATACAATGTAACTATTAGTTATGTAGTGGATGTACTTTTTAGCACTTTAGTTATGAGTTTTATGCTACGGCGTTGTAGTGTAAAACTCATAACTACTGACTTTAAAATGCGTTACGGATCTTGGAGGTAGAGGGTGTACCGCTCACTTTTTGGCCTCCCAGGACAAACTCGTAATACCGGCGCTATGGAAGTCCCATAGAAAAAGGGTTTATGAAGTTTACGTAAGCCGGTATGCGCTAAGGCCAAAAAAGTGTGCGGGGCCCCTAAACCTGCAAGACTCGTAATAGCAGCAGTAGTGAAAAAGCAGCGTTAGGACGTGTTAACGCTGCTTTTTTACCTTACTGTAAAACTCGTAATCTAGCCGTTTGTGTTTACCACCTCAAATGGAAGTTTATTCCATGAATCCACCACCCTTTCTGTAAAAAAATGCTTCCACAAATTTCTTTTATGCTGTCAGACTCGTAATACCAGCGGGCATTAAAAAGCAGCATTGGGACCTCTCAACGCTGCTTTTTAAGGCTAACGCAAGACTCGTAATCTAGGCATAAGTTTCTATGTTTCTATATAGACACACACACACTTCAATGTCAACATAAGTTACCTTTTTTTTTAATTTAGACCAATTATGGTTAGATTGTATTTTTTTTATCATACAGAATGTAGCTTTGTCCGCTCATTTTGACAGTTATTCTCATAAAGGCCTATATTATTTACTGGTCGATCACAATCCTTTAAAGAAAAGTATGTAATGGTATTCAATAGAAAAAGACCATTAAAGTATTTAATTAAAGGGATTTAATATGTTTTCTAAAGAATTGTGATTCACCCCATAGTCCACAGTTTAATGGACATAAATTTTATTTTAACAATTTAATTCTCTTGGTATCTTTTATTGAAGGAACAGCAATGCACAAATGGGAGCTAGCTGAACACATTGGTAAGCCATTGACAAGAGGCATATATTTGCAGCCACCAATCAGCAGCTGGTTCCCAGATCTGATCCTACCTGTATGTACTTTTTTCAACAAAGGAAACCAAGAGTACAAAGCAAAATAGATAATAGAAGTAAATTGGGAAGTTGTTTAAAATTGTATTCTCTGTCTGAATCATGAAATATTTTTTGAGTTTTAATGTCCCTTTAGAAATTGAACTGTTTGTGGGGACATTATAACTTGAAGAAAAAATTTATCTGTGCATTTTTTGGATCACTAAGAGATTTTATGTGCATAAATGATGTTCTTGCTGTATTTTTTCAGATAAATTATTACAGCAAGATGAAACCCCAAATTCTTCTTTCATTATTTAGATATAACATGTGATTTTAGACAACTTTCCAATTTACTTCTATTATCAAATTTGCTTCATTCTCTTGGTATTCTTTGTTGAAAGAGCAGCAATACACTGGCCTAGATTACAATTGGAGCAGCATATTATAAATGGTAACTGCTCTCAAGTTAAATCAATAGAGCTCCCTTTCCACTTGTATGCAACACATAACTTTCAACTTGTAATAAGAGCGATGTTTAGCTTGGCCATGATATTCGTTGAATTATAGGGTGTGCTAAAGATATGTGGGCCGCGCTAAACATTCTCTGGTAATTTTTCTTTAATGGTCTTGTAACACCAGTATGTGCCCTAATCCTAGTGGGGTCCATCCACTTGTAATACCAGATTGTTTGTTATTCTTCACGCAATGCTGCGCAAAAGATGAAGCACCCAGCACTATCAATGGCACTCCCCTCGGGATCTAGACCATTATGAGCTAGATTACAATTATAGAGCAATCAGTATTTCAGGCTGCTTTATACATTGCTTGACCTTGTGCAAAGAAAAACAAACAATCTAGTTTTACAAGTGGATGGTTAAATATTTCAACCGAAGCTTCTTTACAGATCTTAAAGGGACACTGAACCCACATTTTTTCTTTCATGATTCAGATAGAGCATGCCATTTTAAGACACTTTCTAATTTACTCCTATTATCAAATTTTATTCATTCTCTTTGTATCTTTATTTGAAATGCAAAAATGTAAGTTTAGATGCTGGTCCATTTTTGGTGTGTGCTGATTGGTGGATAAATTCACCCACCAATAAAAAAGTGCTGTCCAGAAATTCTGAACCAAAAAGCTTAGATGCCTTCTTTTTCAAATAAAGATAGCAAGAGAACGAAGAAAAATTGCTAATAGGAGTAAATTAGAAAGTTGTTTAACCCTTTGAGTGCTAATGACGACTTTGAGCCGTCACAGAGTTTCCCACTCTGGTGCTAATGATGGCTCAGAGCCGTCACTAGCACTCTCCCACCTTGAGGGAGATCTGGGGGCTCCCACCTGCTCCTACCCAGACGATCGTGCCTGCATAGTGACAGGCATCGCCGGGGCTTCCCGTTTTGCATGGTGATGTCACGCGCAATAACGTGATGACGTCACCGCGCAACTTTATTTATACTTAACAATGTTATGTATAGGAGCAGGGGGCATGCTGCTTAGAAGCCTGTATCTCAGACCCCCAAGACCCACCATTGGAAAGGTAATCGCCTCACCTTTCCAACAGTGTAAGTCTTGGGGGTCTGAAAAAATAATAAAAAGTTAAAAAAAAAAAAATGTTTAAAAAATAGAAAATAAAAAAAAAAAAACATTAAAACCTCTTAGCACCCAGGTGGGAAAGTGCTTAGCACTCAAAGGGTTAAAATTGCATGTTCTATTTGAATCACGAAAGAAAAAAATTGGGTTCAGTGTCCCTTTAAAGGGACATGAAACTCAAAAAAAATATTTTATGATTCAGATAGAGAATTAAATTTTAAACAACATTCCAGTTTACTTCTATTATATAATTTGTTTCATTCTCTTGATATTCTTTGTTGAAGAGGTAGGTTCAGGAAGTGGGAGCTAGCTGCAGTTTGATGGCTGCACATATATGCCTCTTATGATTGGCTTACCAAAGTGTTCAGCTAGCTCCCAGTAGTGCATTGCTGCTCCTTCATTAAAGGATACCAAGAGAATGAAGCTAAATTGATAACAAGTAAATTAGAAAGTTGTTTAGAATTGTATGCTCTAGCTGAATCATGAAACAAAAATTTTGGGTTTCATGTCCTAAAATAAATACACTCTCTGCACTTGTATTATTATTATTATCATTTATTTATTAAGCGCTGCACAATTCCAGAGCGCTAGTAAGCTAAATGTTGCAAAATTAAGCTCTGAACTAATCTATTATTATTGATAATATAGCACAGAACAACATAAATAACTCACCATCGACAACAATCAAGCAATATCCAAGATTAAATCTATTCATGTCGGATGTCGTCTATTATGTGAGGGATATAGCGTACCCATGCTGTCCAACATGCAGATATTAGTATAATGCACTAAAAAATAACTTTGTAATATGAAGGCAAAAATAGATGCACTGTTGATTAGGCTTGAGCAAAAATAGAAGCTGGATGGCTCGAGCAGCGCCTGCACCACTGGGACTCTAAAGCTGGACCCACAGCTCCATTAAATGGAGCCCATTGAGTCTTTTTAACGTAAACCTAATGACGGAAGCATATTAGTGCTATATAAAGGACCAAAAGTGTACATTCTTTAGACAGGGATACAAACACCTTAGCAATAAGAACCCTTATGCTGAAATAAATTAGTACTGCCTCATCTGGCCAAATAATTTTGTGTGGCCCTCAGCATTGTTCCAAACCGGGAAATTGGATTTAAAAAAAAACATCACACTCTATTTAACTCATGGAAGTGTCACGCCGCGCCGCTCTAGCTGTTGCTAGGGATGCGGCGCCTGCTGTTCTGCTCGTTGCCTAGAGTAGATGTGGCTCCTTTGTGCGTGCAGCGGTGACATCATCGCAGCACGCTCCTTTTATTCTGAAGCCGGTCAGGATCTCCTGTGACACGAATCCTGCGGCTTTGTAAGTAGTTCACTTTCTACCTATCACTGCCTAAGTATAGGTGTTACTTATTGTGCTCCTGGGTGTGTTTGTTACTGTATTCTGGATTGCCATAATGTTATTGAACTCTACCTGTCTGACTACTCTGCTTGCTTAACCCCTGAAGTACTGGATTGCCATACTGTTATTGAACTTTGCCTGTCTGCCAACTCTGCCTGTTTTACCCTTGAACCTTTGGATTGTATACTGCTACCGAACTCTGCCTGCCCGACCATTCTATTGGTTTATTCCTGAACTGTAAATATTGGATTCCCTTTGTTGCCGATTCCTGCCTGTTTCCGGTCCTTCTATTGGTTTACCATTGAACTGCCATACCGCT
Source organism: Bombina bombina (assembly GCF_027579735.1). NCBI lineage: Eukaryota > Metazoa > Chordata > Amphibia > Anura > Bombinatoridae > Bombina > Bombina bombina. Next base: position 81,319,281 of record NC_069499.1, read on the forward strand.
GGATTCCCTGCCTGTTGCTTCCAATGACTACCCTGCCTAGCTTACCTCATTTTGCGAACTTTCTGTGCTCTGGGATATTCCCTATCATTCCAGCTTGATGCCGGGATAAGAAGTATACTGGCCAAGTTTGGTCTTATAGTGGAATATCCCATGAGCATTACATTATACATGGGCCATGGACCCAAATGAGGTAGCAAGAGCAGTTTATCTTCAAGGACAGATGTTGGGAACCCATCCATACAGTTGCAGAGTGTGGATTCCAAACTAGAGGCTATAACCGCTCAACTCTCCTCACTAGTTGCATCACAAGATACTGCTCCTGTTGTTGTACCGCCAGTCTCTGCTCCTAGTACTGCAACTTCTTTCCCTGCTTCTGGAAGTATACCCCAGATACCATTACCTGACAAATATGAAGGTACTACTGATTGTAGGGTTTTTTTTAACCAGTGCAGGCTGCACTTTCGCAATGATCCTCACACACTCCAGTCTCATCAGTCAAGGATCACCTTTATCATTTCCTTACTAAAAGACAAGGCCCTAGCCTGGGTCTCCACCCTTTTGGAACAGAACGCTCAACTCCTAAACAATGCTGATGCATTCATTTCTGCTTTATCTTCTGTGTTTGGGACTTCTGGCCGTACTTCTGCTGCAGAGTACCCTCTCCTGGTTCTCCGCCAGAGCAATAGAACTGTGGCACAATATGCCATCGAGTTTTGCACCTTGGCACTTGAGACCAGTTGGGATGGAAGTGCTCTCAAGGCAGCCTTTAGGAGAGGTCTGCATGAAGGCATCAAAGATGAACTTACTTATCATGATGTTCCTTCTTCCTTAGATGATTTTATAACACTTTGTATCAGTCTAGACTCTTGTTTCCAGCAGAGACAAGCTGAGAGAGACAGAACTCTGAGAATCCTTCCCTCCCGTCCTTCTATTCATCCAGTCTCTGCACTGTTCTCTACCCCTTCAACATCTCCAGTTACCCCAGTAGAGGAACCTATGGATCTCTCCTCCTTCAAACCCACAGAGTCTGAAAGACAGAGAAGAAGGAGATTGACACTATGCTTTTATTGTGATTCTAACTCCCACCAACTAAAGAATTGTGACATTCGGCTGGGAGAAGCCAATGCTTAGAGGATAACACTGGGGTACCTCTAAGCATGATCACTACTAAATCCCCTCACTCCTCTTGGATCCTGGTACCTGTTACCCTTACCTTCCTTCAGAATTCTGTCCACACTCAAGTCTTCATTGACCGTTTTACGATTCAGGCTGGGTTGCCTCTTCTGTAGAAAAGACATTTTCTCAAAATAACTACTCTGGATAGCACTCCCCTTGGTTGAGGGTTAATCCATTTTGAGTCCTTCATTCCGAACAGATGCAGTTTGAGGTCATTCATTCCCCAGCACAGCCTGTCATCCTTGGTCTTTCTTGGCTTCATATACAAAATTCACAGTTTGACTGAGCTGAGGGACAATTGGTCTCCTGGGGTACCTCCTGCTTCCACTTCTGCCTTGCTAAGGTTATTCCTCTGCTTGACATCCCCATATCCAGTCTACAGACCCCTTCAAGCCTTCCCTCAGCAGATTTCACAGATGTGTTTGAAAAGAAAGCAGCCGATGTGCTGCCACTCCAACGTCCTTACGACTGCAAAATGTAACTCTTTCCTGGAGCCCTACTTCCTAAAGGGAGGACTTATCCTCTCTCCAAAGCTGAAACCAAGTCCACTGAGGAGTACATCAAAGAGAACATAGCTAAAGGTTTCATTTGCGCTTCCTCCTCTCCTGCTGGGGCTGGCTTCTTTTTTGTCAGTAAGAAGGATGTTGGGCCCAGACCCTGTATCAACTACAGGGCCTTAAACAACATCACTATCAAGAATCGCTATCCCATTCCCTTGATCATTGAACTGTGTGATTCACTTCAGAATGCTCACTACTTCACCAAGCTGGACCTTCGCCGGGCATACAATCTGATTCGTATATTCCCAGGACAAGTATTTTAGACCACCTTCAGCACAAGATCAGGGCATTATGAATACCTCGTAATGCTCTTTGGGCTGTGTAAAGCCCCTGCAGTCTTCCAGACATTTGTCAACGATGTCTTCCGTGACCTCCTCAATCGCACTGTCATCGTCTACATGGATGATATCCTTATTTTCTCCTCCACCCTGGAGGAGCATCATAAACACGGTACAGGTACTTCTATGTCTTAGAGACGATTCTCTGGTAGCCAAACTAGACAAATTTGAGTTTGATCAAGTTCAGATCCAGTTCCTTGGTTATGTCATCTTGAAGGAGGGTTTTCCCATTAATGCTTCTAAGCTCAACGCAGTTCTTGAATGGCCTCAACCCACTTCATTAAAGGAACTACAGAGATTCTTGAACCTTTGAACCATTGGATTGTACACTGTTACCGAACTCTGCCTGCCTGACCATTCTATTGGTTTATTCCTGAACTGTAATTTTTGGATTCCCATTGTTTGCGGATTCCTGCCTGTTTCCGGTCCATCTATTGGTTTACCCTTGAACTGCAATACCGCTGGATTCCCTTCTTGTTGCCGCCAAAGACTACCCTGCCTATTGTGAGTACCGCTTACCTCATTTTGCAAACTTTCTCTGCTCTGGGATATTCCCTATCATTCCAGCTTGATGCTGGAATAAGAAGACTATTGGCCAAGTTTGGTCTGAGAGTGGAATATCCCACAAGCATTACAGGAAGTTTAATCTCTCTTTATTTAGACTAACAATCTTTAACAGTCTTGGTGCCAACTGCCACATCATCTTTCTTCCTGTTATTGATAGTCCAAAATATTCAGTGGTTGATTTAGATTTGTGGCAACATAAAACACAAATATTATAGCATCCAGTTCTTCACTTTTGAATTTATACATATTAATCTGATCCTTGTTAGTCTATGCTTGAGAATTTTAATATTTTCCTATCTTACTAGCACCTCTGTGCATGTTCCTTTCCTGGCATTGTTATTTGCTGCATTGAAGCAAATGAATTGATGACTAAGGGTCTGATGAACAAAAACTCGCCACCACGGAGAGAAATCACACAATGTGATTTTTTTTTTTACAAAAAGAGACACTTTTCTGACTCCTGGTCACTAGTCAGCATCAGGTGGAGAGACACTGACAGGTTAGTAAAATAGTAGTACAGAATCAGAGCCAGGAACAGGGCAAAAGGGTATCCGAAGTAATGTCAGACAAAGTCTAGGTCAAAATCCAGAGCTGGAAGAATAAATGCAGAATCAGTAGGCCTAAGGCAAAAAATGGTTACAAGCAAGGGTCGAAATTCAGGTCTGGCAGAAGAAGTAAAAAGACATCAGGCAAGCGGATAATCAGGAAAGCAAGCATTAGGGCATACACAGGAGCATTAACAAAGTAAGCACACCCAGACACTATCAGGGTACCAGGAACCAGATAGAGACATGAAATGCTAAATGAATCACACTTTTATTAAAAAATAAAATAATTATAACCAGTACAAAAGACAAATAACAAGCCAGGTTATGAACCAAAGCGAGAAGTCAGACAAACCGGGGTCAGGAACACAAAGATCAGCAAAGTCAGCAACAAACCAGTTATCAGGAACCAGAAGGGACGTCAAAGAAGCCAGGTTATATAAGGAGTCAGGAACACAGGAACTCACAGAGAAGTCAGAGACAACACAAGAGCAAAGGCAGACTGAATTGAGGCACTTACAGTAAATAGTAAGTGATGACATTATCATTCTGGGACTGCAACCTCTCTCTCACTGATGATGTTCTCCAGTTAGGCCATAAGGGGTAGCCTGGGTGAGTGACCGGTGTTACACACTCTGCTTCAGGCAAGGAGAAAACACATGTGAGTCTGATATGGCAACCATGACAGAGAGCTGCAAACAACAAGCAAAGTCAGGGTAAAACTAGCTCAATAAACGGCAAAGTAAACCAGAAAGGGCTGGGTCTAAAAAGGTTGATGACTATTGCAAGTGATGCACAGCTGCAGGTAGGTGGAGCTAGAGAGAACAAATATATAGATAAGAGAACAAGAACAAAAAACAAAAGACCGCAATTGGAACAACAGCAAGGAAACAACCCAGCAAGCTGAATGCTCTGGTTCAACTCCAGTCATGACACCTTATACTGTAATTTGGCAGTCTCTCATTCCCATACAGAACCCTGAACAGTGAGATATACATGTCTCAAGGTAGAATTTGTCTTTCTAAAATTCTTTGAAGGACCTCGTCATACTAATGGGACTTCTTATATCATCTTGCCTGAGTAGAGAGCTTTATATCATTAAGCCCTAAGTGATCCTACAAACCCTGAGGCATTTCCTTGTGATGCACACATGAAAGTGTTTTTTTATGAATTTTATCAGGTGAAAGAAAAATATTCACAACAATTATCAAATCTCTTTCTAATTTTTGATCCATAGTAGACATTTCTATCTATTTAATATTATTTTATTGGTTCATCATAAAGAATCATGAACTACAACCAGCTTGTATTTTGGTAGCTTGTATATATGCACATACATATATACACATATAAACACATACACAGTACATACATATATACACATATAAACACATATACAGTACATACATATATACACATATAAACACATATACAGTACATACATATATACACATATAAACACATATACAGTACATACATATATACACATATAAACACATATACTGTACATACATATATACACATATAAACACATATACAGTACATACATATATACACATATAAACACATATACAGTACATACATATATACACATATAAACACATATACATACATGTTAACACATATTGGGCTAGATTGCAAATGGAGCAGTAATTACTGCTCCTGCTCACACGCTAACAGTGCTCAACTTCTGCTCTTTGTGCGAGTCATGTAGCACTTGTATTATAAGTTAAAGGGACACTGAACCCAAATTTTTTTCTTTTGTGATTCAGATAGAGCATGCAATTTTAAGCAACTTTCTAATTTACTCCTATTATCAAATTTTCTTCATTCTCTTGGTATCTTTATATGAAATGAAAGAATGTAAGTTTAGATGCCGGCCCATTTTTGGTGAACAACCTGGGTTGTTCTTGCTGATTGGTGGATAAATTCATCCACCAATGAACAAGTGCTTTCCGGGGTCTGAACCAAACAAATGGGTTAGATGACTTCTATTTCAAATAAAGAGAGCAAGAGAACGAAGAAAAATTGATAATAGGAGTAAATTAAAAAATAACCTAAAAAAGTAAAAAAAAACAACTAACCTTACTTTTACAATAAAAAGAAACCTAATATTACTTAAAAAATATAAAACTTACCATTAATAAAAAAAAAAAACTAACATTACAAAAATAAAATAAACTACAATTAAAAAAATAACAAACTACCATCGTGTTAGCGCAGTTGGTCTAATATGTGTTGGTTTAGTGCAGGAGAGATAAGTGTTAGGTTTTTTTACAGTTTGCGCTCTCAATTGAAGTCTATGGGAAGAAAAAGCTAGCGAAGTTGCGATATCCATGGTCCTGAATTAGCACCCATCTGCTTTTGCTCAAACTCAAATAATTTACTTTCAACTTGTAATACGTGCGCTAACCTGCATGCTTTAAAAGTTTACTTCTGGCATAATTTGTGTGCAAGCAAAAGTGCTAAGTAGCGCACCACTTGTAATCTGGCCCTTAGTTTGTAAGAAGATTTTTTGCAATGTGGTGTATTATTTGTTGAGTACAAGCAAATAAAAAAATACCCCTTTAATTGCTACTTTATGCCCACCAAATTATTTGTTTATATTGTCCCCATATTTTTTTCTGTACTTTAAAACTATTTAGTAGTAACACTGACAATGTTATTCTCAAAAAATATTACAAACTATATTAGATATTTTTGCCTCAACAATATTTCTATTAATCATTTATTTTAATAGCTGCTAAATGTTAAATTTAGCTCTATATATATCAGATAAAGAGAATTATTAATCTGAACAAGAAACAAAGATGAAATCAATAATTTACAAATCCAAAATAAATATATATATATATATATATATATATATATATATATATATATATATATATATATATATATATATATATATATATATATATATATATATATATATTCCTTCCTTTTGTTTCAAAGCACCAGATAAAAGTACTGGTCTACATATGGATTTGTAGACATACGGTGTGTGACCAAATTTTAATAAAGAGTTGCTATGCTTGACATGATACTGGAATAAATTCATTCTCTATTGATTTCTAGCCTGTGAAATCTGATCCTGTGGATTCATTTCTCATACTTAAATGGGAATCGGTGAGGCACCTCTGCATAAAACAAAGAAATTAAAATATTAATCAAAATCAGATAAATGAGGCAAAATGCTCAACACTGCCCTTGTCCCTATCTAATTATTGCGAGCAGGCTTGATCTGTTCACCTCTGTGCAGAGCCAGTAATGCGTCCCCTTTGGTCGTGCCAAACCTCTAGAATCACCTATGGGAAATAGTTTAATTAATCCTCGGTTACTTTTGTAATTGCACCGTCCTTAGGGATAGGCCAACGAGTCAGGAATATTATTTTAAACACACACACTGTAAACAACATTTGTTCTCCGGAGATATAAGTTCATACAACCTATTTAACCCCTTTTATCCTGAGTGGGCATATTTATTTTAGTAAGGAGCTTGAAATGGTATTTCTTTTTCTTTTCATCTGTTCTTATTTAGTCTACTTGCTATAAAAAGCAACAGTGAGAAAATATATACACTCACCAAGTATAATTGCTAACAGACAGCCTGTGCATACACCAAACGTGATGAATTTCCAAAGCGCTGAATGTTTTTCCTAATTCACAAACATGTCTTGTATCAAGTGTTAATAAACTATGACCTAGATTTGGAGTTTGGCGATAGCCATGAAAACCAGCGTTAGAGGCTCCTAACGCTGGTTTTAGGCTACCACCGGTATTTTGGAGTCACTCAAAATAGGGTCTAACGCTCACTTTTCAGCCGCGACTTTTCCATACCGCAGATCCCCTTACGTCAATTGCGTATCCTATCTTTTCAATGGGATTTTTCTAACTCCGGTATTTAGAGTCGTTTCTGAAGTGAGCGTTAGACATCTAACGACAAAACTCCAGCCGCAGGAAAAAAGTCAGTAGTTAAGAGCTTTCTGGGCTAACGCCGGTTTCTAAAGCTCTTAACTACTGTACTCTAAAGTACACTAACACCCATAAACTACCTATGTACCCCTAAACTGAGGTCCCCCCACATCGCCGACACTCGAATACACTTATTAACCCTTAATCTGCCGACCGCAAAGCGCCGCCACCTACGTTATCCTTATGTACCCCTGATCTGCTGCCCCTAACACCGCCGACCCCTATATTATATTTATTAACCCCTAATCTGCCCCCCTCAACGTCGCCTCCACCTGCCTACACTTATTAACCCCTAATCTGCCGACCGGACCTGAGCGCTACTATAATAAAGTTATTAACCCCTAATCCGCCTCACTAACCCTATAATAAATAGTATTAACCCCTAATCTGCCCTCCCTAACATCGCCGACACCTAACTTCAATTATTAACCCCTAATCTGCCGACTGGAGCTCACCGCTACTCTAATAAATGTATTAACCCCTAAAGCTAACACCCCCCTAAGTTAAATATAATTTACATCTAACGAAATTAATTAACTCTTATTAAATAAATTATTCCTATTTAAAGATAAATACTTACCTGTAAAATAAATCCTAATATAGCTACAATATAAATTATAATTATATTATAGCTATTTTAGGATTTATATTTATTTTACAGGTAACTTTGTATTTATTTTAACCAGGTACAATAGCTATTAAATAGTTAAGAACTATTTAATAGCTAAAATAGTTAAAATAATTACAAAATTACCTGTAAAATAAATACTAACCTAAGTTACAATTAAACCTAACACTACACTATCAATAAATTAATTAAATAAACTACCTACAATTACCTACAATTAACCTAACACTACACTATCAATAAATTAATTAAATACAATTCCTACAAATAAATACAATTAAATAAACTAGCTAAAGTACAAAAAATAAAAAAGAACTAAGTTACAAAAAATAAAAAAATATTTACAAACATAAGAAAAATATTACAACAATTTTAAACTAATTACACCTACTCTAAGCCCCCTAATAAAATAACAAAGCCCCCCAAAATAAAAAAATGCCCTACCCTATTCTAAATTACTAAAGTTCAAAGCTCTTTAACCTTACCAGCCCTGAACAGGGCCCTTTGCGGGGCATGCCCCAAGAAGTTCAGCTCTTTTGCCTGTAAAAAAAAACATACAATACCCCCCCCAACATTACAACCCACCACCCACATACCCCTAATCTAACCCAAACCCCCCTTAAATAAACCTAACACTAAGCCCCTGAAGATCTTCCTACCTTATCTTCACCCTGCCAGGTTCACCGATCCATCCTGAAGAGCTCCTCCGATGTCCTGATCCAAGCCCAAGCGGGGGGCTGAAGAGGTCCATGATCCGGCTGAAGTCTTCATCCAAGCGGGAGCTGAAGAGGTCCATGATCCGGATGAAGTCTTCATCCAAGCGGGAGCTGAAGAGGTCCATGATCCGGATGAAGTCTTCTATCAACTGCATCTTCAATCTTCTTTCTTCCGGATCCATCTTGCAGACCTCCGACGCGGAACATCCTCTTCTCCCGACGCCAACTAGCCGAATGACGGTTCCTTTAAGGGACGTCATCCAAGATGGCGTCCCTCAAATTCCGATTGGCTGATAGGATTCTATCAGCCAATCGGAATTAAGGTAGGAATATTCTGATTGGCTGATGGAATCAGCCAATCAGAATCAAGTTCAATCCGATTGGCTGATCCAATCAGCCAATCAGATTGAGCTTGCATTCTGTTGGCTGATCGGAACAGCCAATAGAATGCGAGCTCAATCTGATAGGGGTTAATAATTGAAGTTAGGTGTCGGCGATGTTAGGGAGGGCAGATTAGGGGTTAATACTATTTATTATAGGGTTAGTGAGGCGGATTAGGGGTTAATAACTTTATTATAGTAGCGCTCAGGTCCGCTCGGCAGATTAGGGGTTAATAAGTGTAGGCAGGTGGAGGCGACGTTGTGGGGGGCAGATTAGGGGTTAATAAATATAATATAGGGGTCGGCGATGTTAGGGAAGCAGATTAGGGGTACATAGGGATAATGTAAGTAGCGGCGGTTTACGGAGCGGCAGATTAGGGGTTAATAATAATATGCAGGGGTCAGCGATAGCGGGGGCGGCAGATTAGGGGTTAATAAGTGTAAGGTTAGGGGTGTTTAGACTCGGGGTACATGTTAGAGTGTTAAGTGCAGACGTAGGAAGGGTTACCGCATAGCAAACAATGGGGCTGCGTTAGGAGCTGAACGCGGCTTTTTTGCAGGTGTTTGGTTTTTTTTCAGCTCAAACAGCTCCATTGTTTCCTATGGGGGAATCGTGCACGAGCATGTTTTTGAGGCTGGCCGCTTGCGTAAGCAACTCTGGTATCGAGAGTTGAAGCTGCGTTAAAAATGCTCTACGCTCCTTTTTTGGAGCCTAACGCAGCCATTCTGTGGACTCTCAATACCAGAGTTATTTTTATGGTGCGGCCAGAAAAAAGCCGGCGTTTTTCGGGTCGTTACCGACAAAAATAGTTTAATTATGCGTGCCATTCATATTCCACTAATAAGCTGGTTTCTTACATCTTATCATTTCAATTGTTTTATTCTACGCTTATTTCCTTTTTCCTTAAAAGAAATTGCTCACTACAAATCCCTTAAAACAATACAAAAATCAAACTGTTCTTAAAAATGTATTGTTTATTTGTTTGTTTTTTTAAATGTCAATTAATTTATTAGATGTCATAAAATATTTAAGAAGATTTATGACCAAATATTTTTTTTCACTAAACAACATGCTGTCCAGAGTTGGCCAACGTAACATATCAAGTATGTGGAACCCACCAAAACTTTCCAGATGGTCAACCAAAACCCACTCTGATCTCTAAACAGCAATATTAGTCTTTAAGCAGGAAGTACCAGTGGGGACTTGAAGAACAGAATAGAATAGATTTAGGGGGCAATTTTCTAAAGATCTCTTTTTTAAAGGGGCACTGAACCCAATTTTTTTCTTTCATGATTCAGATAGAGTATGCAGTTTTAAGCAACTTTCTAATTTACTCCTATTATCACTTTTTCTTTGTTCTCTTGCTATCTTTATTTGAAAAAGAAGGCATCTAAGCCATTTGTTTGGTTCAGAACACTGGAAAGCACTTGTTCATTAGTGGATAAATGTATCCACCAATTAGCAAGAACAACCCAGGTTGTTCACCAAAAATGGGCATTGTAGTTTTTAATAAACAATGGTTGAAACAAATAATAATTGATTGTGCAAACAAATCTCAAAGGTGGGTTCGAAATGTGAGTGACTTGTGTTTAATAAAATAGTGATTATAATCCTTACATAAGGATTTTTTAAAATCAAATATTTAAGTGAAAGTCCTAAATATCTATTTAGTGTAAATAGGTAAAATCTTTAACATTCTAATTTGTGATAGAAAAATAAAAACTCTCTTACTCTCTGGTTTGGCACAACATTAGTGAAATTCAAAAAACGTGATAAAAAAGGGGTAACAATAAAAGGTGGAATTCACTATGTGAAAATCGATGGCACTTTGGACCATCAATACATGTATCCTCCCATATAAGTTAAGATGTATTTAATTCACAATATATACAAATATGCGGCCGCAATAATTTCTACTACAATACTTGCTAAAACATATTATAAACATTCAATGACATAAAACTCCTTGGTTGGATCTTACAATAAAAGTGTTCAGTATTCAAAACTGTTCGTAGCTAAGGAAGTGTTCCGTGAAATTAAATAACCCAATCCGGAGCCTCTTGTTGTGATGAACTCCCTCAGAATACCGCAACTGGGTTCTGTTAATGGGAAAGAGGATCTCCTTAATGCAATATCAACAGTATATCCGTACTCACATATAGGTTTTTGTTGTCCGGCATAGGTCTGTAATTCAGATGTTGTTTTAAACGTTATTTTCGTCTCTGTAGGATATAGAATAAAACCTTAAAATAGTAAATGAAATTCTGCTTGTGATTCAAATACGTTCACTAGGGGGCATTCCTTGTGGTCCGATCGTTAAATACAAAAACAGACCCAAATTGTAGGCTTGAATCAGCCGTTAGCCTCACCAAACCAACTAACTGCTAATAGCAGGTGTACTGATCACAGCAGGTGTGTGCTTTCAAACGGATGCAGGAGATACACTGAGCAACATGTTTCAAATTTATTTTTTTTGGAGCTTGAAAAAGAAATTTGAAACGCGTTGCTCATTGTATCTCCTGCTTCTCTTTGAAAGCACATACCTGCTGTGATCAGTACACCTGCTATTAGTAGTTAGTTGGTTTGGTGAGGCTAACGGCTGGTTCAAGCCTACAACTTGGGTCTGTTTTTGTATTTAACGATCGGACCACAAGGAATGCCCCCTAGCCAACGTATTTGAATCACAAGCAGAATTTCATTTACTATTTTAAGGTTTTATTCTATATCCTACAGAGACGAAAATAACGTTTAAAACAACATCTGAATTACAGAACTAAGACGGACAAAAAAAACCTATATGTGATTACGGATATACTCTTAAGTGTTACCGCTGTTGATATTGCATTAAGTAAATCCTCTTTCCCAGTAACAGAACTCGGTGGTGGTATTCTGAGGGAGTTCCGGATTGTGTTATTTAATTTCACGGAACACTTCCTTACCTACGATTCAGTTTTGTATACTGAACAGTTTTATTGTAAGATCCAACCAAGGAGACCATTGAGTTTTATGTCATTAAATGTTTATAAAATGTTTTAGCAAGTATTGTAGTAAAAATTAGTACAATTGTATTTCTCTTGTTAAGTGTATCCAGTCCACGGATCATCCATTACTTATGGAATATATTCTCCTTCCCAACAGGAAGTTGCAAGAGTCCACCCACAGCAAAGCTGCTATATAGCTCCTCCCCTAACTGCCATATTCAGTCATTCTCTTGCAAGCCTCAACATAGATAGGAGGTCGTGAGAGTCTGTGGTGATTTATACTTAGTTTATTCTTCAATCAAAAGTTTGTTATTTTTAAATGGCACCGGAGTGTGCTGTTTTTCTCAGGCAGTATTTGGAAGAAGAATCTGCCTGCGTTTTTCTATGATCTTAGCAGACGTAACTGAGATCCATTTGCTGTTCTCACACATTCTGAGGAGTGAGGTACTTCAGAGGGGGAATGGCGTGCAGGTTTTCCTGCAAATAAGGTATGTGCAGTAAAATATTTTTCTAGGAATGGAATTGACTAAGAAAATACTGCTGATACCGAAGTAATGTAAGTAAAGCCTTAAATGCAGCGATAGCGACTGGTATCAGGCTTATTAATAGAGATACATACTCTTGTAAAAATGTGTTTTAAAACGTTTGCTGGCATGTTTAATCGTTTTTAACATATGTTTGGTGATAAAACTTATTGGGGCCTAAGTTTTTTCCACATGGCTGGCTTAAATTTTGCATAGAAACAGTTAACTGAAGCTTCCCACTGTTGTAATATGAGTGGGAGGGGCCTAATTTAGCGCTTTTTTGCGCAGTTAAAATTACAAAATGAATTATCCAGATTCCCTCAGCAGTCCCATGAATACTACAGGACATTTCTAAAGGGCTAAAAAGACTTCCAAAATTGTTTATAGGGAAGGTAATCCACAGCTCTGCTGTGGCAGTTTTGTTGTGTCTGTTTTTAAAAACGTCTATGTCGTTTTTTTTATCTGTTTTTTGCATTAAGGGGTTAATCATCCATTTGCAAGTGGGTGCAATGCTCTGTTACCTTATTACATGTACTGTAAAAATTTTGTTTGTTTTACTGCCTTTTTTCACTGGTTTTCAAATTTTGACAAAATTTGTTTCTCTTAAAGGCACAGTAACGTTTTATATATTTGCTTGTTAACTTGATTTAAAGTGTTTTCCAAGCTTATTAGTCTCATTATTAGTCTGTTCTAACATGTCTGACATAGAGGAAGCTCTGTGTTCATTATGTTTTAAAGCCATGGTGGAACCCCATCTTAGAATGTGTACCAGATGTACTGATTTCATGTTAAACAATAAAGATCATTTTTTGTCTTTAAAAACATTATCACCAGAGGATTCTGTCGTGGGGGTAGTTATGCCGACTAACTCTCCCCACGTGTCAGACCTTTTGACTCCCGCTTTAGGGACTCATGCTCAAATGGCGCCAAGTACATCAAGGGCACCCATAGCGTTTATTTTACCAGGGGATTCTGTCGAGGGGAAAGTTATGCCGATTAACTCTCCCCACGTGTCAGACCCTTCGACTCCCGCTTCAGGGACTCACGCTCAAATGGCGCCAAGTACATCAAGGGCGTCCATAGCGTTTATTTTACAAGACATGGCAAAGGTGGTGTATAATACTCTGGCAGCAGTATTAGTCAGACTACCTGAAATTAAAGGAAAGCAGATAGCTCTGGGGGTAGATACAGAGCATACAGACGCTTTAAGAACCATGTATGATACTACCTCACAATATGCTTAGTCTGTGGGTGATTTTTTTGACTCAGGGAAGATGATTTAACCTGATTCTGATATTTCTACATTTAAAATTTATGCTTGAGAACCTCCACTTGTTGCTCAGGGAGGCTTTGGCTGCTCTGATTGAATGTGTACAATCGCAGGGCCAGAGAAATTGTGTAGACTGGATATATAATATGCAGTGCCGGTGTGTACTGATGTTTTTCCAATACCTAAAGAGGTTTACTAAAAAAAATTTTTTTTTTTAATAAGGAATGGGATAGACCAGGTGTGCCTTTCTCTTCCCCTCCTATTTTTTAGAAGAATGTTTTCTAATAGTTACCACCACACGGGACTTCTGGCAGACAGTTCCTAAGGTGGAGAGAAGAGTTTCTACTCTAGCTAAGCGTACCACTACCTCTGGCGAGGACAGTTGTGCTTTTTAGATCCAATGGATAAAAAATGTTTATTCAACAGGGTTTTATCCTGCAGCCCCTTGCATACATTGCTTCTATCACTGCTGCTGCGGCGTTCTGGGTTGAGTCTCTTGATGAGGCTTTACAGTTAGCGACTCCATTGGATGAATATATTTGACAAGCTTATGCTAGCCAATTCCTTTGTTTTCTGATGCCTTTGTTCATTTGACTAGACTAACGGCTAAGAATTCTGTTTTTTACTATACTGGCGCGCAGAGCGCTATGTCTTATATCATGGTCAGCTGTCGTGACTTTAATAAATAAGCTACTTAACTTCCCTTCAAGGGGCAGACCCTATTCGGGCCTGCTTTGAAGGAGATTATTGCTTATATCACTGGAGGAAAAGGTCATGCCCTTCCTCAGGATAGGAATCAAGGGCCAAAAAAGGTCTAATTTTCGTGCCTTTTAAAACTTCAGGGCAGGTGTGGCATCCACTTCCTCTAAGGCAAAACAAGAGGGAATTTTTGCTCAGTCCAAGGCGGTCTGGAGACAATTGGACCTGGAACAAAGATAAGCAGGCCAAGGAGCCTGCTGCTGCCTCTAAGGCAACATGAAGGAACGGACCACTATCCGGTAACGGATCCTATAGGGGGCAGACTTTCATTCTTCGCCTGGGCGTGGGCAAGAGATGCCCAGGATCCCTAGGCATTGGAATTTATATCCCAGAGATATTTTCTGGATTTCAAAGATTCCCCCCCCCAAAAAAAGGGGAGATTTCGCCTTTCACAATTATCTGCAAACCAGATAAAGAAGGAGGCATTCTTACATTGTGTACGAGATCCATCCAGTTCCAAGAGAGATTTACTCAAATCTGTTTGTGGTTCCCAAGGTGAGGGAACCTTCAGACTTATTTTGGATCTAAAGATCTTAAACAAATTCCTCAGAATTCCATCATTTAAGATGGAAAATATTCGTACCATCTTAACTATGATCCAGGAGAGTCAATAGAGGACTACAATGGATTTGAAGGATGCTTATCCTCACATTGTGATGCATAAAGATCACCTTCGTTTTTCAGGTTTGCCTTTCTAGACAGGCATTACCAGTTTGTAGCTCTTTCCTTTGGGATATCTACAGCCCCAAGAATCTTTATGGAGGTTCTGGGGTCGCTTTGGCGGTCCTTAGGCCACGGGGCATAGAAGTGGCCCCTTAGTTAGACGACATCCTGATACAGGCGTCAAACATCCAAATTGCCAAGTCTCATACGGACGTAGTACTGGCATTTCTGAGATCACATGGGTGGAAAGTGAACAAGGAAAGAGTTCTCTATCCCCAATCTCAAGGGTTTCCCTCCTAGGGACTCTGATAGATTCTGTAGAAATGAAAATTTACCTGACGGAGTCCAGGTTGTCAAAGTTTCTAAATTTCTGCCGTGTTTTTCATCCCATCCGCGCCCTTCGGTGTCTCAGTACATGAATGGAATCGGCTTAATAGGTAGCGGCAAGGGACATAGTACTGTTTGCACGTCTACATTTCAGACCGCTGCAACTATGCATGCTCAGTCAGAGGAACGGGGATTACACAGATTTGTCCCCCTGTTGAACCTGGACCAAGAGACCAGAGATTCTCTTCTCTGGTGACTATGTCGGGTCCATCTGTCCAAGGGTATGACCTTCCGCAGGTCAGATGGGACAATTGTTACAATGGATGCCAGCCTTTTAGGTTGGGATGCAGTCTGGAACTCCCTGAAGGCTCAGGGATAGTGGACTTAGGAGGAGACCCTCCTTCTAATAAATATTCTGGGAGTGATATTCCATGCTCTTCAGACTTGGCCTCAGTTAGCAACTCTGAGGTACATCATACTCAGTCGGACAATATACACGATTGTGGCTTACATCAGCCATCAAGGGGGAACAGAAGTTCCCTAGTGATATTAGAAGTCTTACAATAATTCACTGGACAGAGATTCACTCTTGTCTATCAGCTATCCATATCCCAGGTGTTGAGAACTGGGAGGTGGATTTTATAAGTCGTCAGACTTTTCTTCCGGGGGAGTGGGATTTCCTTCGGAGGTCAAGACCAAGCAGGAGAGGGCTTTGGTGTTTTTGACAGCGCCTGTGTAGCCACGCAGGACCTGGTATGCAGATCTGGTGGACATGTCATCCTTTCCATCACGGTCTCTGCTTCTGAGACAGGTCCCTCTACCTCAGGGTCCTTTCAACCATCTAAATAGAATCAATCTGAGATGGACTGCCTGGAGACTGAACGCTTGATGTTATCAAAGCATGGCTTCTCCGAGTCAGTCATTGATACCTTAATACAGACATGAAAGCCTGTCTCTAGGAAAATTGAACATAGATATGGTGTAAATATCTGATTGTTATGAATCCAAGGGTTACATATGGAGTAAAGCCTGGATTCCCAGGATATTATCTTTTCTCCAAGATGTTTTTGAGAAAAGGGTTGTCAGCTAATTCCTTAAAAGGGACAGATTTTACTCTGTCTATTTTTTTGCACCAGCGTCTGGCAGGTATTCTAGACGTTCAGGCATTTGGTCAGGCTTTGGTTAGATCCAAGCCTGTATTTAAAACTGTTGCTCCACCATGGAGCTTAAACCTGGTTCTTAAGGCTCTTCAAGAAGTTCCGTCTGAACCTTTTTTGTTCCATAGATATCAATCTTTATCTTGGAAAGTTCCTTTTGGGTAGCTATTTCCTCGACTCGTAGAGTCTCCAAGTTATCTGTGTTACAATGTGATTCTCCTTATCTGGTCCTTCGTACGGATAAGGTAGTCCTGCGTACCAACCTGGGTTTTTTCCTGAGGTGGTATCTAACAAGAACATCACTCAAGAGATAGTTGTTCCATGCTTGTATCCTAATCCTTCCTCAAAGAAGGAACGTCTATTACACAATATTGGACGTGGTTTGTGCTTTACAGTTTTACTTACAAGCTACTACAGTTTTCATCAAACGTTCACCTTGTTTGTTGTCTATTCTGGACAGAGGAGAGGTCAAAAGACTTCAGCAGCCTCTCTGTCTTTTTGGTTAAAAAGCATAATTCATTTAGCTTATGAGACTGCTGGACAGCAGCCTCCTGAAGGGATTGCGGCTCATTCTACTAGAGCTGTGGTTTTCACTTGGGCCTTTTTTAAATGTGGCTTTTGTTGAACAGATTTACAAGATGGAGTCTTGGTCTGCGCTTCATACTTTTTCAAATTTAACAAATTTGATACCTTGCTTCTTCGGAGGCTATTTTTGGGAGAAAGGTTTTTTTTACAGGCAGTGGTAACTTCCGTTTAAGTACCTGCCTTGTCCCTCCCATCATCCGTGTACTTTAGCTTTGGGATTGGTATTCCATAAGTAATGGATGATCCGTGGACTGGATACACTTAACAAGAGAAAACATAATTTATGCTTACCTGATAAATTTATTTCTCTTGTAGTGTATCCAGTCCACGGCCCGCCCTGTCACTTTAAGGCAGGTAATTTTTTCATTTGAACTACAGTCACCACTGCACCCTATGGTTTTTCCTTTCTCTGCATGTTTTCGGTCGAATGACTGAATATGGCAGTTAGGGGAGGAGCTATATAGCAGCTTTGCTGTGGGTGGACTCTTGCAACTTCCTGTTGGGAAGGAGAATATATTCCATAAGTAATGGATGATCCGTGGACTGGATACACTACAAGAGAAATAAATTTATCAGGTAAGCATAAATTATGTTTTTATTTTTGTTTTTAATGCGACCAAATATTTTTATATATTGTGAACTAGTACTAAAGCCCGTGTACACGGGCCATTTTTTTCAGAACAGCGGTCCCACCCCTTGCTCTCTCCCCCCTTTCTTTTGCTCTCTCTTCCCCCCTCTCTTTTGCTTTCTTTCCCCCCTCTCTTTTGCTTTCTCTCCCCCCTCTCCTTTGTTCTCTCTCTCCCCTCTTTTGCTCTCTCTCTCCCCTCTTTGGCTCTCTCCATCCTTTCTTTTGCTCTCTCTCCCCCCTCTTTGGCTCTCCCCCCCCCTTTGGCTCTCCCCCCCCTCTTTGGCTCCCCCCCCTCTTTGGCTCTCCCCCCCCCCTCTTTGGCTCTCTCCCCTCTTTTGCTCTCTCTCCTCTTTGGCTCTCTCTCTCCCCTCTTTGGCTCCCCCCCCCTTTTGCTCTCTCTCCCCCCTCTTTGGCTATCTCTCCCCCCTCTTTGGCTCTCTCTCCCCCCTCTTTGGCTCTCTCTCCTCTTTGGCTCTCTCTCTCCCCTCCCCTTTGGCTCCCCCCCTCTTTGGCTCTCCCCCCCCCCCCCTTTTGCTCTCCCCTCTTTGGCTCTCTCCCCCCTCTTTTGTTCTCTCCCCCCTCTTTGGCGCTCTCCCCCCCCTCTTTGGCTCTCTCCCCCCCCTCTTTGGCTCTCCCCCCCCCCTCTTTGGCTCTGCCCCCCCCCCCTCTTTGGCTCTCTCTCCCCCCTCTTTGTCTCTCTCCCCTCTTTTGCTCTCCTCTTTGGCTCTCTTTCCTCTTTGGCTCTCTCTCTCCCCCCTCTTTGGCTCTCCCCCCCTTTGGCTCTCTCCCCCCCCCCCTCTTTGGCTCTCTCTCCCCCCTCTTTGGCTCTCTCTCCCTCCTCTTTGGCTCTCTCTCCTTTTTGGCTCTTTTTCCTCTTTGGCTCTCTCTCTCCCCCCTCTTTGGCTCTCCCCCCCTTCTCTTTGGCTCTCTTCCCCCCCTTCTCTTTGGCTCTCTTCCCCCCCTTCTCTTTGGCTCTCTCCCCCCCCCCTTCTCTTTGGCTCTCTCTCCCCCCCCTTCTCTTTGGCTCTCTGCCCCCCCCTTCTCTTTGGCTCTCTGCCCCCCCTTCTCTTTGGCTCTCTGCCCCCCCTTCTCTTTGGCTCTCTGCCCCCCCTTCTCTTTGGCTCTCTGCCCCCCCTTCTCTTTGGCTCTCTGCCCCCCCTTCTCTTTGAATCTCTGCCCCCCCCTTCTCTTTGGCTCTCTGCCCCCCCCCTTCTCTTTGGCCCTCTGCCCCCCCCTTCTCTTTGGCTCTCTGCCCTCCCCTTCTCTTTGGCTCTCTGCCCCCCCTTCTCTTTGGCTCTCTGCCCCCCCCCCCTTCTCTTTGGCTCTCTGCCCCCCCCCCTTCTCTTTGGCTGTCTGCCCCCCCCTTCTCTTTGGCTCTCTGCCCCCCGCCTTCTCTTTGGCTCTCTGCCCCCCCTTCTCTTTGGCTCTCTGCCCCCCCCTTCTCTTTGGCTCTCTGCCCCCCCTTCTCTTTGGCTCTCTGCCCCCCCCTTCTCTTTGGCTCTCTGCCCCCCCCTTCTCTTTGGCTCTCTGCCCCCCCTTCTCTTTGGCTCTCTGCCCCCCCCCTTCTCTTTGGCTCTCTGCCCCCCCCCTTCTCTTTGGCTCTCTGCCCCCCCCCTTCTCTTTGGCTCTCTGCCCCCCCTTCTCTTTGGCTCTCTGCCCCCCCTTCTCTTTGGCTCTCTGCCCCCCCCTTCTCTTTGGCTCTCTGCCCCCCCCTTCTCTTTGGCTCTCTGCCCCCCCCTCCTGTTCCCTCTCTGGCTCTGTCTTCGCGGGACCCCGCCCGGCCCCGCCCCATCGCGGCAACACCCGCCCGGCCATGCCCCTTGCGACACCCGGCCACGCCCCTCGCGACGCTCCCGTCGGCCACAAACAGCTGTGAGGTCTGGGGAGCGCGTTGCCGCTTCTCACGCAGCAGACCTCACAGCTGTTGAGTAGCTCGCGCTCCCTATCTCACAGCTGCTTGTATGCTGTGTACCTCGCGCTCCCAATCTGTCAGCTGTCAGCTATGCCGAGGTGCGCGAGAATAGAATCTAAGGCCAAGTGTTTGTCTGTACTGCGCATGACGGCTTCAGACAAACACTTGTCTTTTATAATATAGGATTAAATACATTTTAACCTATATGGGAGGATACATGTAATTCCACCTTTTACTGTTACCACTTTTTTATCACGTTTTTTGAATTTCACTAAAGTTGTGCCAAACCAGAGAGTAAGAGAGTTTTTCTCTTTCTATCACAAATTAGAAAGTTAAAGATTTTACCTATTTACACTAAATAGATATTTAGGACTTTCACTTAAAGGGACACTGAACCCAATTTTTTTCTTTTGTGATTCAGATAGAGCATGCAATTTTAAGAAACTTTCTAATTTACCTCTATTATCAATTTTTATTTGTTCTCTTCCTATCTTTATTTGAAAAAGAAGGCATCTAAGCCTTTTTCTTGGTTCAGGACTCTGGAAAGCACTTTTTTATTGGTGGATGAATTTATCTAGCCATTCAGCAAGGACAACCCAGGTTGTTCACCAAAAATGGGCCGGCATCTAAACTTACATTCTTGCATTTCAAATAAAGATACCAATTGAATAAAGAAAATTTGATAATAGGAGTAAATTAGAAAGTTGCTTAAAATTTCATACTCTATCTGAATAACGAAAGAAAAAATTTGGGTTCAGTGTCCCTTTAAATATTTTATTTTAAAAAATACTTATGTAAGGATTATAATCACTATGTTATTAAACACAAGTCACTCACATTTCGAATCCACCTTTGGCATTTGTTTGCACAATCAATTATTATTTGTTTCAACCAATTCTTATTTTGAGGAGTTTTTTGAGGAGATCCTCTCATATTTTGATTTTTTGTGTAGTTTTCTGCGCTAATCACATTACACTTTTAAATAGCTTTTAATTAAAAACAACTGTCCTGGGCAGCTTTTGGGGTCTAAAGTTTCCCATATGCACATGTTAAGAGAAAACACAAAATATCTGGGCCTAGTCAGATCCTCTTAGCCACTCATAAAATATACTGACATCGCTACACGGTTTGGATATTGAATAAACAAAAAACAAAAATATATAGAATGAGTGGCGCTAATTAAAGCTGAGGGTATAAGGAATATGGTATAAGCAGGATGTCTATCCTAAATGATCTATATGCAGTTAGAATCAATCCAAATAATTAGGTTCTAAAGACTTTATTTGCCCAAAATATATTAAATATAATACCATACAAATGATTCTAAAAAATGAAAATAAGAAGTAGTTGTGGCCACAACTTTAAAACATTCTAAAAAGTGTATAACTCGTTAGTATACGCTATTAATAATCTAAAAAGAAAAAAGTACAAAAAGATACAGATTAGTCTGGGACATACACCTGATGTGTCTTATTATAAGACAGAACTTGTGTATCTATTTGAGATAATATCAGTTGGTTCTCAATATAAGTACTAACACAGTAGCATATAAGTTACAATATATATATAAAAACAATATCACAAAATCACAGTTGCCACTGTTTCAGCAGGATATAATAATCTTAACAATACTCAGCATATATTTATTACATATAGATTGCAGCTAGGTAGATTATTCGCTTTATGTTTGAGAAGTCTCAAATTATCGAAAGTGTTAGGAAAAAAATTATAAAAGCGTGTTTCCAGAACACTGTATATCTCATATAATATTCAATTTGTAGTGTGTTGCAAAAAATATCTCTGTTATTAAGTGTTCCCAAGAGATATATTGTCTCTATTTAAGCAGACATATATAGGGATAGAAGAATATGTCTCTTATTCACAATATAGTAATAAAGTATGCAGAAAAAAAGTTGTACGCCATGTGGAATGATTTGTTGAAAATAGGTGTTTTATACATATACATATATATTTAAAAATCCTGCCCATCGCTGCGCTATTTACCTCCTTCTATGCGCGAGGTTCTGATGGCATCATAACGAGGTTCCCATAGCAGCCTATGGAAGTAAGCTCTCATGAGCGCAATGCTTCCTAGCAAACTCGCAAGTACTTGTAATACCAGTGTACAGTATTGTGCGCTGGTATTACAAAGAGGAGCACTAATATTGCTTGCTTGCAAGCGATATTTAGCAATCCACTTGTAATCTGGCCACATGTCTTTAGCTCAGCAGAGTAAGTTCTGTATAAACAGTAATACTTCAGCTGCTGTAAAGCTGCAAGTTGAAAAAAGTAGCCAATCAGCATCAGCAGTACTGAGGTAATGCTTTGCCATGAGATTTCATAGAACTTACTTAAACTGAATAGGAAAAAACATGACTGTGCCTGCACATGCCAGGTGCACACTCCCTAGCTTGTCCTGGGATAAGAATCCTTACTGGCTGCTTAAAGTCTCTTTACAGTGGAGTGTAAATACTTAGGACATTTGAGGTAAAATGTCTCCTTTTTTACATGGAGATGTTCTGTTCAGGTGATATTTTCTATTCAGTTTTTTGAAGCTATGCTGCATCCGTTTCAAGTGCTTCGACATTTGGGTATCATGTGCCTAATTGTTTTTTAGGAAAATGGGTTGAACATGGACGGTCCATGGGTGTGTTTTAAATTGTCTCTCAAATCCCAGCGTACAGTTTTCACTGATTTTTCTTGGAAATGAAAAAGTGGCGAGGGTGTGACAAAATAGTTAAATACTTAATACTGTAATAGAAAAACACATGGATAAGAAAATATAGGTGATGGTAAAATGCTGTACACAGAAAGCAGCGTTATGTGATTTATATTGGCTGCAGGATTTCATTTTTAAAGTGCACCCCCTGCTCACTGTTACCGTCGCCCTACACAGCAAAGTTTCCCTTTCCAGCAAGCTCCATTAATTTCAATAGGAAACATCTCGCCACTCGCAGGGACTGCCCCTTTTTAAAGATAATTCCACCCCGGCAGCCCCTGCGAAGGTCAGAATGAAAAAACGTCTGGTCTGGTGAGGTACCTGGCACTTAGTATATAGATCCTGTATGTGCCTGTCTGCGTCTGTGCATTGACAGATACCTCATTTCATTGACTTTATCACATTGCAAGGCTGACTGACAGTTTTTAGCTAAAACAATTACATTCTTTGCCAAATTATTGACAATTGGATGTCTGTTACATATTATTCTATAAACAGGGGCAAGGCTAGTTTATTCTGGGTCCACAGACTAACACAAAAATATGTGCCTCTCAACCAGAGCCAAAGAAGTAATTTCAAAGATACTCACCTAGATTACAAGTTTTGCAATGTGGCTTGTAAAGCTGAAAATATGGCATTTTCAGCGTTAAAACAGCACCGCAGCTATTACAAGTGTTGTCGGTATACGCAACGTCAGTCCCGCACATGTAAAAATAACTTTTTTCATGGGATTCCCATAGCGCCGGTATTAACAGTTTTGCATTCAGGCTAAAAAGTGAGCATTACAGCCTAAAATGACAAGATCTGTACCACCATCTAAAGTCAGTAGTTATGAGTGTTAAGCTACAAAGCTGTAACATAAAACTCATAACTTAAGTGTTACAAAGTACACTAACATCCATAAACGACCTATCAACCCCTAAACCGAGGCCCTCCCGCATCACAAATACTATAATAAATATATTAACCCCTAACCTGCCGCTTCCGACATCGCCGCCACTAAAAAAATGTATTAACCCCTATTCTGCCACTCCCCGACATTGTCGCCACTATTATAAACTTATTAACACCTAAATTGCCGCCCTCCCACATCACAGACACTATTTATATATTATTAACCCCTAATCTGTCGTCCGCCCACCCTGCCGCTCTAATGAACCTATAAACCCCTAAACCGCAAGCCCCCCACAATGAAATATACTAAAATAAACTATTAACCGCTAAAAAAAAAGCCCCCCACAATGAAATAACCTAACGACCCCCTAACTTTATATTAAAATTACAATTTCTTTCATGTAATTAGCAAGAGTCCATGAGCTAGTGAAGTATGGGATATACATTCCTACCAGGAGGGGCAAAGTTTCCCAAACCTCAAAATGCCTATAAATACACCCCTCACCACACCCACAAATCAGTTTTACAAACTTTGCCTCCCGTGGAGGTGGTGAAGTAAGTTTGTGCTAGATTCTACGTTGATATGCGCTCTGCAACAGGTTGGAGACCGGTTTTCCTCTCAGCATGCAGTGAATGTCAGAGGGATGTGAAGAGAGTATTGCCTATTTGAATTCAATGATCTCCTTCTACGGGGTCTATTTCATAGGTTCTCTGTTATCGGTCGTAGAGATTCATCTCTTACCTCCCTTTTCAGATCGACGATATACTCTTATATATACCATTACCTCTACTGATTCTCGTTTCAGTACTGGTTTGGCTTTCTACTACATGTAGATGAGTGTCCTGGGGTAAGTAAGTCTTATTTTTGTGACACTCTAAGCTATGGTTGGGCACTTTTATATAAAGTTCTATATATTTGTGTTTAAACATTTATTTGCCTTGATTCAGGATGTTCAATATTCCTTATTTCAGACAGTCAGTTTCATAATTTGGGATAATGCATTTGAATAATCATTTTTTTCTTACCTTCAAATTTGACTTTTTCCCTGTGGGCTGTTAGGCTCACGGGGGCTGAAAATGCTTCATTTTATTGCGTCATTCTTGGCGCAGACTTTTTTGGCGCAAAATTTTTTCTTTGTTATTTCCGGCGTCATACTTGTCACCGTAAGTTGCGTCATTTTTGACGTTTTTGCGCCAAAAATGTTGGCGTTACCGGATGTGGCGTCATTTTTGGCGCTAAAAGCATTTAGGCGCCAAATAATCTGGGCGTCTTTTTTGGCGCTAAAAAATATGGGCGTCATTATTGTCTCCACATTATTTAAGTCTCATTGTTTATTTGCTTCTGGTTGCTAGAAGCTTGTTCACTGGCATTTTTTCCCATTCCTGAAACTGTCATTTAAGGAATTTGATCAATTTTGCTTTATATGTTGTTTTTTCTATTACATATTGCAAGATGTCTCAGATTGACCCTGAATCAGAAGATACTTCTGGAAAATCGCTGCCTGATGCTGGACCTACCAAAGTTAAGTGTATTTGCTGTAAACTTGTGGTATCTGTTCCTCCAGCTGTTGTTTTTAATGAATGTCATGACAAACTTGTTAATGCAGATAATATTTCCTTTAGTAATGTTACATTACCTGTTGCTGTTCCATCAACATCTAATACTCAGAGTGTTCCTGTTAACATAAGAGATTTTGTTTCTAAATCCATTAAGAAGGCTATGTCTGTTATTCCTCCTTCTAGTAAACGTAAAAGGTCTTTTAAAGCTTCTCATTTTTCAGATGAATTTTTAAATGAACATCATCATTCTGATTCTGATAATGTTTCCTCTGGTTCAGAGGATTCTGTTTCAGAGGTTGATGCTGATAAATCTTCATATTTATTCAAAATGGAATTTATTCGTTCTTTACTTAAAGAAGTTTTAATTGCATTAGAAATAGAGGATTCTGGTCCTCTTGATACTAAATCTAAACGTTTAAATAAGGTTTTTAAATCTCCTGTAGTTATTCCAGAAGTCTTTCCTGTCCCTGATGCTATTTCTGAAGTAATTTCCAGGGAATGGAATAATTTGGGTAATTCATTTACTCCTTCTAAACGTTTTAAGCAATTATATCCTGTGCCATCTGACAGATTAGAGTTTTGGGACAAAATCCCTAAGGTTGATGGGGCTATCTCTACTCTTGCTAAACGTACTACTATTCCTACGGCAGATAGTACTTCCTTTAAGGATCCTTTAGATAGGAAAATTGAATCCTTTCTAAGAAAAGCTTACTTATGTTCAGGTAATCTTCTTAGACCTGCTATATCTTTAGCGGATGTTGCTGCAGCTTCAACTTTTTGGTTAGAAGCTTTAGCGCAACAAGTAACAGATCATAGCATTGTTAATCTTCTTCAACATGCTAATAATTTTATTTGTGATGCCATCTTTGATATCATTAGGGTTGATGTCAGGTATATGTCTCTAGCTATTTTAGCTAGAAGAGCTTTATGGCTTAAAACTTAGAATGCTGATATGTCTTCTAAGTCAACTTTGCTTTCCCTTTCTTTCCAGGGTAATAAATTATTTGGTTCACAGTTGGATTCTATTATTTCAACTGTTACTGGGGGGAAAGGAACTTTTTTTACCACAGGATAAAAAATCTAAAGGTAAATTTAGGTCTAATAATCGTTTTCGTTCCTTTCGTCACAATAAGGAACAAAAGCCTGATCCTTCCCCTACAGGAGCGGTATCAGTTTGGAAACCATCTCCAGTCTGGAATAAATCCAAGCCTTTTAGAAAGCCAAAGCCAGCTCCCAAGTCAACATGAAGGTGCGGCCCTCATTCCAGCCCAGCTGGTAGGGGGCAAATTACGATTTTTCAAAGAAATTTGGATCAATTCGATTCACAATCTTTGGATTCAGAACATTGTTTCAGAAGGGTACAGAATAGGCTTCAAGATAAGGCCTCCTGCAAGAAGATTTTTTCTTTCCCGTGTCCCAGTAAATCCAGTGAAGGCTCAAGCATTTCTGAAATGTGTTTCAGATCTAGAGTTGGCTGGAGTAATTATGCCAGTTCCAGTTCTGGAACAGGGGCTGGGGTTTTACTCAAATCTCTTCATTGTACCAAAGAAGGAGAATTCCTTCAGACCAGTTCTGGATTTAAAAATATTGAATCATTATGTAAGGATACCAACATTCAAAAAGGTAACTATAAGGACTATTCTGCCTTTTGTTCAGCAAGGGCATTATATGTCCACAATAGATTTACAGGATGCATATCTGCATATTCCGATTCATCCAGATCACTATCAGTTTCTGAGATTCTCTTTCCTAGACAAGCATTACCAGTTTGTGGCTCTGCCGTTTGGCCTAGCAACAGCTCCAAGGATTTTTACAAAGGTTCTCGGTGCCCTTCTGTCTGTAATCAGAGAACAGGGTATTGTGGTATTTCCTTATTTGGACGATATCTTGGTACTTGCTCAGTCTTCACATTTAGCAGAATCTCATACGAATCGACTTGTATTGTTTCTTCGAGAACATGGTTGGAGGATCAATTTACCAAAAAGTTCATTGATTCCTCAGACAAGGGTAACCTTTTTAGGTTTCCAGATAGATTCAGTGTCCATGACTCTGTCTCTGACAGACAAGAGACGTCTAAAATTGGTTTCAGCTTGTCGAAACCTTCAGTCTCAATCATTCCCTTCGGTAGCCTTATGCATGGAAATTCTAGGTCTTATGACTGCTGCATCGGACGCGATCCCCTTTGCTCGTTTTCACATGCGACCTCTTCAGCTTTGTATGCTGAACCAGTGGTGCAGGGATTATACAAAGATATCTCAATTAATATCTTTAAAACCGATTGTACGACACTCTCTGACGTGGTGGACAGACCACCATCGTTTAGTTCAGGGGGCTTCTTTTGTTCTTCCAACCTGGACTGTGATATCAACAGATGCAAGTCTGACAGGTTGGGGAGCTGTTTGGGGGTCTCTGACAGCACAAGGAGTTTGGGAATCTCAGGAGGTGAGATTACCGATCAATATTTTGGAACTCTGTGCAATTTTCAGAGCTCTTCAGTCATGGCCTCTTCTAAAGAGAGAGTCGTTCATTTGTTTTCAGACGGACAATGTCACGACTGTGGCATATGTCAATCATCAATGAGGGACTCACAGTCCTCTGGCTATGAAAGAAGTATCTCGAATATTGGTATGGGCGGAATCCAGCTCCTGTCTAATTTCTGCGGTCCATATCCCAGGTATAGACAATTGGGAAGCGGATTATCTCAGTCGCCAAACGTTACATCCGGGCGAATGGTCTCTTCACCCAGAGGTATTTCTTCAGATTGTTCAAATGTGGGGACTTCCAGAAATAGATCTGATGCATTGTTACTTCCTTGGAAGTATCATCCTGCCTATATCTTTCCGCCTCTAGTTCTTCTTCCAAGAGTAATTTCCAAGATTCTAAAGGAGTGCTCGTTTGTTCTGCTGGTGGCTGCAGCATGGCCTCACAGGTATGCGGATCTTGTCCGGATGGCCACTTGCCAACCGTGGACTCTTCAGTTAAGACCAGACCTTCTATCGCAAGGTCCTTTTTTCCATCAGAATCTCAAATCCTTAAATTTGAAGGTATGGAGATTGAACGCTTGATTCTCAGTCATAGAGGTTTCTCTGACTCTGTGATTAATACTATGTTACAGGCTCGTAAATCTGTATCTAGGAAGATATATTATCAAGTCTGGAAGATTTACATTTCTTGGTGTCTTTCTCATAATTTTTCTTGGCATTCTTTTAGAATTCCAAGAATTTTACAGTTTCTTCAGGATGGTTTGGATAAAGGTTTGTCTGCAAGTTCCTTGAAAGGACAAATCTCTGCTCTTTCTGTTCTTTTTCACAGAAAGATTGCTAGTCTTCCTGATATTCATTGTTTTGTACAAGCTTTGGTTCGTATAAAACCTGTTATTAAGTCAATTTCTCCTCCTTGGAGTTTGAATTTGGTTCTGGGGGCTCTTCAAGCTCCTCCGTTTGAACCTATGCATTCACTGGACATTAAATTACTTTCTTGGAAAGTTTTGTTTCTTTTGGCCATCTCTTCTGCTAGAAGAGTTTCTGAATTATCTGCTCTTTCTTGTGAGTCTCCTTTTCTGATTTTTCATCAGGATAAGGCGGTGTTGCGAACTTCTTTTAAATTTTTACCTAAGGTTGTGAATTCTAACAACATTAGTAGAGAAATTGTGGTTCCTTCATTGTGTCCTAATCCTAAGAATTCTAAGGAAAGATCGTTGCATTCTTTGGATGTAGTTAGAGCTTTGAAATATTATGTTGAAGCTACTAAAAATTTCCGAAAGACTTCTAGTCTATTTGTTATCTTTTCCGGTTCTAGGAAAGGTCAGAAGGCCTCTGCCATTTCTTTGGCGTCTTGGTTAAAGTCTTTGATTCATCATGCTTATGTCGAGTCGGGTAAAACTCCGCCTCAAAGGATTACAGCTCATTCTACTAGGTCAGTTTCTACTTCCTGGGTGTTTAGGAATGAAGCTTCGGTTGATCAGATTTGCAAAGCAGCAACTTGGTCTTCTTTGCATACTTTTACTAAATTCTACCATTTTGATGTGTTTTCTTCTTCTGAAGCAGTTTTTGGTAGAAAAGTACTTCAGGCAGCTGTTTCAGTTTGATTCTTCTGCTTATAATTTCAGTTTTTTTCATTATAAGATTTAAACTTTATTTTGGGTGTGGATTATTTTCAGCGGAATTGGCTGTCTTTATTTTATCCCTCTCTAGTGACTCTTGCGTGGAAGATCCACATCTTGGGTATTCATTATCCCATACGTCACTAGCTCATGGACTCTTGCTAATTACATGAAAGAAAACATAATTTATGTAAGAACTTACCTGATAAATTCATTTCTTTCATATTAGCAAGAGTCCATGAGGCCCACCCTTTTTTGTGGTGGTTATGATTTTTTTGTATAAAGCACAATTATTCCAATTCCTTATTTTTTATGCTTTCGCACTTTTGTCTTATCACCCCACTTCTTGGCTATGCGTTAAACTGATTTGTGGGTGTGGTGAGGGGTGTATTTATAGGCAATTTGAGGTTTGGGAAACTTTGCCCCTCCTGTTAGGAATGTATATCCCATACGTCACTAGCTCATGGACTCTTGCTAATATGAAAGAAATTAATTTATCAGGTAAGTTCTTACATAAATTATGTTTTCCCTAGCTTAAATTCAATTAAAACTTACCTGTCAAATAAAAAATAATAATTTTAAACTAACAATTAAACTATTATAATTATTTAACTAAAATTAAACTAACTACCAATTAAATAAAACTAAACTACCAATAAAAAAATCCTAACACTACTCTAAAATCTACAAAAAGTATCTAATTACAAAAAATAAAAACTAAATAAATTACAAAAAAACAAACACTAAATTAAAAAAAATAACAAAAATTATCAAAAATAAAAAAGAATTACACCTAATCTAATAGCCCTATCAAAATAAAAAAGTCCCTCCAAAATAAAAAAAAAACTAGCCTACAAAAACCTAGCCTAGGGCCTTTTGTGGGGCATTTCCCCAAAGATATCAGCTGTTTTACCTGTAAAAAAAAAATACAAACACCCCCCAAC
This sequence comes from Bombina bombina, assembly GCF_027579735.1. Classification (NCBI taxonomy): domain Eukaryota; kingdom Metazoa; phylum Chordata; class Amphibia; order Anura; family Bombinatoridae; genus Bombina; species Bombina bombina. The sequence goes on from NC_069499.1 coordinate 81,349,192, forward strand.
AGTAAAACCCACCACCCAACCAACCCCCCAAATAACTATCTAAAATAACCTAAACTAACCATTGCACTGAAAAGGACATTTGTATTGGCATTGCCCTTAAAAAGGCATTTAGCTCTTTTACATTGCCCAAACCCTAATCAAAGAAAAAAAAAAAAAATTTGAATTAGCCAATAGAATGAGAGCTGCTTAAATCCTATTGGCTGATTTTAACAGCCAATAGGATTTTAGCAGCCCTAATTCCTATTGGCTGATTCAAATTTTTCAGCCAATAGGAATGCAGGGGATGCCATCTTGAATCGTGTCCCTTGCATTGAAGATTCAGTGTATGCGGCGACCGTATGAAGAAGATGCTCCGCGCCGGATGTCTTCAGGATGGACCCACTCTGCGCCGGCTGGATGAAGACTTCTTGCCGCCTGGATGAGGACTTCGCCGGCTGGATGAAGATAAAAAAGGCCATCTGGATGAAGACTTCTTGCCGCATGGATGATGACTTCGCCGTCTGGATGAAGATCCTTCAAGCAGGACTTCAAAAACTGTAAGTGAATCGTCAGGGGGTTAGTGTTAGTTTTTTTTTTAAGGGTTTATTGGGTGGGTTTTATTTTTATTTTAGGGTATGGGCAGTAAAAGAGCTAAATGCCCTTTTAAAGGCAATGCCCATACAAATGCCCTTTTCAGGGCAATGGGTAGCTTAGGTTTTTTTGATAGTTTTTTTTATTTTGTGGGTTTGGGGGGTGGGGGTTTATAATGTTAGAGGGTCTTTGTAATTTTTTTTCACTAAAAGAGTTGATATCTTTAGGGCAATGCCCTACAAAAGGCCCTATTTTATTCTAGATTAGGTTTTTTATTTTGGGGTGTTTTTTGATGGGTATCAGAATAGGAATATTTTTTTTTATTTTTGATAATTTGTTTGTTATTTTGTGTAATGTATATTTTTAGGGGGTGTTTTTTTTATTAGTAAAAGAGCTGTTTATCTCAGGTCAATGCCCTACAAAAGGCCCTTTTAAGGGCCCTTGGTAGTTTGGGGGGTGGGGTTTGTATAGTGTTAGGGGGGTGTTTGTATTTTTTTTTGGAGTAAAAGAGCTGTTTATCTGAGGGCTATGCCCTACAAAAGGTCCTTTTAAGTGCCCCCCAAAAGGCCCTTGGTAGTTTATTCTAGAGTAGGGTTTTTTATTTTGGGGTGTTTTTTTTAAGGGTATTAAAATAGGTTTAATCTTTATTTATTTTTTGATAATTTCGGTTTTTTTTTGTATAACTAATAGTTATATTGTATCTAGCTTAGGTTTTATTTTTATTTCACAGGTAAGTTTGTATTTATTTAAACTAGGTAGTTAGTAAATAGTTAATAACTATTTACTAACTAGTCTACCTAGTTAAAATAAATACAAACATACCTGTGAAATATAAATAAAACCTACGCTAGATACAATATAACTATTAATTATATTGTAGCTAGCTTAGGTTTTATTTCACAGGTAAGTATGTATTTAGTTTTAAATATGTATTATTTAGTTAAAGGGACATAAAACCCCAAAAAAATCTTTCATGATTCAGATAGAGAATACAATTGTAAACAACTTTCTAATTTACTTCTATTATCTCATCTGTTTTATTCTCTTGGTATCATTTGTTGAAGGAGCAGCTGTGCACTACTGGTTTCTAACGGAACACATGGGTTCTAAAAACCTGAGAAGGTTACTGAGTCACTTGGTTATTAGTAGATGATGTTCCTGTCTTTATGACTTTGGACTTTGCCTCTGCTTTGCCACAAATTGTCTGGCTGCTGACCTTTGGGTATTTTTCTGGTTCCTCCCTGTATTTCATGGCCAGGCTGTGTATTTACTGGTTTTCTGACCTCAACCTAAAAACATGACTACTTTCCGGTCTAATTCTCTGATATCCATGTCTGGTTCCTAACTGCTTATTTGGATGCAACCCATGGATAGTTCCAGACTACAGCTTTCACTTAATCCAGCAAACATCAATGGTAATACCTTTATACCATTGCATTTATAACCACACACTAGCTTCATTTGAAATTAAAGAGACATTTATGGAGCATGTAGTCATATCAGAGTATATATTGGCCAAGGCCAACTAGGCTTGTGCCTAGGCCAGCAGTATTTAGGCAGACAGCTAATGATGTTGGATGTGGAGGTAAAAATTAATAGAAAACTAGCCTGAGATGATAACCTAGATTCATAAACACTGGTGAAGTTGCTGATGGTCTTTGTTGAAAACGCAACATAATGTTCAAAATGAATTGCTTATCAATCGACCTATATTTTTACCATGTATTTTGAAGTAGTTCCTGCTATTAAATTCTATAGTTGCTTAAGGGGCCCAATACATGAAATCACATACATCAAACCAGAGCTGCCAGCAACACAACACATGGTACTTCACAATATTTGTAATTGCAAAAGCTTTACATGTATGTTTCACTATGATAAAATAGTGTTGCAGGATAGAACAAAAGGTATTTCGGGGGTTGGCCTCAGGCATTCCTTGGTGACCTATAGGTGTGGTTGAGAATTTTCACCTACACTTAGGACCAGCATGCCGAATTCATAAAGACTATATTGCATTTGTGAAGTATATCACTTTTCGCTGTCGTGTCCTGCTGTTTTTTAAAGCTAATGATGTTGTCCTATTTTTTATTCATATATTACCGTTGACTGTTTTCATTTTCTTAGGCCTAGATTTAGAGTTGGGCGGTAGCCGTCAAAACCAGCGTTAGAGGCTCCTAACGCTGGTTTTGGGCTACCGCTGGTATTTAGAGTCAGTCAGGAAAGGGTCTAACGCTCACTTTCCAGCCGCGACTTTTCCATACCGCAGATCCCCTTACGTCAATTGCGTATCCTATCTTTTCAATGGGATCTTTCTAAGGCTTTTTTTTGAGTCGTGTCTGAAGTGAGCGTTAGAAATCTAACGACAAAACTCCAGCCGCAGAAAAAAGTCAGTAGTTAAGAGCTTTCTGGGCTAACGCCGGTTTATAAAGCTCTTAACTACTGTGCTCTAAAGTACACTAACACCCATAAACTACCTATGTACCCCTAAACCGAGGTCCCCCCACATCGCCGCCACTCTATTAAAATTTTTTAACCCCTAATCTGCCGACCGCACGCCGCTGCCACCTACATTATCCCTATGAACCCCTAATCTGCTGCCCCTAACACCGCCGACCCCTATATTATATTTATTAACCCCTAATCTGCCGCCCCCGCTATCGCTGACCCCTGCATATTATTATTAACCCCTAATCTTCTGCTCCGTACACCGCTGCCACCTACATTAGAGCTATGTACCCCTAATCTGCTGCGCCTAACACCACCGACCCCTATATTATATTTATTAACCCCAATCTGCCCCCCTCACCGTCGCCTCCACCTGCCTACACTTATTAACCCCTAATCTGCCGAGCGGACCGCAACGCTACTATAATAAAGTTATTAACCCCTAATCCGCCTCACTCCGCCTCAATAACCCTATAATAAATAGTATTAACCCCTAATCTGCCCTCCCTAACATCGCCGACACCTAACTTCAAGTATTAAACCCTAATCTGTTGATCGGAGCTCACCGCTACTCTAATAAATTTTTTAACCCCTAAAGCTAAGTCTAACCCTAAACCTAACACGCCCCTAAATTAAATATAATTTTATTCTAACGAAATAAATTAACTCTTATTAAATAAATTATTCCTATTTAAAGCTAAATACTTACCTGTAAAATAAACCCTAATATAGCTACAATATGAATTATAATTATATTGTAGCTATTTTAGGATTAATATTTATTTTACAGGCAACTTTGTATTTATTTTAACCAGGTACAATAGCTATTAAATAGTTAATAACTATTTAATAGCTAAAATAGTTAAAATAATTACAAAATTACCTGTAAAATAAATCCTAATCTAAGTTACAATAAAACCTAACACTACACTATCAGTAAATTAATTAAATACAATACCTACAATTATCTATAATTAAACCTAACACTACACTATCAATAAATTAATTAAATAAAATACCTACAATTATCTACAATTAAACCTAACACTACACTATCAATAAATTAATTAAATACAATACCTACAAATAAATACAATTAAATAAACTAACTAAAGTACAAAAAATAAAAAAGAACTAAGTTACAAAAAATAAAAAAATATTTACAAACATTAGAAAAATATTACAACAATTTTAAACTAATTACACCTACTCTAAGCCCCCTAATAAAATAACAAAGCCCCCCAAAATAAAAAAATGCCCTACCCTATTCTAAAATAAAAAAGTTCAAAGCTCTTTTACCTTACCAGCCCTGAAAAGGACCTTTTGTGGGGCATGCCCCAAAGAATTCAGCTCTTTTGCCTGTAAAAAAAACACATACAATACCCCCACAACCCACCACCCACATACCCCTAATCTAACCCAAACCCCCCATAAATAAACCTAACACTAAGCCCCTGAAGATCTCCCTACCTTGTCTTCACCTCACCGGGTCCCGATCTGTCCAGAAGAGGGTCCTAAGTCTTGATCCAAGCCCAAGCGGGGGGCTGAAGAGTGACGTCCATCCTCGGGCTGAAGTCTGGATCCAAGCGGCGACTGAAGAATTCCATCATTGGGCTGAAGTCGGAAGTCCATCATCGGGATGAAGTCTTCTATCAAGCCGCATCTTCAATCTTCTTTCTTCCGGAGCGGAGCGGAGCCATCTTCTTCCAAGCCGACGCGGAACATCCTCTTCAACCGACGCCTACTCGCCGAATGATGGTTCCTTTAAATGACGTCATCCAAGATGGCGTCCCTCGAATTCCGATTGGCTGATAGGATTCTATCAGCCAATCGAAATTAAGGTAGGAATATTCTGATTGGCTGATGGAATCAGCCAATCAGATTCAAGTTCAATCCGATTGGCTGATTGGATCAGCCAATCAGATTGAGCTCGCATTCTATTGGCTGATCGGAACAGCCAATAGAATGCGAGCTCAATCTGATTGGCTGATTGAATCAGCCAATCAGATTGAACTTGATTCTGATTGGCTGATTCCATCAGCCAATCAGAATTTTCCTACCTTAATTCCAATCAGAATTCGAGGGACGACATCTTGGATGACGTCCCTTAAAGGAACCGTCATTCGTCGGGAAGTCGTCGGAAGAAGAAGATGGGTCCGCGGTGGAGGTCTTCAAGATGGAGCCGGTCCTCATCGGATGAAGATAGAAGATGCCACTTGGAAGAAGATGGTTGCTGGTCCGGATCTACTCTTCTTCCCGGATAGGATGAAGACTTTGGAGCCTCTTCTGGACTTCTTCAGGCATCGGATGATGGATGTCTAGCCCCCGCTTGGGCTTGGATGAAGATTTCGGAGCCTGGAACGATCGGTGATACCTGGCATGGTGAAGACAAGGTAGGAAGATCTTCAGGGGCTTAGTGTTAGGTTTATTTAAGGGGGGTTTGGGTTAGATTAGGAGTATGTGGGTGGTGGGTTGTAATGTTGGGGGGGGTATTGTATGTTTTTTTTTACAGGCAAAAGAGCTGAATTCTTTGGGGCATGCCCCGCAAAGGGCCCTTTTAAGGGCTGGTAAGGTAAAAGAGCTTTGAACTTTTGTAATTTAGAATAGGGTAGGGCATTTTTTTTATTTTGGGGGTCTTTGTTATTTTATTAGGGGGCTTAGAGTAGGTGTAATTAGTTTAAAATTGTTGTAATATTTTTCTAATGTTTGTAAATATTTTTTTATTTTTTGTAACTTAGTTCTTTTTTATTTTTTGTACTTTAGTTAGTTTATTTAATTGTATTTATTTGTAGATATTGTATTTAATTAATTTATTGATAGTGTAGTGTTAGGTTTTATTGTAGATAATTGTAGGTATTTTATTTAATTAATTTATTGATAGTGTAGTGTTAGGTGAAATTGTAACTTAGGATTTATTTTACAGGTAATTTTGTAATTATTTTAACTAGGTAACTATTAAATAGTTCTTAACTATTTAATAGCTATTGTACCTGGTTAAAATAAATACAAAGTTACCTGTAAAATAAATATAAATCCTTAAATAGCTATAATATAATTATAATTTATATTGTAGCTATATTAGGGTTTATTTTAAAGGTAAGTATTTAGCTTTAAATAGGAATAATTTATTTAATAAAAGTTAATTTATTTCGTTAGATATAAATTATATTTAATTTAGGGGGGTGTTAGGGTTAGACTTAGCTTTAGGGGTTAATCCATTTATTACAGTAGCGGCGAGATTCGGTCGGCAGATTAGGGGTTAATAATTGAAGTTAGGTGTCGGCGATGTTAGGGAGGGCAGATTAGGGGTTAATACTATTTATTATAGGGTAATTGAGGCGGATTTGGGGTTAATAACTTTATTATAGTAGCGGTGCGGTCCGCTCGGCAGATTAGGGGTTAATAAGTGTAGACAGGTGGAGGCGACTTTGTGGTGGGCAGATTAGGGGTTAATAAATATAATATAGGGGTCGGCGGTGTTAGGGGCAGCAGATTAGGGGTACACAGAGATAATGTAGGTAACGGCGGTTTACGGAGCGGCAGATTAGGGGTTAAAAAAAATATGCAGGTGTCAGCGATAGCGGGGGCGGCAGATTAGGGGTTAATAAGTGTAAGGTTAGGGGTGTTTAGACTCGGGGTACATGTTAGAGTGTTAGGTGCAGACGTAGGAAGTGTTTCCCCATAGACAACAATGGGGCTGCGTTAAGAGCTGAACGCTGCTTTTTTGCAGGTGTTAGGTTTTTTTTCAGCTCAAAATGCCCCATTGTTTTCTATGGGGATATCGTGCACGAGCACGTTTTTGAAGCTGGCCGCGTCCGTAAGCACCGCTGGTATCTAGAGTTGCAATGGCGTTAAATTATGCTCTACGCTCCCTTTTTGGAGCCTAACGCAGTGAAAACCCAGCCATTCTGTGAACTCTAAATACCAGCGGTATTTAAAAGGTGCGGGAGAAAAAAAGCACGCGTAGCTAACGCACCCCTTTGGCCGCCAAACTCTAAATCTAGCCGTCTCTATTTTAGGAACAGTCTACTTGAAAATTGTTATTGTTGAAAAAGATAAATAATCCATCTATTACCCATTCCCAGTTATGCATAACCAACACTGTTATATTAATACAATTTTTACCTCTGTGATTATCTTCTATCTAAGCCTCTGCAGACTGCCCCCTTATTTTGGTTCTTTTTACAAACTTGCATTTCAGACAAGCAGTGCTGACTCATAAATAACTCTGCGGGAGTGAGCACGATATATATATATATATATATATATATATATATATATATATATAGTGGCATACGTGAACTAGCACTGTCTGGCTGTGAAAAGCTATTAAAATAAGAGGCGACCTTCAAGGGCTTCGAAATTAGCATATGAGACTACCTAGGTTTTTCATTCAAAAAAGAATACCAAGAGAACAAAGCAAATTCAAAGATAAAAGTAAATTGGAAAGTTGTTTAAAATTTATTTTCCAATCGGAATCATGAAAGTTTAATTTTCATTAGACTGTCCCTTTAATTTGCTTGTTTAGTAAAATAATAAGAGCCAGATTACAAGTGCAGTGCTAATTAATGCTCCCGCTCGAGAGTATACTGTGTTAGAAGTTAGTTTTTGTTGCGCTAGTCGGGTTCCGGTCGTATTATGAGTTGAGAGTAAACTGTTTTCGCTCGAGCACTAACCAGACGATCGCAAAAAGCTGAAGTTAGAATGTCGCGTGCACGTTCACGTATTCCCCCAAAGTATTCAATGGAGAGAAAAAGTAGAAAAAACTGCCCACTCTTGAGTAAATCCTATTGCATATTCTCATGTGCGCTAACCCGATATGAAAGTATGAATATTTTGCATTCCAATGTACTTCACATACAAAAATATCTTCTATTTATTCATAAATAAATATTTCTACATATCTGATGATATTTTGGTACAATATATATCTATACCTATGTCTACATATGATTAAATATATACTGTATATATACTGTAAATATACTGTATATATATATATATATATATATATATACAGTATATATATATATATTTATATATATATATATATATATATATATATATTTATATATACAATATCTCACAAAAGTGAGTACACCCCTCACATTTTTGTGACAACACTGGAGAAATGACACTTTGCTACAATGTAAAGTAGTGAGTGTACAGCCTGTATAACAGTGTAAATTTGCTGTCCCCTCAAAATAACTCAACACACAGCCATTCATGTCTAAACCGTTGGCAACAAAAGTGAGTACATGCCAATGTGGAAATGTCCAAATTGGGCCCAATTAGCCATTTTCCCTCCCCGGTGTCATGTGACTCGTTAGTGTTACAAGGTCTCAGGTGTGAATGGGGAGCAGGTGTGTTAAATTTGGTGTTATCGCTTTCACACTCTCTCATACTGGTCACTGGAATTTCAACATGGCACCTCATGGCAAAGAACTCTCTGAGGATCTGAAAAAAAGAATTGTTACTATACATAAAGATGGCCTAGGCTATAAGAAGATTGCCAAGACCCTGAAACTGAGACCATACAGCGGTTTCACAGGACAGGTTACATTTAGAACAGGCCTCGCCATGGTCGACCAAAGAAGTTGAGTGCATATGCTCAGCGTCATATCCAGAGGTTGTCTTTGGGAAATAGATGTATGAGTGTTGCCATTATTGCTGTAGAGGTTGAAGTGGTGGGGGGTCAGCCTATCAGTGCTTAGACAATAAGCCGCACACTGCATCAAATTGGTCTGCATGACTGTCATCCCAGAAGGAAGCCTCTTCTAAAGATGATGCACAAGAAAGCCCGCAAACAGTTTGCTGAAGACACGCAGACTAAGGAAATGGATTACTGTAATCATGTCCTGTGGTCCGATGAGGCCAAGATAAACTTATTTGGTTCAGATGGTGTCAAGCGTAGTGGTGGCAACCAGGTGAGGATTACAAAGACAAGTGTGTCTTGCCTACAATCAAGCATGGTGGTGGGAGTGTTATGGTCTGGGCCTGCATGAGTGCCGCTGGCACTGGGGAGCTACAGTTCATTGAGGAAACCATGAATGCCAACATGTACTGTGACATACTGAGGAATAGCATGATTCAATCTCTTTGGAGACTGTGTCGCAGGGCAGAATTCCAACATGATAACGACCCCAAACACACCTCCAAGACGACCACTACCTTGCTAAAGAAGCTGAAGGTAAAGGTGATGGACTGGCCAAGCATGTCTCCAGACCTAAACCCTATTGATCATCTGTGGGGCATCCTCAAATGGAAGGTGGGGGAGCACAAGGTCTATAACATCCACCAGCTCCGTGATGTCATCATGGAGGAGTGGAAGAGGACTTCAGTGGCAACCTGTGAAGCTGTAGTGAACTCCATGCCCAAGAGGGTTAAGGCAGTGCTGGAAAATAGTGGTGGCCACACAAAATATTGACAATTTGGGCCCAATTTGGACATTTCCACTTAGGGTTTGCCAACAGTTTAGACATTAATAGCTGTGTGTTGAGTTATTTTTAGGGGACAGCAAATTTACCCTGTGTTATACAGGCTGTACAGTCACTACTTTACATTGTAGCAAAGTGTTATTTCTACAGTGTTATATAATAAAATATTTACAAAAATGTGAGGGGTGTACTCACCTTTGTGAGATACTGTGTATATATATATATATATATATATATATATATATATATATATATATATATGCGTTGTGGCGAGAGTAGTAGCACTCCTGCTTCTTGCGGCTTTAAACAGCCTATCTTGCCCTGGGTGCACTTCAAATGAGTGTATAGTCAGTGGAAAAAAGGAAGTCACTCACAGGGTCTTGTTCAGAATAAATATGAAGATATTTATTTAACATTTCAGGAGTTAACCCGTTTTAAAAAATAAGCATTACAATGACATACAAAACTCACCCCCTTATACCCTGCACGGCAAACATTTTTGGCGCTCACTCCACCCCCCGTGAGTACCCGACGTCTCTTACACTGTGTATGCGGGATGTTTTATCTGGGCAAGACGGTGGATGACCTGAGAACTAGGATGGCTAACCACCAATCTGCCATACGAGCAGCAATCAATAAGGGTACATCTGACCAGCTGGTGGCACTTTGCTGAAGCCGGACACAAAACCACAGATCTCAAGTATATCATCATTGACCACATCACCACCATCGCACAGGGGGGGGGGTGATAGGGCTAAAATCCTTCTGCAAAGAGAGGCACGATGGATATTCAACTTAGGAACTATGACCCCTAGGGGACTCAACGTCCACCTTGATTGGCATTGCTGCCTCTAAGATAGCATATGTGTACTATGGATTTTTCTTGTATAACATAGCATATGACCATAGAAAATATGGTTCTTAAGTCTGTATCAATATCAATCTATAGATGTATTTTGTAGCATTATGTTTGCAGACCCTGAGGGACTCCAGAAATTCCTCCCAATAGGAATGCGCCGCAGTTCAGGCTACAGCTTTTACCTATAGCTATCTTTAACCTCCCTCATTATTCCGTATGAACCTATCACTTTGTGGCTTACAGTTAAATGTGTGTATCAAGGTCTTATAACAGTTAACTATAGGTGTAATGTACCAATACACTACAAAGTACTCTCGTAGCTCCCCCTCTGAAACATTGTTTCGATAACTTTCTTATTTCTGCCTTTTTTAGCACCATCATGTTTTGCTATACATTGTATTATTAGGAATTTTTTTTCTATTCACTTCTAATTTATATGCCGATAACTCTTTGCTATGTATAGACGCTCATAGCACTGCTTTTTTCACGTATGGCCGTTAAGTTATCCTAACTAATTTTATGTCAATTTGAGTGATTGGGCTATGCACTGCATGTCAGAGACTAGACTGTTTATTTCCCACTATGCCCACTTAGACATTTGTGTTTGCTCGACTCTTTAAGCTGCTTAACATGCAACCGTATGATTGACTAGCTTTGTACCAACATAGCTTATACTACAGCTCCTGACAGCATGTTGTCATTGTTTTTATTATGTGCACTAAGCGCTCACTTCGGAGCATCTGGTTGCCATGACAACCTGCGTGATGGTTACGTCACGTGACGTCAGGTACTCACGGGGGGCGGAGTGAGCGCTGAAAATGTTTGCCGTGCAGGGTATAAGGGGGTGAGTTTTGTATGTCATTGTAATGCTTATTTTTGAAAATGGGGTAACTCCCAAAACGTTAAATAAATATCTTCATATTTATTCTGAACAAGACCCTGTGAGTGACTTCCTTTTTTCCACTGACTATATATAAGCACTCTCAATTATAATCCGGGGTGCACAGCAAAAGTGCAAACAATCCCAAAAAGAAGCAGGCACTCTCCGTTTAAGTTTTCAAAAAGATAATTTACTACGTGACGTTTCGGGGTTTCACCCCCGTCCTCAGACTTACAACAGTGAACAAAAGCAGAAACATACTTATAACCCCCCAGCACCAATTATGTATTCAATAAACCAATAATGTAATAAGCAACATCAGATACATTCACCTAAACTCCATCATGATCCGGCTCACAGCGGTGCATACCCGGCGCTTCAATTGCGTCATCTGCAAGGAGACACCGCACACTAATGGGTCACACCCCCGGAAGCCGCCAACCACCTACCCGTGCCAACCACAGCAGATATACGTCATCAGAGACGTTGTATGTGGCTGGAGGCTCAATTCCCAGTGATCGTATAACCAACAGTGAAATCCTGTGTGAAAAACAGTGTAAAATACATTATTAATATATACAACATATAATACAAGATTAAAAACAAGCAACATTTCACCATCAACTTCTAATGCTATTAGGATAATACATAGCCTGTACATTACTAAATATGCGGTTATTCTATTCTGAAACCTAAATGGCCGAACAAAAAGCATAAGATATAAAGCATAAAGTATAAACAGCAGTTGACACATGGGTATAGTTAGGGTCCTCGAACTTAATTCAGTTTCATACTTCCCTTTCATACTGCTATTCTACACGCTATGCTTAAATCTACTTTATTGGAGATAAACACATAGGTAAAGCTAAACTTAAAGAGCAACCAAACCAGAAAGGTAAAATAAATACTAAATCATACTATAGGAATGGAGTACCCTTGGCAAATAGAAAAAATTTCAACAATTTTTTAGAAAAAACACTGCCAGTCCAGCTTCACATTCAGGCCCTTAGGGGTCAAGGTATCTAATTCGTATGTCCATCTGGATTCTTTCTGTAGTAGAATGTTGCCCCTGTCACCACCTCTTCTCAGTGCAGGAACATGATCTATCAATGTATATCTTAAATCACAGACATTATGCCCACTCTCCAGGAAGTGGCAAGCAACTGGTTGATCCGACTCACCCTTCTTGATGGCCCTTTTAATTGAGCTCTTGTGATTAGCCATACGTATTCGTAGGTTGTCATTAGTTTTACCCACGTAAAATAAACTACATGGGCAATGCAGCAGGTAGACCACATGACTGGTCGTACATGTCATCCTGTGTCTATGTGCATACCTTTTTCTGCTCCTATGTGTTTATCTCCAATAAAGTAGATTTAAGCATAGAGTGTAGAATAGCAGTATGAAAGGGCGAAACTGAATTAAGTTCGAGGACCCTAACTATACCCATGTGTCAGCTGCTGTTTATACTTTATGCTTTATATCTTATGCTTTTTGTTTGGCCATTTAGGTTTCAGAATAGAATAACTGCATATTTAGTAATGTACAGGCTATGTATTATCCTAATAGCATTAGAAGTTGATGGTGAAATGTTGCTTGTTTTTAATCTTGTATTATATGTTGTATATATTAATAATGTATTTTACACTGTTTTTCACACAGGATTTCACTGTTGGTTATACGATCACTGGGAATTGAGCCTCCAGCCACATACAACGTCTCTGATGACGTATATCTGCTGTGGTTGGCACGGGTAGGTGGTTGGCGGCTTCCGGGGGTGTGACCCATTAGTGTGCGGTGTCTCCTTGCAGATGACGCAATTGAAGCGCCGGGTATGCACCGCTGTGAGCCGGATCATGATGGAGTTTAGGTGAATGTATCTGATGTTGCTTATTACATTATTGGTTTATTGAATACATAATTGGTGCTGGGGGGGGGGTATAAGTATGTTTCTGCTTTTGTTCACTGTTGTAAGTCTGAGGACGGGGGTGAAACCCTGAAACGTCACATAGTAAATTATCTTTTTGAAAACTTAAACGGAGAGTGCCTGCTTCTTTTTGGGATTATATATATATATGAATATCTATTTATAAATACTTAGAACATATTCTGCTATGCGCAGAACATTAGAATGTCACATATTTACAGTGCATACACACTATAACACTTTATTAAATATAAATATTGCATAAATATGATTTACATGTTTTCATCTACTTAACTGCAAAGGGCTCCAATGCACTTCTATGTATGTCTATATTTGTGTACATATGTATGTGTTTATATGTGTGTATATGTCTGTATATATATATATATATATATATATATATATATACTGTATGTATATATATATATAAATATATAGATACATATAAATACATAAGTAAACAGTATATATATGTACATCTTTAGATATGTATATGTTTGTATCTCAATGTTAACGCCATTTCCCTGCCTGTTTTTTTCTTACCCCTGAGACCTTATATGTTTGAGCCCTTATAACTTTTTTTATGCAATATTTTTAAAAATAATTTCTACTAGTTGGTGTTATTATGAATGTAACTATACTTTAAAATGTATTTTAGATTTGTTTTGTGCAACTTTTTTGTATCGCAAAACAGTTAACCACAGCTCTGAAGTCACTGTAATCATTCTAGTGCAAATTCCCATTGCGCTCAAGCGATCGTGTTTACTTTCAACTCGTAATACCAGCGGTAAGCCCAATGAGCACAAATACCCACGATAAACCCCTTATCGCTCGCATGCAAACTTTTGCGCTCTACTTGTAATCAGGCTCTAAGTTGTTCGTATCATGTAGTGTCCTTCCCAGTGAAGTTGGTTCTATATACTAAGATATGATGAACAAATCAATTCTGCCTCACAACCTACAGCCGTTATGGGTGGCCGGTGAAAATGTTTATGAATTCTGTAATTACAATGTTAAGGTGAGTTTTTTCCACAGGATATTAGTTATGTTATTAAATCTTGGCCACAGCAAGTACCCTTAAATTCCCAAAGATTCTTTACTAACACTCTGGGCTACAGCCCCTTGATAAAGTTGTGTGTGTCTAACCAAAACAAGTAGGTTCTGAAGAAAAGCAAAACCTTTGTATATATGCTGACCTTGTTTAATAAAATAAACCTTAGTAATTCTCTAGATTAAGTCTTCTGCCTCCAGTTTCATTCAACTTAACAATATCCCTGTTAAATAGTGTTTTCTAAAATGTGCATATCAGCCCTGCAAATTAAAACATTCCAGTAAGATCCCAGTTATGAAAAGGATGGACACTCTTGAATAAAACCAAACACCATAAAAACTATTCATGCAATGTTTAGTTTACAACTGCTACATGTCTTTCAAAATGTACATTTCTATCTGTATGTATGCCAAGTTAACAAAATATGTATGGTGAAGTTTTGAATAATATTACAGAAATATTATGTTTAAGCAGACAAAACCAAAAAAGTGATTTTGAAGAAGAAATAACTCTTCATATCACTTGCAGCATTGCATTGAATAGCTTTTTAAAAACCCATCACATATCTCACATTTGGATCAAAGACGCTGGTTCACTTTATTTGTACTATAAAATGGATAAACGCATTTTTCAATCTATTTAGCATACTAGAATTTTTGCAGGAGCTTATGCACAAAAAAAAAACTTCTTTAGCTATCTAGACAAAAATAAGATACTTATAAAATTCTAGGGTTTCATTCGCTGTAAAATTCTTCTATCTAAATGCAGATTCTTTTTTGGGTTTTCAGGAAAAGATACTAGAATATGTACACCCAATATGAATAATATTGCTGTGTTAAAAGTTTTTTATATCAATTTGGTTGGAAAGCAAACAAATTAATTTTATTCTTAAAAATTAACCAAAGCTCTGTAAATTCTAATAAAATTAGCAGTATTTAAACAAAAATATATGAAGTGATTAACAAATACAAAATATTATTATTGGCTTTATATATTCGTATTATTATTATTATCAGGTATTTGTAGAGCGTCAACAGATTCCGCAGCGCTATAAACATAGGCGGTAAACAAGATAACATTTATAGGGATCAAATCGGTAAAGGGCCCTGCCGAGAGTTGCACTGTTGTAGTCAGCTCTTATTAAGGCGATCTACAGACAGCTGGGCTCATAGGCTTACATTCTAAGGGGTTCAAGGGGAAAGCAATGGAGTTAGGAAAGGTTAGTGTAGGTTGTATGCATCCCTGAATAGTAGAGTATTTAGGGAGCGCTTGAAGCTGTTAAAACTAGGGGAGAGTCTTGTGGAGTGAAGCAGAGAGTTCCACAAGATGGGAGCCAGTCTGGAGAAGTCCTGTAAACGGGAATGTGAGGAAGTAACAAGAGAGGAGGAGAGTAGGATATCGTGAGCAGAGCGAAGTGGATGGGAGGGAGAGTATCTGGAGACAAGGTCTGAAATGTAGGGAGGAGCAGTGCAGTTGAGGGCTTTGTATGTCAGAGTGAGGATTTTGTGTTTAATCCTGGAGGCAAGAAGAGGAAGCCAGTGAAAGGATTGGCAGAGAAGTGCAGCAGATGAAGAGCGACGTGTAAGGAAGATGAGCCTGACAGAGGCATTAATTATGGATTTAAAGGAGCTAGACGGTAGCTAGAGAGTCCAGAGAGGATGGAGTTGCAGTAATCGAGGCAGGAAAGGATGAGAGAGTGGA
This sequence comes from Bombina bombina, assembly GCF_027579735.1. Taxonomy (NCBI): domain Eukaryota; kingdom Metazoa; phylum Chordata; class Amphibia; order Anura; family Bombinatoridae; genus Bombina; species Bombina bombina. Next base: position 81,365,062 of record NC_069499.1, read on the forward strand.
TTAAAATCTTAGTTGTGTCTTGTGTAAGGAAATGTCTAATTTTAGAGACGTTTTTTAAGGTGGAAGCTGCAGGCTTTAGTAAAGGACTGAATGTTAGGAGTGAAAGAAAGGTCTAAGTCAAGTGTGACCCCAAGAAATCGGGCATGCGTGGTAGGATGTAATTATAAACAGTTATAGAAAAGTGGGGGGTGGAAATTTTGGAGGAAGGGGGGAAATAAGGAGCTCAGTTTTGGAGATATTTAGCTTAAGGTAGTGAGAGGACATCCAAGATGAGATATGAGAAAGACAGTTAGTGACACGGGTTAGTAAGGAAGGAGGTAGGTTTGGTGCAGAGAGATAGATTTGGGTGTCATCGGCATACAAATGGTATTGAAACCCATGGGACTTTATTAAGGAACCTCATGATGACGTGTAGATTGAAAAGAGAAGGGGACCATAGAGCTAAATGTTTGGTAACTTCAGAAGTTGCTTCTTCATATTAAAAAATTTGGGAAAACCTCATATTTTACAATAAATGCTGGTCAAAACAAACAAACTTTTTTTTTTTATATTGGTTAATGCTGCTGAATTATAAAAGTCCAACTTGATATGAAAAGCAATGAGAAGCTTTTTCAAATGGATTGGATTGGTCACATTCAGTAGATGACCTACTCAACAGAGGGCCCTGGTGTAAACATATTTGACCCCCCTTCCCCATAAAGGTAACTTAGTTATAAGCAACATAAATAATATAAATGCTTCTTTGTATAATGATTTTGATTATGGTTATATATAGAGTTAGTATTTTTTTTTTTTAGATTAGGGATTTTGGGCACTTGTAAAAGAGCTGAATGGCCTTTTAAGAGCAATGCCCATACAAATACCCCTTTAGGGGCAATGTGTAGTTTAGGATTTTTTAGTGTTAGGTTTTTTTATTTTGGGAGGTTGGTGGGTGGGGGTTTTTACTGTTAGGGGGACATAGACCTAGATTTGGAGTTTGGCGTTAGCCGTGAAAACCAGCGTTAGAGGCTCCTAACGCTGGTTTTAGGCTACCGCCGGTATTTGGAGTCACTCAAAATAGGGTCTAACGCTCACTTTTCATACGCGACTTTTCCATACCGCAGATCCCCTTACGTAAATTGCGTATCCTATCTTTTCAATGGGATTTTTCTAACTCCGGTATTTAGAGTCGTGTCTGAAGTGAGCGTTAGACATCTAACGACAAAACTCCAGCCGCAGGAAAAAAGTCAGTAGTTAAGAGCTTTCTGGGCTAACGCCGGTTTATAAAGCTCTTAACTACTGTGCTCTAAAGTACACTAACACCCATAAACTACCTATGTACCCCTAAACCGAGGTCCCCCCACATCGCCGACACTCGAATAATTTTTTTTAACCCCTAATCTGCCGACCGCCACCTACGTTATCCTTATGTACCCCTAATCTGCTGCCCCTAACACAGCCGACCCCTGTATTATATTTATTAACCCCTAACCTGCCCCCCACAACGTCGCCTCCACCTACCTACAATAATTAACCCCTAATCTGCCGACCGCAAAGCGCCGCCACCTACGTTATCCTTACGTACCCCTAATCTACTGCCCCTAACACAACCGACCCCTATATTATATTTATTAACCCCTAATCTGCCCCCCTCAACGTCGCCTCCACCTGCCTACACTTATTAACCCCTAATCTGCCGACCGGACCTGAGCGCTACTATAATAAAGTTATTAACCCCTAATCCGCCTCACTAACCCTATAATAAATAGTATTAACCCCTAATCTGCCCTCCCTAACATCGCTGACACCTAACTTCAATTATTAACCCCTAATCTGCCGACCGGAGCTCACCGCTATTCTAATAAATGTATTAACCCCTAAAGCTAAGTCTAACCCTAACACTAACACCCCCCTAAGTTAAATATAATTTAAATCTAACGAAATAAATTAACTCTTATTAAATAAATTATTCCTATTTAAAGCTAAATACCTGTAAAATAAATCCTAATATAGCTACAATATAAATTATATTTATATTATAGCTATTTTAGGATTTATATTTATTTTACAGGTAACTTTGTATTTATTTTAACCAGGTACAATAGCTATTAAATAGTTAAGAAATATTTAATAGCTAAAATAGTTAAAATAATTACAAATTTACTTAATAATTAATTAAATGCAATTCCTACAAATAAATACAATTAAATAAACTTGCTAAAGTACAAAAAATAAAAAAGAACTAAGTTACAAAAAATAAAAAAATATTTACAAACATAAGAAAAATATTACAACAATTTTAAACTAATTACACCTACTCTAAGCCCCCTAATAAAATAACAAAGCCCCCAAAATAACAAAATGCCCTACCCTATTCTAAATAACTAAAGTTCAATACCCCCCCCCCAACATTACAACCCACCACCCACATACCCCTAATCTAACCCAAACCCCCCTTAAATAAACCTAACACTAAGCCCCTGAAGATCTTCCTACCTTGTCTTCACCATAATAGGTTCACCGATCCGTCCTGAAGAGCTCCTCCGATGTCCTAATCCAAGCCCAAGCAGGGGGCTGAAGAGGTCCATGATCCGGCTGAAGTCTTCATCCAAGCGGGAGCTGAAGAGGTCCATGATCCGGATGAAATCTTCTATCAACGGCATCTTCAATCTTCTTTCTTCCGGATCCATCTTGCAGACCTCCGACGCGGAACATCCTGCTGGCCCGACGGACTAACGACGAATGACGGTTCCTTTAATGGACGTCATCCAAGATGGCGTCCCTCGAATTCCGATTGGCTGATAGGATTCTATCAGCCAATCGGAATTAAGGTAGGAATATTCTGATTGGCTGATGGAATCAGCCAATCAGAATCAATTTCAATCCGATTGGCTGATCCAATCAGCCAATCAGATTGAGCTCGCATTCTATTGGCTGATCGGAACAGCCAATAGATTGCGAGCTCAATCTGTTGGCTGATTGAATCAGCCAATCGGATTGAACTTGAATCTGATTGGCTGATTCCATCAGCCAATCAGAATTTTCCTACCTTAATTCCGATTGGCTGATAGAATCCTATCAGCCAATCGGAATTCGAGGGACGCCATCTTGGATGACGTCCCTTAAAGGAACCGTCATTCATCGTTAGTCCGTCGGGCCAGCAGGATGTTCTGCGTCGGAGGTCTGCAAGATGGATCCGGAAGAAAGAAGATTGAAGATGCCGTTGATAGAAGACTTCATCCGGATCATGGACCTCTTCAGCTCCCGCTTGGATGAAGACTTCAGCCGGATCATGGACCTCTTCAGCCCCCCGCTTGGGCTTGGATTAGGACATCGGAGGAGCTCTTCAGGACGGATCGGTGAACCTGGTATGGTGAAGACAAGGTAGGAAGATCTTCAGGGGCTTAGTGTTAGGTTTATTTAAGGGGGGTTTGGGTTAGATTAGGGGTATGTGGGTGGTGGGTTGTAATGCTGGGGGGGGGTATTGTATGTTTTTTTTTACAGGCAAAAGAGCTGAACTTCTTGGGGCATGCCCCGCAAAGGGCCCTGTTCAGGGCTGGTAAGGTAAAAGAGCTTTGAACTTTACTTATTTAGAATAGGGTAGGGCATTTTGTTATTTTGGGGGGCTTTGTTATTTTATTAGGGGGCTTAGAGTAGGTGTAATTAGTTTAAAATTGTTTTGAGGAGGCAGACGGCGACATTGAAGGAACTGGAACTGCAATCTCTACTGGGGAAGCTTAATTTTGCTTGCCGCATCATGTCCGTGGGGAGAGTGTTGAGAAGGTGGTGTTGGCGGGGTTGAAAGAACCACACCAAGAGGACTTGAAGGTGTGGATTTCATTCCTTGACAGTTTCAATGGGAGAACCTTAATTCCACAGCCGAGGGTGTTGGCATTCAATTTGGAGCTGTTCACAGATGCGGCTGGTGGGATTGGTTTTGGGGCTTACCTGGGGGGACAGTGGTGTGTGGGCCAATGGCCGGAGGAGTGGGTGGATGAAGGTTTAACAAATAATGTATCTTTTTTAGAGTTATTCCCATTATGGGTAGCATTGAAGGTGTTGCCACAAAAGCTGGCGGACAAGAGAGTCACTTTTAGATCAGATAACATGGGGGTGGTGATGGCGGTTAACAGATTGACAGCCAGTTCTCTGCCAGTAATCCATTTGCTGTGATTGTTTGTGCTGGAATGCTTGAGGAACAATGTTTGTTTTAGAGCCATTCATGTGGTGGGTGAAAACAATAGGATGGCTGATGCTCTTTCCCGTTTACAGTGGGATTGTTTTTGAACTTTGGCCACAGCCGCATCAGAGGTGGGAGATCCATGTCCAAAGAGTCTGTGGTCCATGGCGTTTCTGATCTAGTAAGTCTGGTGAGGGGAGCATTAGCTCGAACAACTTGGAAGGCCTACTGGCATGTATGGAAACAATGGTGGGTTTTTTTGAGAGGGAATGATGGGGGGGGGTAGGAGGTTAAACAGACTGGATCTCTTGCTACAGTGGATGAGGAAATGGAGAGTTGACGGAACTTCTAAAGCTATGGTTCAGCGGAGATTGACCACCCTGGCTTTTCTATTTCAGCTGTTGTGTTGGGAGGATATAACAAAGCAGATTAAATAATCAGGAGGGTAGGAAAGGAGCAGAGGGTGTCTTAGCCACTTTCCTAATAAGCTCCCCACAGGCTTAAAGTACAAAATTACAATAGTTAAGAAAACGAAAAGGGCGCTTTACAGCTGACAATTCAAATGATTCTCACAATATTCTCAAATGAATCCCAAATAATTCTCAGAATAATCTCAAATAGATCCCAAATAAATCTCTAGACGTGAAACTGGTTTCATATTTTTATAAGAATCAAATTAAAAAAACAGCAACAATATATCAACAACCATATGACAGCAACAGTGCAATAGTAACAATGTGACTATATCAGTTTTTCTAGCACAACTCTCATTAATGTGTTCAAATGCTGAAACAACCGCGTTTCACAGCGCTTCCACTCCACAACTCACAGTGTTTTCACTTCTGATTCTCCGCTGATTGGTTTGAATTCACCTGCATGCTTGATTGATGATGTGGTCAGTCAAATTACCTTTTGCTGTCCTCTGATTGGTCCAAGAATGGTCTTTCAGTTTAAGGCTTTCTTTAGTATCGTGTCTTAAAGTTAGAAGATTGACTTTGGTATTGTCACAAGTAACACCCCACAGCAATTCAACGCATTTTGCCCGTTTAGAGGGCTTTATCAAGATAAGTTTCGTAAACGCTGTGAGTTGTGGAGTGGAAGCGCTGCGAAAGGCTGCATACTCCTTTTTTCCTTCCAAGGAGGGACTGTAATCCTGCTGCTGGTGAGGTAACGTTAAACCGGTCCTTGTATCCCAGATACTAGCCAAGAGGCTCCGTTTTTACATTCAGCAAAGCTGTTTTAAAAAGTTATTGGGATAGTCACATAGTGACAATTTGGGACTAAGCATTTAAGATTTTTGGCAAAGATTATTGTATTGTCTAAAAAAGACTTATCAAGGCAAATTTATATTGTATTGTCTAAAAAAGACTTATAAATATGTAAAGGTCTAAAAAGCCCTCTTTTTAAAAAATAAGGTGGTACATGTTGAACTTCCTAATAAGGTGGTAATTTAAAAAGTGTTGCTAGCAAATTAATGGGAGGCGTCCCTGATTTTGAATATATTGTTCTTCTTTTTAGGATATACGATTGTTTCAGCATTTGAACACATTAATGAAAGTTGTGCTGGAAAAACTGATATAGTCACATTGTTACTATTGCACTGTTGCTATCATATTGTTGTTGATATATTGTTGCTGTTTTTTAAATTTGATTCTTATAAAAATATGAAACCATTTTCACCTCTAGAGATTTATTTGGGATCTATTTGAGTTTATTCTGAAAACTATTTGGGATTCATTTGAGAATATTGTGAGAATCATTTGAATTGTCAGCTGTAAAGCGCCCTTTTCATTTTCTTAACTAGGACATAACAAAGGCCTTTGTTGTGAGGCTAGCAGACAGGGGTTGGGCTCGAAGAGAGTGGGAAGGGATTGTAGAAGGCCCGTGTTTTTTTCTGTTCTGAAAGCTGTGGTGAGGGCTTTGCAATGCATATGCAAATCCTATTTTGAGTTTTTGCTTTTCAAAACAGCTTTTGTGTTAGCATTTTTCGGGGCTTTTCAAATCTCAGAATTAGTGAGTGGGAATAAAAGGGAGGCTGGGGGGATACAACTTGATGATGTTTGGTTGGAGGGTAGAAAGGTTCATATTTGGTTACGTAGATCTAAGACTGATCAACTGGCCAAAGGGGCACTGGTTAGCTTAAGAGCGGTCGGTGGAGAATGTTGCCCGGTTTCATCTGTACAAGGTTTCATGGGTGTGAGGGGACAGGAGAGAGGGCCCCTATGGATGCATGAGGATGGTTCATTTTTATCACGCTTTCAATTTTTTACGGTTTTCAGAAATGCTCTGGCTGGGACGGGTTCTGCAGCATCTGAGTTTGGGTCCCATTCATTTAGGATAGGGGCAGCTACAGAAGCTAGTTCCTTAGGTTTGGGGGAGCAAGTGATAAAAGGATTGGTAGGTGGGAATCTAGGAGATTTCAGTCATATATTCGTCCTGCTTTGATGTTATAGTTAACTAATGTGGCTTTGTTGTTTCGGTTGCAGGTCCCATTTCATGTTGGCTAATCGGTCACACGTACATAGCAAGAGCAAGAACGGCAGCTATGTCTAAGGAGAAGGGGAGCCAATTGGAGATTGACCTGAATACGGCTTTTTTAAGATGGTTTGGTTTTGGGGGCATGAAATGGGACTAAATCCTCATCAAGGTCTATTCCACCCACCAGGTATGTTGGTTATTCACGCAGGGGGTAATGAATTAGTCTATCTACCTCAAAAGACACTTATTGATATGATCTGGAAGGATATGGAAAGACTGTTTCCGGGGTTAATACTGATATGGTCAGAGATCGAACCTAGGTGTTCATGTAGAGCAGCTTGGGATGAGGCAAGGTTAGATGCTTCAAGATGTAAGGTTAATAGTACAATAAGTGGTTTTGTGAACAAAAGGGGTGGAATATCAATCAGACATGTGGAGTTTGAAGGGGAGTCGGGAAGATGTTTTTTTCTCCAGAGACTTGGTGCATCTAAATGAGGTGGGCATTTACCTTTTCAATTTTAATTTGCGTGAGGGGGTTCTAAAGGCCTTGCAGCTTGGTGGTGGGCTGAGGCAGTGACCTCGCTTGTGGCGGGGGGGTGTTTGCTGGGTGGATTAAGTGGATGGTTTAATGAGGTGTACTCCCTGGGTGTTCAGGGGAGGCAAGTTGGATGGAATGTGAACAAAAGTCTGGTGGCTTAGTTTAGGCAAGCACCTCCTGAGGGTTTCTGGGTTTGGTCCCAATTAATTAAATGTTTGGTTAATATGTATGTGTTAATGTTTATATTTATTTGTAATAAATGTGTAGCTGTGGCCTTTACAACCCATTCTTGGTGTCAGTGTCATTTATTTATCCTTGCATATTAATACATAGGAGGGTCAAGAGAGCCCGGAGCAATGAATATCAGGGAAGGGCTTTTGACCCTCATTTAATGGAAGCAAGGGGAGGGGTTTCAAAAGGGGGTAGGGCATCTTTTATTTAGGAGAGGGCCAACAGGAAGCATGGCCTCTTCTAGAATCATCATGGTAGAAGCAGTTTTTCCCTCCCTCCCTCCCTAGTTCTAGTTATGTTGCAGATAGTTTGGCCGGGGGTGCTTGCTGGGTGGATTAAGTGGATGGTTTAATGAGGTGTACCCCCTGGGTGTTCAGGGTAGGCAAGTTGGATGGAATGCAGACAAAAGTCTGGTGGCTTAGTTTAGGCAAGCACCTCCTGAGGGTTTCTGGGTTTGATGCCAATTGGGTAAATGTTTGGTTAATATTTATGTGTTAATATTAATATTTATTTGTAATAAATGTGGAGCTGTGGCCTTTACAACCCATTCTTGGTGTCGGTGTCATTTATTTATCCTTGCATATTAATACATAGGAGAGTCATGAAATATATATATATATTACACCAGTAGTAACAGCTACTATTGCAGGGCCCTGAAGTCCTGCGCATTTTTATTCATTAGAAGTAAATACCAGAACAAGAGATCATAATTTGAAGTTAGATGGTAATCGGTCCAAGCGTAATTTATGAAAGCACTTGTTTATGCACAGTGACAGAGCAGTTGATACTTTGAATGGATTTCCTGCAGACATGGTAGGAATTATGAGGCTGTAATGTGCATAAACTGAACTAAAAGTGCACTTCAGATAGATGAGCTGGCTGCTCCTTAAATGAACATTTACCCACAATTTTATTTCAAAGTAGCTGCAAATGTCCACTAATCCCAGTCTGCAGACAAAGAAAAAGCTGCTGAGGACCAATAAAAAAAAAAGAAAGTGTTTTTTTCCCTTTTTTGTTGTAATTGTTACTTCAATGTTAGCTTAAAATCTAATACATTTAAATAGTTAAAAGTCAAGTGAAAGATTGTGGCACATGACCTCACCTGCTGCTGAGCTCATGAGCTGCTATGCATATCACTGGCAGTGCTGCCTCTCTCTTCTACTGCTGCAGCAAGCTGAGACTGTGGAAACAGTTTTCCCGCCCAGCCCACCAACAGGAAATTGTGCAGAGTTCTAAAATTCTCCCGGACCCATAGTAATGCTAAAAGTGCGGCTGCGGCATCAGCTGTTCGATGTGTGCGACACTCATCGCGCATGCGCGCATGGCCCAACATCGCATGATCAGCTGGATCAGCTGCATGAGGGTCGAAGATTTTAGAACACGCCCGTCGCCACTTGTAGTCCCCATGTACGGCTGCAGAGTAATAACACTGGGCCGGTACGAGTAAACACCAGACAGTGTGCAGCCGGTATTATATGGCAATGACATGTTGCATATCATATGCATTAGGCAGCATAGCAAACATAATCATTCATTACACAAATAATTAATAAAAAAATGCGGTTGCAGTGGGCGGGGCAAAAATACTGCACGGACCACCGGGAATTTGCCCGGTATGCCTGACGTTCCTGTTCCTTGCTGAAGGAACAGCATTAAACTACTGGCAGCTAGCTGAACATTTCTAATTAGCTGATCACAAGAGGCAAATGTGTGCAGGCACCAATCAGCAGCTAGCTCCCACTAGTGTATTATATGTGTGTATTCTGTTTTAACAAGGGATACCAATTGAACAAAGCACATTTGAAAATAGAAGTGAAATTAAAAGTGTCTTAAAATTACATGTGCTATCTGTTCCTTGATAGTTTAATTTTGACTTTCCTATCCCTTTAAAGGGACATGAAAATCAAAATTAAACGTGCATGCAAACCAAGGTAGTCTCAGGAGTAGTTATGTACATCTGGAGGCTATGATGCTGATTGGTGGCTACAAAAACACCTAATCTTGAATTGCGACTAAAGCTAAAGTATGATCAACAGGGGTAAAAACTGTAGTATTTATCAAGAAACCCTTTGGGCTAGATTACAAGTGGCACGCTATTAAGCACTTCTACGTTTTTTGTGCCCATCGGGTAGAGCGTGTATTACAAGTTGAAAGTTTGCACACAAGCGAAACTCAACGCGTGCTAATTTTTAAGGACTTCAGATATTGCACCTGTGCTAACCCATTCGCCCCATAGACTTCAATGAAGAGCATAGAAGAAAAAACCTAACACTTATCGCTTGCGTGCTAACCCGACATGAGTTATTAATATTTAACATTACAATGTTCTTCACATACAGGTCAATGTTATTTATATTGTATATATATATATATATATATATATATATATATATATATATATATATATATATATATATATATATATATATATTGCATAAGCATTATCAGATATATATGGAAATATAAATTTAATGTGAAAAAAATACTTTTTTCTATGTGAAGGAATGTAAAATATGTGTAACGAGCTTTGGGTTTCCCGCTTTAGGTCTATATACAGTATATACAGTATATATATATATATATATATATACACACTGTATGTATATATATATATATATATATATATATTCTATGGATTATTTAGAATTTTTTACAGTATTATTATTATTATTAATATTTCGTTCATCAATCTACTTCACATGGAAAGTTTCTCCAGAAGACGTTATCGGGTCCGACAGTAAAGTTTACTCGTCCGTGTTCCATTCAACGGAAGCCTCATAGGCCCAGATGGCAGCATGTTTGAGCAATGTTTAAATTTCTTATTCAAGCTGAATGTATCACAAACATCAGCGTGCCTTTATAGTGCACTCGTTCTTAAAAGGTTATAGTCTGACTATATATAGAATATTCATAGAATGTTCACTATTCACTATACCTACATAGGAAAATTCATTTTGTAAATTTGATAAATCGTTTGTGTAAAACATTCAGAATATGTACCTTTTCACATAGTGTCCCAGATTATGAGTGGAGCGCAAAATATTGCTTACGCGAGCACAATATTTGCTCTCGATTTAGTAATACCAGCGCACGCAAATGTGTGCTGCTATTATACGTTAGGTGCAATACGAATGCGACCTCGCGTTTGTATTGCAGGGAAGATTTGCACTCACAAGAGTTCGCTTCCATAGGCTTTTATCTGAGCCTCATTCTCTTGCTGTCAGACACGGCTGAGAATCTAGTGCCGCGATGGGCAGCAAACTTGTAAATATATATGTATATGAATATATACATATATATTAATGTGTTAATATGTGTATATACACATATTTACACATAAGTATAAATGTATATAAGCATATACATATATCTTTACAGGGAACACACAGTTCCAATAGACCGCAATGTAAAGGCACCTTCCATTGACTTTTTTTTCTAACACCCCATACCCGCTCAATTTAACCCCTAAAAACCGCTTAGTGCAGTTTTTTGTTTGTTTGTTTTTCAATTAAAATGCTAATATTTTTTTTACTTTTGAAACCCACACTAGACTAAAATTTAGGGAAAATTGGGGCACTTTTGGAAAATTAACCAGAGATCTGATCTCTGGTTAATTTTCAAAGCGCTAATTGCTACCATTAGCTTGCGGTAGCATTACCTAGGCAATTATAATGGCAGGTTATTTATTGTGCGCCCATAAATGGGTGAATTTTCCCATTTACTGGTGCGCAATTAATTTGTTTTCCATTTGAAATTTACCCCAGTATTGTTAACAAATATTATGATAAAAATAGACAATAGTAAAATAATAATAAATGATAAAAAATCTTAAATTTCTTAAGACAACCTATAAAATATTTATAAAGAAAATCCTTATAAAAATATTGTCATGAGATGCAGGACATATGCAGGACACAGCAATGATGGTACAACTCTATTTTATTACAGAGCATAGAAACATACATCTAGTCAGGTTGATTTCACTAACTAACTGTGACACAGACAACCGGACCTAAGCCCCGCCCACAAACAGTGACATCACTTCCTGCTCTCATCACATCTTCCCCCTTTTCAAAGGGCGAATCATATATTTGAATATAACAAATTACATGGCATACAAACAGAGTATACAACAACATTTTTGAACAGTATATAACAAATAGGTTACCGGAAAAATGAACAACATAAATTACATCCTGACTTGAACATCGGGGTAGACTACCCTAGTCCCCAGTGACCATGGGATTATTCTGCCCATACTTCCGGTCACTGTTCTAGCTAAAGTTAGTCCCGATATCGGGCCGGAAGTTTCACTACTCTTCCGCTTGATGTAACTTTGCATGAACTATCCTCTGATACAGAAGAAGGTGAATGAGAGTCCGCTGGAGGCAAAGACATATCCCCACTGTGATCTTGCTGAGGGGAAGGCACCCCTTTTAGAACAGGGGATCCCACTTGTGGTGGTACTGAGGCATCCCGTTCCAAACTCTCAGGTACAGGCTGAAGATGTTTCCGGTTACAGCGTGTAACCGTCCCTCCATCAGTAAGTACTACATAAGACCTTGGTTCTGGAGAGCGTCCAATTACCGTAGCTGGCATCTTCCATTTCTTCTCATCATCCAGTTTAATTCTTACACTTTGCCCCGCATTTAGTTCCTGTAAGGGCCTGACAGAATGTCTCCTGTCGTAGAAGAAACAATAGCCCTTTTTGGCCTCTTCATCCCTCCTAAGGACTTCATCCTGAGGAATAGAGCCAGTCGGCTTGAAAACACCCACTGAGGGTAAGGTGGTGCGAATCTGGCGTCCTAGCAGCAGCTGTGCCGGGCTAAACCCGGTGGCTTGGATGGGCATCACCCTATAGGACAAGAGGGCTAGGTACTGCTCAGATTGCTTTAAAATGAACTTTGTTGTTTGAACTGCCCTTTTAGCCATTCCGTTGGCCTGCGGGTAATGTGGACTTGACGTGGAATGTACAAAGTCATATTCCCTGCTGAAAGCACTGAACTCTGTAGAAGCAAACTGCATGCCATTATCACTCACCAGCTCCATCGGAATGCCCCACCGGTTGAACAAGCTCTTCAGACGAATGATAACGGCTTGACTTGTGATATCATTCAAGGGTGCAATTACCAAATACTTGGAAAAGTAGTCGATCACAACAAGGAACTTTTTCCTGTGCAGTTCACACAAATCAGCAGCTATTTTCTGCCACGGCCCTGCAGGCAGCGGAGTAGAAATCAAGGGCTCCCTTCTCTGAGTAGGCCGGCGTTCCCGGCAAAAGGCACATTTAGACACGTGATTTGCAATTTCGGAGATGATCCCAGGCCACCACACAGCTGTAGCTGCCCTTTCTCTGCACTTTGTAATACCTAAGTGGCCATCATGAATCCTGTTTAACATCTCCTTCCTCATGCTGACAGGAATAACGATGCAGTCTTGGAACAGCACCAACCCATCCAGCTCCATGAGCTGCGACCTCTCTGACTGGTAAGAATTTAAAGACATCCAGGCTGCCCGGCTCTCGGGCCAGCCTTCTTTTATGTACTTTATAACCTCTTGCAGATCTGTGTCCAAATATGTCTCTTTCTTTATTTCTTCCAGTTTCCTTGAAGAAATGGACTTTGAGGCCAGAACCGAATCAACATACACTTTCACGTCCAATTCGGTTGAAGACTCTTCAGCAGCAGCCAGCGGGAGCCTGGATAGTGTATCTGCCACAACCAGTTGCTTCCCCGGCACATGCACTGCCTCAACATTGAACCTGAGTAATCTCATTAAAAGTCTCTGGCATCTTAAGGGTGTTTTGTCGATATGGTAGGAGTTGATTAGAGGGACAAGCAGTTTATGATCAGTCTCTAGACTAAATTTCTCCAAACCTACAAGGTAACGCTGAAAGCGCTCACAGGCCCAAACCGCAGCCAGGCACTCTTTCTCAATTTGAGCGTATTTTGACTCAGCAGCCGTCAGTGTGCGGGAACAGTAGGCGATGGGCTGTAGTTTATTTTCATTTAACTGCAGGACAGTAGCCCCCAACCCATAACTGCTTGCATAAGCACTAACCACAGTCTTTTTGTAAGGGTCATAGAACCCCAGCACTGGGGCAGACCCCAGCAGGGACTTGGCCTGCATAAAAGATTTTTCTTGTGAAGGTCCGCAGACCCAGGCAACGTCTTTCTTTAGCAACTCTGTGATAGGGTGTAGAACTGTGGATAAATCTGGAAGAAACTTGCCCACATAATTTACAAGGCCCAATATTTGTCTTAGCTCATGTACATCAGAAGGACTTTTCATCTGTTCAATGGCACAAATTTTCTCGGGGTCTGGTTTGATGCCATCCCCATTAATAATATGCCCAAAGTAACATAATTCAGTTTTCCTAAAATTGCATTTTTCTTTATTTAACTTCAGCCCAGACTCTTTGATAGCCTGCAGCACACAACTTAAACGCTGATCGTGCTCCTCTACTGTAGACCCATACACTAGAATGTCTTCCATGACGACTGCCGTGCCCACGTGATCTCTTAGGAGAGAACTCATTTCCCTTTGAAAGATTTCAGGAGCAGAGGATATCCCAAAGGGGAGTCTGCAGAAGCAAAACTGACCTACCGGTGTAATAAAGGTTCCAGTTTGCGGCACTTTGGATCTAGAGGATCTGCCAAAAGCCGCTAGAAGCATCCAATGTAGAAAAGAACTTCGCCCCAGCCAACTTTGGAGCTATGTCTTCTAATGTCAGCAGCACAAATCTCTCTCTCTTCATTGCCTCATTCAACCTTTTCAGGTCCACACTGATGCTCACCTTTCCGTTTTTCTTTGTAACAGGAACAATGGGTGCGCACCAATCAGTTGCTTCAACAACCTCTTCAATAACTCCCATAGACTTCATGCGCATAAGCTCCTTCTCCACTTGAGGCATGAGCGGGAACGGAATTCTATGGGGAGTAGAAATACTGTATGGGACTGCGTCACTTTTAAGTGCTATACAGACTGGCTTTCAATTCAGTAGGCCCAATTCGCCAAACTTATCTTCAGAGATCTCATTCACTCTGGCCACTAGGCCCAAGTCACAGGCTGCTTTTCTGCTCAATAAATTGCTAACACACTGACCTCGAATCACATGCACCCACAGAGTGAATTTTCTTTGCTTGTACTCACAGTTGGCAAGAAATTTCCCCGCACAATCAATGCGGCCACCAGGACTATAGACATTTGTAGTAACCTTCGCCAGCTGGGGCTGTCGAGGCAGTTTCATAAATGCAGCAAAAGACATTACAGTGATATCTGCTCCTGTGCCAATCTTAAAATCGACTTTGGCTCCCATTACAGTAAAAGTAACCTTCCAATCTTCCTCTGAACTTGGCCGTTCCACAACAGACCCCACAAAAGACACTTCCTGACCAGTGTTCCCTCTAAGGCCAGTTTTGTGTGCAGCCCAGCAGTGAAAAAGTTAATTAGGTAACCACACCCTGCAATTAGCAAACACTACACAATGCAGATGGCAAAGTATGGTTCTCTTGTTAACTGTTTCACTGCTGGGCTGCACACAAAACTGTCCTTAGAGGGAACACTGTTCCTGACACTCTTGGTCACTATCCACCTGCATCTCCTTAATGTATTCAGTTTTACACACCACTTCAAAATGGCCCATTCTGTCACATTCTCTGCATCTTTTATCTCTGGCCGGGCATATAACACTCTGATCATGGGCACGGTTGCACTGTGTGCATCGGGCATGCTGCGCCCATCCACTTCTAGGTCTATCCGTTACTTTAGATCTAACGCTCACACTGGGCCTTTCACTAGCAGTTTTCCTGAACTGTTGCACTTCATCCACAATACTCTCAGACCTCAGATCAGCACTTTGCTTTATCACCAGTTCACTCTGGCGGGCCATCCTTATAGCCCCATCTAATGTTAAATCAGGCTCTAACTGCAGCTTCAGTGAGACTTCAGCATCTGCAATTCCAATAACTATTCTGTCTGATTTGCTCTTCTTTAGCAACACCAAACTCACAGAATTCAGCTAGTTCATACAGGCTGCGCACAAATGACTCCACAGATTCTCCCACACGCTGATTACGTTTGTGAAAACAATGTGAAAGAATCACATTTCTTTTGGGCACAAAGTGGGCACTGAGTTTATCCATAACTATATCAAAGTTAAATTCTTCCCCTTCTTAGAAAGTAAAAGCATTGAACACTGGCTCCACATCCTTCCCCATAGAGTATAAAAGGGAATTAACTTGTACTTCACCACTCTCCTTGTTCAGTTTGGAAGCAATCCTGAAGAACTGAAACCGCTGACGCCATGTGGGCCAAGCTGCAGGCTGAGAGAAGTCAAAAGGCTCAGGTGGGGTAAACTTTGACATCGTCATCCATCAGGAACAGAAGCGCAAGCAAGAACTTCTGACACCATGTCATGAGATGCAGGACATATGCCGGACACAGCAATGATGGTACAACTCTATTTTATTACAGAGCACAGAAACATACATCTAGTCAGGTTGATTTCACTAACTAACTGCGACACAGAAAACTGGACCTAAGCCCGCCCACAAACAGTGACGTCACTTCCGCGTCACTTCCTGCTCTCATCACAAATATCTACCAAAATACTTCCCAAACTCTTCAACATTCTTTGGTGGCTACCCAAATATGCTTGCTCTAATAGGCTCACTGTCTATGTTCAGTTTGCTCTCAGTAGTGAATTATTGGTCTAGAGCTGCCTTTGCAGGGATTAAATGCATAATTCTAAAAATCTCTAATATATTCTAACATTTTCTTTTTTAGAACTTTTATGTCTCTTAAAGGGACAGTCAAGTCCAAAAAATACTTTCATGTTTAAATTTAAACAACTTTCCAATTTACTTTTACCAATTTTGCTTTGTACTCTTGGTATTCTTAGTTGAAAGCTAAACCTAAGAAGGCTCATATGATAATTGCTAAGCCCTTGAAGGCTGCCTCTTATCACATGTTTTTTTATTTGCTTTTCACAAAAGGGGAGAGCTAGTTCATATAAACCATATAGATAACGTAATCACGCCCGTGGATTGTGGCAGACACTGCACTAATTGGCTAAAATGAAAGTTAATAGATAATAAATAGAATGTCATGTGATCAGGGGGCTGTCAGAAGATACTTAGATACAAGGTAATCACAGAGGTAATACGTGTATTAATATAACTCTGTTGGTTATGCAAAACTGGGGAATTCGTAATAAAGGTATTATCTATCTTTTAAAACAACAACAACAATTCTGGTGTTGACTGTCCCTTTAACCCCTTAATGACCGAGGACGTGCAGGGTACGTCCTCAAAAAAAAGGCAGTTAATGCCTGAGGACGTACCCTGCACGTCCTCGGTGTGGAAAGCAGCTGGAAGCGATCTTGCTCGCTTCCAGCTGCTTTCCGGTTATTGCAGTGATGCCTCGATATGGAGGCATCCTGCAATAACCTTACACGGCCATCCGATGCAGAGAGAGCCACTCTGTGGCCCTCTCTGCACCGGACATCGATGGCCGGTATCGTTGGTGGGTGGGAGCCGACTTGGGAGGCGGGTGGGCGGCCATCGGTGTTCCCTGTGTCGTCAAGGGGGGCGGGATCGGGGGCGGGCCGTTAGGGGGCGCGCACGGGCGCGCGCGCGTGCACGGAGGGTGGCGGGCGGGCGCGTGCACGGGGCGGGAGCGGGTGGGAACCGCTACACTATGGAAAAATTTTTTGGTAACAAATGGCCAAATCTTGTTTGTGCAAAAGCACAAAAAGAGATCATGGAGGGGTGGGGGGTTGGTTTTGTGTGGGGGGAAGCTACACTGCAGAAAAATTTAATAAAAACTAAAAAAAAAACATTTTTTCTGTTAAACTGGGTACTGGCAGACAGCTGCCAGTACCCAAAATGGCGCAGATTAAGTTAGAGTGGGAGGGTTATAGAGCTGTTTGGGGGGGATCAGTGAGGTTGGGGGCTAAGGGGGGGATAGTACACAGCAGCATATGTAAATATGCTTTTTAAAAAAAAAAAAAAAAAAAACATAGCTTTTATTTTAGTACTGGCAGACTTTCTGCCAGTACTTAAGATGGCAGGGACAATTGTGGAGTGGGGGAGGGAAGAGAGCTGTTTGGGAGGGATCAGGGGGTCTGATGTTTCAGGTGGGAGGCTGAGCTCTACACTAAATGTGATATTAACCCTGCAAGCTCCCTACAAGCTACCTAATTAACCCCTTCACTGCTAGCCATAATACACGTGTGATGCGCAGCGGCATTTAGCGGCCTTCTAAATACCAAAAAGCAACGCCAAAGCCATATATGTCTGCTATTTCTGAACAAAGGGGATCCCAGAGAAGCATTTACAACCATTTGTGCCATAACTGCACAAGCTGTTTGTAAATGATTTCAGTGAGAAACCTAAAATTGTGAAAAATTTAACGTTTTTTTTAATTTGATCGCATTTGGCGGTGAAATGGTGGCATGAAATATACCAAAATGGGCCTAGATCAATACTTGGGGTTGTCTACTACACTACACTAAAGCTAAAATTACCCCAAAAAGCTCCCTACATGCTCCCTAATTAACCCCTTCACTGCTGGGCATAATACACGTGTGGTGCGCAGTGGCATTTAGTGGCATTCTAATTACCAAAAAGCAACACCAAAGCCATATAAGTCTGCTATTTCTGAACAAAGGGGATCCCAGAGAAGAATTTACAACCATTTATGCCATAATTGCACAAGCTGTTTGTAAATAATTTCAGTGAGAAACCTAAAGTTTGTGAAAAAATTTGTGAAAAAGTGAACAATTTTTTTTGTTTTAACGCATTTGGCGGTGAAATGGTGGCATGAAATATACCAAAATGGGCCTAGATCAATACTTTGGGTTGTCTACTAAAAAAAAATATATACATGTCAATGGATATTCAGAGATTCCTGAAAGATATCAGGGTTCTAATGTAACTAGCGCTAATTTTGAAAAAAAGGGGTTTGGAAATAGCAAAGTGCTACTTGTATTTATGGCCCTATAACTTGCAAAAAAAGTAAAGAACATGTAAACATTGGGTATTTCTAAACTCAGGACAAAATTTAGAAACTATTTAGCATAGGTGTTTTTTGGTGGTTGTAGATATGTAACAGATTTTGGGGGTCAAAGTTAGAAAAAGTGTATTTTTTTTCAATTTTTCCTCATATTTTATAATTTTTTTTATAGTAAATTATAAGATATGATGAAAATAATGGTATCTTTAGAAAGTCCATTTAATGGCGAGAAAAACGGTATATAATATGTGTGGGTACAGTAAATGAGTAAGAGGAAAATTACAGCTAAACACAAACACTGCAAAAATGTAAAAATAGCCTTGGTCCCAAACGGACAGAAAATGGAAAAGTGCTGCGGTCATTAAGGGGTTAAAGATTAGCAATATTTTTATACAGATAAACATTTTTATCCAATTTGTCCCCCTCATTTGTGCTGAAAGTCAGACCCCTACATCTACTTCTCTAATTGAATGAATTCTTTGCTTATTTAACTACCCCACAGAGACTGTAATAGCACATGTTTTACACAGTGATCTGTAAATATATGTACAGTGATGCAGCACAGAGTGAGAAGATATCTGGAATCTGTAGTTCAGACAGTGGTTGAGATAGATTTAATTTATGTTAAAATTACTACTTAGCACCACAGTAAATGCCCACCACGCTTACTGGATTCTAATTGAGATCTCTTATGGAGACACAACACTTCATGAAGGGAACAATTTTGTATAATAAAACTGTTGTTTATCCAAAATTTTGTATAGAAATACTTAAAAATTCACCATCTACTTTTTTTAATGCATTTAAAAATATAATAAAAAAATAAGCACTCAATCTAGGTAATTTCAATATAGATATATATATATATATATATATATATATATATATATATATATATATATATATATATATATATATATATATACATATAGCTTTAGAGATATATGTTAAAAAAGAACAATTATTTTTCAATGATTTAATGATGTAAAGGGACATTCCAATCAAAATATAAATGCACATAGATTATTTATATCTTTGAGTAGAAACATATTTGCAATATACATATATTGGCAAAAATGCTTCTAGTAAAAGTTATTGTTTTAGCGTTAACATTTTTCTCTGCAAGTGCATGTGAAGCATAGAGAGATATTCTCAGTGCACCAGCATTGTAAATACTGCAGCTGCTTAGAACACAAGTGGGGCTTGTATCATATCAGCAATTAGTTATAAAGGGACAGGCTACACCAGAATTTTTATTGTTTTAAAAGATAGATAATCCCTTTATTACCCATTCCATAGTTTTGCATAACCAGCACTGTTATATTAATACACTTTTTATCTCTGTGATTATCCTGTATCTAAGTCTCTGCAGACTGCCCCCTTATTTCAGTTCTTTTGACAGACTTGCATTTTAGCCAATCAGTGCTGGCTCCTAGGTAACTCTGCGTGCGTGAGCACAATGTTATCTAAATGACACACATGAACTAACACCCTCTAGTTGTGAAAAGCTGTCAAAATGCATTTAGAAAAGAGGGGGCCTTTGAGGTCTAAGATATTAGATACAAGTAAAAGTAAACGCTCAAGTAAAATCAATAGCACTCTTATTCTTGCTCTCATATTATAAGTTGTAGTAAACAGTAACAACGCTCAAGTAAAATCAATAGCACTCTTATTCTTGCTCTCATATTATAAGTTGTTGTAAACAGTAACAAAGCTAAAGTAAAATCAATAGCACTCTTATTCTTGCTCTCATATTATAAGTTGTAGTAAACAGTAACAACGCTCAAGTAAAATCATTAGCACTCTTATTCTTGCTCTCATATTATAAGTTGTTGTAAACAGTAACAACGCTCAAGTAAAATCAACAGCACTCTTTTTCTTGCTCTCATATTATAAGTTGTTGTAAACAGTAACAACGCTCAAGTAAAATCAACAGCACTCTTATTCTTGCTCTCATATTATAAGTTGAAAGTAACAGGAGGTCTGATAGGACGGCCAAGCTAAATCTATCTCTGTATAGATTTCTACGGGACATACTACAAAACTTACAAAATACCTAAAGATGCTAAGCCATAATGCGCTAAAGTCAATTTGTCTGCATGGAAAATCTTGGCTAACAGTGAAAAGTTGGTGTATTCAGTACGGGACTATATTAGAAAATATTTCTAATACATTTTGAAATATTCTCTTTTATATGGAATGTTGATCATTTTTTGAGTGCCTATGATCATGATACAAATTAATTTTCTATTATCTATTTGAGCACAGGCAAATCTAAACGTATTTGACAACATATTTTAAAAAATGCTTGGTATTCCATGTGCACTATATATATTATAGTTAACTGCCTGTGGCTCTGGTGACATCACAGCTTTTTTTGGAGTGCTATTTAGCACCCAGGGCTGGGTGTTGCTGAGTCACAGGATGTGTACCTGATCCGGTCTTGGAGTGCAGTTCCCTTCCATGTTTTGTATTTTCTATGGGTGATTACAGCCACCTGTGCACCCCTTCTTTGTTCTCAGTTTGTTTGGCTTTGTGAGCTCGCATGATGGTGTGGCTGTGTTAGGGAAAAGGACCTTGACGTGGTGCCTGAGCTTTCCCATTTGGCCAGATGCGGTGACTAACCTTTCCAGTTGTGATTTTATCTTAGCTGTGAGCTAGCTGGTGAGTGCTGGGTGTTTCTATGTGTTGTATTACTTTTTTATTTGTAATCTCCCTTGTTTCTTGCACCCATTTCGGACTGGGGTTAACTGCCTGTGGCTCTGGTGACATCACAGCTTTTTTTGGAGTGCTATTTAGCACCCAGGGCTGGGTGTTGCTGAGTCACATGATGTGTACCTGATCCGGTCTTGGAGTGCAGTTCCCTTCCATGTTTTATATATATATATATATATATATATATATATATATATATATATATATATATATATATGTATATATATATATATATAAATAAAAAGAGAGAAGCGCTCAACCTGGGAATGAACAATAGCATAATAGCTTGTTCTATGGCTATTTATCACCCAAAAAGCAGCCTCTTTTTGCTCAACATGTGCCTTTCACAGAGAAGAACTTTCCTGTAGCATATCATTCTGATCCTGACTTAACAGTACAGTCCAGCCCCGAAATACCAGGCAACCCCTCTCTGAACGAGAGACACGGCAAAACCCCAGATGTACGTTTCGGCCTACTGTGAACCTTGTCAGTGAGGTGCAGCCATATTTCTCTAGGCACACTAGTGTCATAATTTGCATAAATAAAAAGAGAGAAGCGCACAACCTGGGAACAAACAATAGAATAATAGCTTGTTCTATGGCTATTTACCACCCAAGAAGTAGCCTCTTTTTGCTCAACATGAAGTCTCCCTAAGCGTGATGCGGGAATCCAGATGTGGACCTGTTGCTCAGTGTGCCTAGAGGTATATGGCTGCACCTCACTGACGAAGCTCACACTAGGCTGAAATCTACGTATGTTTTTTTTTGCTGCGTCTCTCGTTCAGAGAGGGATTGCCTAGTATTTCAGGGCTGTACTGTACTGTTAAGTCAGTATCAAACTGATATGCAACAGGAAAGGCACATGTTGAGCAAATAGAGGCTGCTTCTTGAGTGGTAACTAGCCATAGAACAAGCTATTATGCTATTGTTCGTTCCCAGGTTGAGCGCTTCTCTCTTTTTACTTATGCAAATTATGACGCTTAGGGAAGTCTCCCTAAGTGTGATGCGCGAATCCAGACGTGGACCCGTTGCTCAGTGTGCCTAGAGAGATATGGCTGCACCTCACTGATGAGGCCCACAATAGGCCAAAACGTACATCTGGGGTTTTGCCGTTTCTTTTGTTCAGAGAGGGATTGCCTGGTATTTCGGGGCTGGACTGTAATCTTAAGTCAGCCACAGAAAAAGCTATTATGTTATTGTTCGTTCCCAGGTTGAGAGCTTCTCTCTCTTTATTTATATATATGTCTATATGTGTGTACATATTATTTTTTTATGTGTGTATATATTTTTACTTACATATACATGCATATGTATACATATAAAGACATATATATATATATACTGTATATATATATTGCCTTATATAAAGACATGCATATATGCATTGGAGCCCTTCACAGTCATGTAGATGAAAAATATAGTAAAAATAGTATAAATATATATTTGTGCAAAAATCCATCAGATATACATTTAAATATCTCTTTAAGAATAACATATTCTGTTATGTGCAGAACATTGGATTATGAAATATGCAATATTATCTTTTTTGTTGTGCTTACTGCGATCATGTTTGCACAACTTATGGATAATTTTTCAACATTTTAGGCTCCATTGAAGTCTGTAGGGGAATGCAATTTTACATTTGCGACTTCTCAAAGTCTTTTTGTTACCGCGATGTTGAGAACGCGAGTGCGCAAACTTTTCACTTCCCACTCATAATACTAACGCGAATCTCTGAGCGTAAAAAAAATACTTCTTGTGGTTTTAATGCTCGAACGAATGCACAAACTACCGCTGCACTCCTAGCACTATGGGAGCTGCTGCCTGAAATATAAACACTCGTTTTTATTTCAAATATGACAGTGACTATTAAAACATAGCCAATGTCAGATGCCAATGTGGTTGCACTACAATTGCCCGATTACTCTTTGAATAATTGCCACAAATGTCAAATTGTCAAATATCTACTCCAGGCGTGAAATACGGTAGGTATGCCACAGCAGTTATACTGATGGGTGCATATGGTCATCATTTTCTACAATATCTTTCAGCTTTTTGGCACACCTCTCCTTGTCCTGAATAGACCAAAAGAAAGAAGAAAAAAAAAAGCTAATTTTTATGCTCACATAAATCTGAGGCCAATGTGATCAGAAATCTCTGACCATAATTAATTGCACGGCCAAAACCAGTCAGGGAAATAAAATAGTTCTATACTATGTGCGAAGCTAAAAAGGTAATACTAAAACTCTTATGTTAGAGGTTTCCAGCTATAGAATTTGTCACCGTAACACAACGGTGCTGAAAGTGATCGGAATTCCAATCTGTGACATTTTTTTAAAACTATTAGCAGATGAACAACATATGTTTTACCTAATTATGCCGTGTGGAATTTTTCATCCTCTGTAGGACAAAAAGCGACCTAGAGGCAGATGCTCAGCCCAGCGCTATTATCATTATCACAGAAGGTCTGCAATTATGGCCAGTTAGCAACCCTGGTCTTAAATTGGCTGAGCCTTTCAGAAGTTCTGTGTGTATTTTCCTACTGGATGGTTACTTAAGTCCCAAATACCTTGTAATACCCGGCGCTAGCATTCATTAAAGTGACATGAAACCCATATTTTTTTCTTTCATTATTCAGATAGAGAATACAATTTTAAAACAATTTCCAATTTTTTATGTGATCAAATTTGCTCCATTCTCATGTTATTCTTAGTTAAAAGAGATATCTAGATAGGTAGCGTGCACATATCTGGAGCACTACATGACAGGAGAAAATGCTGCCATCTAGTGCTTTTGCTAATTTATAACATTGTTACAACACGGCTGCCATAAAATGATGCAGACACGTGCACACTCCTGAGCTTACCTTCCTGCTTTTCAACAAAGGATAACAAGAAAACAAGGACAATTTGATAACAGGAGTCCATTGGAAAGTTGTTTAAAATGGTATGTTCTATCTGAATCATAAAAGAAAAATGTAAAGTTTCATGTCCCTTTAAAACACAGTCAGAATCATTTGCTGCAATATGTCTTCTACACCAAGAAACACCTTAACCAATCAGTTGAGATTGGTTAAATTAAAAAAGGATACATATTGTAGATATTTAACATCACTTAAGTATTTGTAGGAACCAATTTTTAGTCATAAAGCTTTTGTAATTTTTAAAGAATTATTTAAAAAAAATAAGGAAATATTAGCTATTTCCTTTTTCATTTAAATAGATAAATAGACAGACAGACCGACAGACAGACAGATAGATAGATAGATAGATAGATAGATAGATAGATAGATAGAAAGATAGATAGATACATGATATATCAATTGATAGATAGATAGATAGATAGATAGATAGAAAGAAAGATACATGATATATCAATTGATACATAGACAGACAATAAGACAGAGAGATAGACAGACAGACAGACAGACAGAAAGACAGACAGAGACAGGCAGAGAGATAGATAGATAGATAGATAGATAGAGAGAGAGAGAGAGATAGATAGATGATAGATAGATAGATAGATAGATAGTCAAGTAGAGAGGCAGGCAGACAGAGACAGGCAGAGAGATAGATAGATAGATAGATAGATAGATAGATAGATAGATAAATAGATAGATAGTCAAGTAGACATTCAGGCAGACAGAGACAGGCAGAGAGATAGATAGATAGATAGATGATAGATAGTCAAGTAGAGAGGCAGGCAGACAGAGACAGGGAGATAGATAGATAGATAGATAGATAGATAGTCAAGTAGAGAGGCAGGCAGACAGAGACAGGCAGAGAGATAGATAGATAGATAGATAGATAGATAGATAGATAAATAGATAGATAGTCAAGTAGACATTCAGGCAGACAGAGACAGACAGAGAGATAGATAGATAGATAGATAGATAGATAGATGATAGATAGATAGTCAAGTAGAGAGGCAGGCAGACAGAGACAGGGAGATAGATAGATAGATAGATAGATAGATAGATAGTCAAGTAGAGAGGCAGGCAGACAGAGACAGGCAGAGAGATAGATAGATAGATAGATAGATAGTCAAGTAGTTGACAGTAATAATACTAGGTACATTCTGTATGTAAATTACATAGACTCTGAAACTCTCCGAAGTGACGCTCTGTGTTAATTAGTTCTTCTATGTGCTAAGCTATCCTGTCCTTGGAAGCCATTCAACAGTTTTACTTTTTTATTATAATTATTTAGTTTTATCTAACAATTAACTTTGGTCATTAAAACATTTACTTTTTTTCACACCTTAGTTTAAAAAATAAAATATTCTTGGTTTTTATGGACTTTCTGTCTAATTTGTTCCCTCCAATTAACATAGAACACTGGTTAAAACTCATTCAATACAAAAATCAAGACTAATAATAGTAAAATTATTATCCCCTCCCAATACATTGCACAAATGTTTAACCCTAAGATAACTATTTTTAAGATACAAGACATCTTCACTTATCATTAGAGATTAATGTATAACAAGTTACAGTTAAATTCTGTGTTGATTTAACATGTTTATAGTTGTAAAGGTTTAATAACTGAAAGTAATTATCCCACCAAACACAGATTATTCATTCATCTCTTATTTACAACCTTGAGCAATAACATATAAGCTGATGGTATTTTTCGACACACATAGGGGGCTATTTATCAGGTTGCAGAAAAGCCTCCAGCATAAAAGTCACATAATTGGCATGAAATTTTACTAATGGTATACTTCGCATTGTTCACACACAATTGCTTGCACAGTGTGACTCTGAGAATGAGTCTGTTTTAATCTATGTAAATGCAGGAGAGAAAAAAGGTGTGGTTTACTAGTGAATTCAAGATTTTTGTTTCAAATGTAATATCAAAAATGATAATTCCCACTGTTATTTACAAGAATTTCTAAGAAATGTGTGACATCTGTGTCATGTTGTGTGACATTGTAAAGGGGCATCAAACTGTCAACCTATACAGTATTTGATAAGACTATACATATGTACATATATATATATATATATATATACAGCATATATATATATATATATATATATATATATAAATAACTATAACCTATACAGTACTTGATAAGAATATATATCCTATAATATAAAAGGCCAAGTGAGTTTGTCCGAAGCTGTCATGCGCAGTAGAGACAGAACGAGGACAAACACACCTGGCCTTTGAGTCCCTAGCTGATCTGTGGCAGAAGTGGGCGTGACCGGGTGTGACCGGAGGGCGTGGCCGACATGAAGGGGGCATGGTCAGGCGTGAATGACTGTAAAGGGGGCATGGCTTGGAGTGAAGGGGGCGTGGCTTGGCAAAAGAGAGGGGGGAGAGAGCGCAAAATAGAGTGGGTAGAGAGTGCAAAAGAGAGGGGGAGAGAACGCAAAAGAGAGGGGGGAGAGAGAGAGCGCAAAAGAGAGGGGGGAAGAGGGCAAAAGAGAGGGGGAGAGAGAGCACAAAAGAGAGGGGGAGAGAGTGAAAAAGTGAGGGGAGAGAGAGGGCACAAAAGAGAGGGGGGAGAGAGAGCGCAAAAGAGAGGGGGGAGAGAGAGCGCAAAAGAGAGGGGAGAGAGAGCACAAAATAGAGGGGGAGAGAGCATAAAAAGAGGGGGGAGAGAGAGCGCAAAAGAGAGGGGAGAGAGAGTGCAAAAGAGAGGGGGGAGAGAGAGCGCAAAAGAGATGGGAGAGAGAGAGCACAAAATAGAGGGGGAGAGAGAGCGCAAAAAAAGGGGGTAGAGAGCGCAAAAGAGAGGGGAGAGAACACAAAAGAGAGGGGAGAGAGCGCAAGAGAGAGGGGAGAGACCACAAAAGAGAGGGGAGAGAGAGAGTGCAAAAGAGAGGGGGGAGAGAGAGGACGAGAGAGAGAGCAAAAGAGGGGGAGAGAGAGAGAAAGAGCAAAAGAGGGGGGAGAGAGAGGGGGGGAGAGAGCGCAAAAGAGATGGGGGAGAGAGAGAGCGCAAAAGAGAGGGGGAGAGAGAGAGAGCGCAAAAGAGAGGGGGAGAGAGAGAGTACAAAAGAGAGGGGGAGAGAGAGAGTGCAAAAGAGAGGGAGGAGAGAGAGCGCAAAAGAAAGGGGGGAGAGAGAGCACAAAAGACAGGGGGAGAGAGCTCAAAAGAGAGGGGGAGAGAGAGAGCAAAAGAGAGGGGGGAGAGAGAGAGCGCAAAAGAGAGGGGGGAAGAGCGCAAAAGAGATGGGGGAGATAGAGCACAAAAGAGAGGGGGGAGAGAGCGCAAAAGAGAGGGGGGTAGAGAGAGCGCAAAAGAGAGGGGGAGAGAATGCAAAAGAGAGGGGGAGAGAGAGAGAGCGCAGAAGAGAGGGGGAAGAGCGCAAAAGAGAGGGGGAGAGAGAGTGCAAAAGAGAGGGGGGAGAGAGCAAAAAAGAGAGGGGGGAGAGAGAGCGCAAAAGAGAAGGGGGAGAGAGAGCGCAAAAGAGAGGGGGGAGATAGAGCGCAAAAGAGAGGGGAGAGAGAGAGAGCACAAAATAGAGGGGAGAGAGAGAGCACAAAATAGAGGGGAGAGAGAGAGCGCAAAAGAGAGGGGGGAGAGAGAGCACAAAAGAGAGGGGAGATAGAGGGGGGAGTACAAAAGAGATGGAGGAGAAAGAGAGCACAAAATTGATGGGGAGAGAGAGAGTGCAAAAGATAGGGGGAGAGAGAGCGCAAAAGAGAGGGGGAGAGAGAGCGCAAAAGAGAGGGGGAGAGAGCTCAAAAAGGGGGGGAGAGGGGGAGAGAGAGCTCAAAAGAGAGGGGGAGAGAGCGAGCAAAAGAGAGGCGGGAGAGAGAGCAAAAGAGAGGGGGAGGGAGAGAGCACAAGGGGTGGGACCGCTGTACTGCAAAAAATGGCCCGTGTGAACGGGCTTTAGGACTAGTATATACATATATATATATATATATATATATATATATATATATATACATACACAAAATATCAAGAGTATTGCATTGAGCAATAATACTTTTTATTGGACTAACTATACATTAATAAGATGACAAACTTTCGGATATATATATATATTACCTTGTGCTTTATTAGAAGTAGCACATGATTAAAAATAGAAATGACATGAACATTTTATGGCTGATTCTTATGAATGTCAATGTAAGTCTACAAAGTCAATATCTGAATATTAAAGGAACAGCATGCTTTTAAATTGGTTTCTCCTGAATGTGTTTCCAAATACCAGAGGTGGAGTTTAAAAGTATTAGACATTTTTCCTTTAGGTATATTGTTATATATGAAATGGTTGTTTCTGCTAACTAAAACCACAACCTAATCCATTGGGCTAATCTTGTAGGAAGAGAATAACTCATTATATTATCTGTCTAATTATTTACAGAAATTCCTCCTAATCTTCTTTATTACTGTTTACTTAAAAGGTCAATACTTAGGCCCCGATGATCGAAAATGCTACAAGGCGGCAAAATATTCCAAATGATCTACCGCTATGTTGAGCGAACCTGTCGAAATATTCCAGGCTCCCAACATAATGGCAATCGGCAAGAGGCGTTTACTATACATACCATTGCCACCCAGCATCGCCGTCCATATTTATTTATAGTAAAAGGATCCTTTGCAATAGACCTGCCATGCCTTACCACTAATCCTAAGACCCCAGGACTGAAGTACCCCACAATCGTAAACTAACACTACACTAATAAAGATCTAAATCGCCACTATCCCACTGCAACTACCTATCCTGTTAACACTTAAATCGACACACTGCAAGTACAATCCTATTAACCCCTATACCGCCAAATACCCACACAAGTATCTATTCTATTAAACCCTATACCGCCATATACCTTTTGCAAGTATCTAAACTATTAACCCCTATACCGCCACATACCTACCGCAAGTATCTACATTTTTAACCCATATACCACCACATATCCCAAACCCAAACTAACCTAACCTATTCTACCTAACACCAAATCCCCCTCTAAACTAAACACCCTAAGTTACTTAGTAAAAAAAAAAATTGATTGCTTGAAAATTATAAATATTAAACCTAAACCACCACAACCTCAAATACAATCTAACGAAAAGAAAAAGAGAGGGCACCCAAAATGCAATTAAACCCTACTCTACCTAACACCTAGCCCTCCTCTAAACTAACCCCCATAGTTACCTTAAAAATATATATGTAAGTTATATCAAATAATAAACTACAGTATCCAAAGTAATAAAAAAACCACCATTATACCTAACACGGATCTACATGCCTCATAAGATAAAAAACACACCAAAAACAAACAAAAAACCCTAAATTTAAAATAAATTACAATGGCCCTTAAATGGGCCTTTTCTATAGCATTGTCCTAAAGTAATTTCAGCTCTTTATCACAAAAAACAGTTACATAACTCCCCTCTACAATACACGTGTCCCCCATTCCTCCCAGAAGGTAGCACCCCCAATTCAGTGGTATCTCTAGGTGCCACATCAAATTGCTGACAAAATACTATAAGGACAAGTTGATCCCCTGCACCCTGCTCAATCGGCACCCCTTTAAAGAAGCAGGGGTCGATCTGGGGCTCAAATTTGGCCATGTGCTGAGTTTCAGGCTGGTAAACTTTTGCTGGTCCTTCGGTGGCCAGCCGTCTGCGTTTTAGCACATATCTGAGACACATTATTTAAACATTGATTATAATTTTAGAGACATAGCTTCATAGTTATAATGGGGAAGTTTACTATTTAGTATAGTTTATTATAGTGAGGTTTTTTTCTGACAGTAGGCAATATGTGGGAGTTAGCTGGGGCACTTATGTAAGTGTAGGTGGTATTAGGGAATAAGCTTGGTGCTCCAGGGGTGTGTAGGTTAGGCATGATGTAGATGTAGGCAGTCAGGGGAAGTTAGCTGGGTGGTGCAGGGAGAGTGTAGGTTAGCTCTGATGTAGGTGTAGGCAGTCAGTGGGAGGTAACGAGGGAGAGCAGTGGGGTGCAGGTTAGGCGTGATGTAGTTATAGACTTTAAGGGGGAGTTAGCTTGGTGTGCTAGTGGGAGTAGGCTGCACATTGATTTGGACACATTGACACAAGATCGATTTGTTGGCATCAGCGATGTGCAGGTTGCGAGGAGGGCAGCTGCCATGTTTGTCTCTCCAGCTATCAGCTGTCAAGACTACATCGCCTGAGGTAGTTAGTTTAGGTGTAATTAAATATTTGGAGTGTGCCTACACAGAAACTAATTTTAGTTTCAGTGAGTACACTGTCTGTGCCATGTAGGTCCACTTCAAATAGGCTCCCCTGCCTCAGCATTATGCTGACGAATGGCGATGTCAGCAATGCAGGTGGTGTCGTCATGCTTTCATGGTAGAGACATTGTTGCTCAATGGTATTGCTTTCCCCCTCTTTTTCTTTCAATATCTCGACAGACTGTTGGATTACGAGGCCGAAGAGGCCAGTAATGCAGTTTCTCGACAGTCTGTCGATGCTTTGAATATCGGGGCCTCAGAGGGAACATTAGAAAATGAACATTTTAGTACTTCTTTGTCACAGTGCCTTCCCCACTGGGAGCATTATTTTATATAAACTCTCTTGTTTACATTTGGTTTTTTTGTAACCAGAAGTTAGGTTCAGAAATATTTAGTATAGGTAAGGATACAATAGACAAAATCAGCTATTTCAAATGAGAAAATAAAAGTGAATGAGCTATCTGTAAACAATTTAATACACTCCAGTAGGTAAAATGTATAATTGGCAACATATTGAAAAGGAGAAAATATTACAGTACCCTGTCACTTTAATTTCATTATTTCAAAGATGTTTTGTTTGTTTATATATATATATATATATATATATATATATATATATATATATATATATATATATATATAGAGAGAGAGAGAGAGAGAGAGAGAGAGAGAGAGAAAGAGAGAGAGAGATAGAGAGAGAGTATATATATATATATATATATATTCACCGGCCACTTATTAGGTACACCTTGCTAGTACTGGGTTGGACCCCCTTTTGCTTTCAGAATGGCCTTAATACTTCGTGGCATAGATTCAACAAAGTGTTGGAAACATTCCTTTAGAGATTTTGGTCCATATTGACATGATAGCATCACGCGGTTGCTGCAGATTGGTTGGCTGCACATACATGATGCGAATCTCCCGTTCCACCACATCCCAAATGTGCTCTATTGGATCTGCTGATTGTGGAGGCCATTGGAGTACAGTGAACTCATTGTCATTTTCAAGAAAACAGTTTGAGATGATTTGAGCTTTGTGACATGGTGCATTATCCTGTTGGAAGTAGCCATCAGCAGATAAGTACACTGTAGTCTTAAAGGAATGGCCATGGCCAGCAACAATACCCAGGTAGACCGTGGCATTTAAAGGATGCTCAATTGGAACTAAGGGGGCCAAAATGTGCCAAGAAAATATCCCCCACACCTTTACACCACCGCCACCAGCATGAACCATTGATACAAGACAGGATGGATCCATGCATTCATGTTGTTTATGCCAAATTCTGACCCTAACATCTGAACGTCACAGCTGAAATAGAGACTCATCAGACCAGGCAATGTTTTTCCAATCTTCTATTGTCCAATTTTGGTTAGCCTGTGCGGATTGTAGCCTTAGTTTCCTGTTCTTAGCTGATAGGAGTGGCACCTGGTGTGGTCTTCTGCTGCTGTAGCCCATCTGCATCAAGGTTCGATGTGTTGTGCATTCAGAGATGATATTCTGCCTACCTTTGTTGTAACGAGTGGTTATTTGAGTTACTGTTGCCTTTCTATCATCTCAAACCAGTCTGCCCATTCTCCTCTGACATCAACAAGGCATTTCCATCCACACAACTACTGCTTACTGGATATTTTCTCTTTTTCGGACCGTTTCTTGTAAACCCTAGAGATATTTGTGCGTTAATATCCTAGTAGATCAGCAAGTTTTGAAATACTCAGACCAGCCCGTCTGGCACCAACAACCATGCTACGTTCAAAGTAAGTTACTTATATATATATACATACACACTATACATATATATATTATCACTTTTATTAATTTTATGGCTTCAATAATAAATATAATTTTGAAGTAAATGTATTTAGAAGATTTTAGTTTTTAACCAGGCCAAATAGATTGGGGATAATTAAAAAAAGCTTTACCTAACCCAAGCATAATAAATGACAAAAGGAGAAAAATTGTGCAGGAGGTTATGATAATTTTTTGTTTACTTTGTATAGGATAGTTTCTTCTGCTATGATCACATATCTATTTATGCATTATGACTACATATACTAAGGCTAATTAGCTGTGCATTAATTAAATAGTCTACATGAGCGTCTACATGAGGAAAAAAAACATTCTAACCAATTTCTCCAATTTCACTAAGCATGTTGCATGTTGCAAGATTGTCAGTACTCATATAACAGTAAATTACCATCTGAACACAACCAGATATATATGCTAAAAACAAAACATTAAAGTCTTCTTGGAAATATGAGGTTTAACCTATTGGTTGCCATAAAGGAAAGAATTGATTAGATGCTAAGATTAAGGCTATCTGGGAGTCCATTGCTTTTATGTATATAATACTACTAATGTTTTAGAGTTGTACGTTCCTTTATTAGTTTTAGTTTTAAATTTATAAAAGTAGATGAGATATAATAATATTATTATTATTATTACACCTTTTTTTATAATGTTCCAACAAATTCTGCAGAGCTGTCCATGAGTACAAATGATAAAAGAGCAATTACACTGATACAATATTTGTAAAAGAAGACACAATTTACCAAACAAATTCAGGAGGAAGACACAATTTACCAAACAAATTCAGGAGGAATTGGGGGCCCTATTCCTTTGGAAACAATCTAGAAGGGTAGGAGGGGGAGCAACATGAGATAAGGACTGCAAGGGGGAAAATTATTTTAGTACAGAGTTAGATGAGGGCAACCAATAGGAATCCATTTGTTACTGAGTTAAGTGGTAGGATTCCTTTAACAAAAATGTCTTTATGGAGCATTTAAAAGAAGACAGATTAGGGGAAAGTCTGACAGCGTGAGGGAGGGCATTCCAGTGGGTTGGTGCCATATGAGAGAAGTTCTGAAGTCTAGCGTGGTAAGAGGTGATTATAGAAGATGCAAGGAGCTGATCATTGTTTGACCTTAGGGGGCGGGCAGGAGTATTTTTGTTGATTAGTGAGGACAGGTAGTGGGGAGTGGCATAGGTAAAGGCTTTTTAGGTAAGGGTGGGAATTTTGAATTTAATTCTGTTGTGAATGTGGAGCCAGTGAAGGGATTCCCAGAGAGATGCAGCAGATAGAGTGGCGGGAAAGGTGGATTAGCCTGGCAGAGGCATTTAGGATGGATTGCCAGTTAGTAGATTATAGCAATAGTCAAGTCAGGAAACTAACAGGAAATTAACAGGGAGTAGATTAGTTGCTTAGTAGTATCAGCACTCAGAAAGGGACACATTTTGGAGATATTACGAAGGTGGTTGTGGTAGGATGAAGAAAGCAATTGGATGCAGGGATGAAGGAAATATTTGATGGGGTGATAGTAATGCCGCTGATAGTGATAGAGAAGTCAGAAATCGAAGTAGAGCTAGAGTGGGGATTAGAAGGAGCTCAGTCTTGGACATGTTAATCTTTAGGTGGTGAGAGTCGATCCAGGAAAAAATGCCAGCTAAGCAGTAGCTGACATGGGAAAGGACAAAGGGAGAGAGAGCAGTGGTGGAGAGTGCGGTAGATCTGAGTATCATCAGCATAGAGGGGATATTTGAAGCCATAGCTTTTGATAAGTTTACCTAGTGAAGAAGTATAAATAGAGAATAGTAGAGGACCCAGGACAGAGCTTTGAGAAACACCAACTGACAGGCATTGAAGAGGAGGAGTCGCCAGCAAATGACACACAAAAAGACCTGTTAGAGACTTTAAAAGTGGATCCAAGAA
Source organism: Bombina bombina (assembly GCF_027579735.1). Lineage (NCBI taxonomy): Eukaryota > Metazoa > Chordata > Amphibia > Anura > Bombinatoridae > Bombina > Bombina bombina. Next base: position 81,399,086 of record NC_069499.1, read on the forward strand.
AAGGCAGTGTAACAGAGACCAAGAGAGCTGGGAATCTGTAGGAGGAGGGGATGGCCAATAGTCTTGAAGGCAACTGGAGGCCAAGTGAGATAGTTTGCAGGAGAATTAAGGTCAACGGAGGGTTTTTTGAGGATGGGAGTGACGTTTTTATGTTTGAAAGAATATGGGAATGAAACAGTAGAAAGGGATAGGTTGAAGATGTGAGTAAGCTAGAGTGGGGGTAGAAGACATATACAGTATTAGGTGTAAAGGAATAGGGTTGAGCGGGCAGGTAGTGAGGCGTGAGGAAGACAGTAACTTCATTCATAGCAAAAATGTTTTACTTTCAACTTGTAATATGTGTGTCACCCGACGCGAGCAAAAAGCTTATTTCTATCACTATTAGTGCGAGAGTGGGAGCGCTAAAACGCTCCACTCATAATCTAGCCCATTGTCAGGACAGCTATTAAAAATGCCAACTGGAGGGGGCGGAGCCGGCCGGGAAAGAACATGGCCGCAACTAACTGAAGCTCCGGCTACATCCACTTGATATAAGCACAGCACAGGGGGCTAAAGCACAGTAAATGGGCATGAAATAGCGTGCCATAACCTCTACAACAGGGGGACCAGTGTGGAGACTGAAAGCAGCCGTATAATCGGCGGAGAAACCCAAACTGCAACGGTCCCTAGCAGAGGCCTCTCGGAAGTACCCACGTGGCGAGCAACCTCTCAGGGATAGGGAAAGACCGACAACTTGGAACGGACAGAGCAGTGCACTTACGAGGGTACCCTCAACCACCGGCTTTCAAGATAGTGATTGCGGACGCCAGCCGGATTGCTGTCACGACGCCACAGAACCCGATACAGGGAACGAGCCGCATGGTAACGCAGGTACAGAAACAGCTCTGTAATAAACAGGAGAGAGCAGCAGCGACACCAAAAACTCAGTAAGTCGAACATCCTAACTCCATATTAGTCTATTAGCTTCATATGCAAAGAGAGAGGCCCTGCACACTGACCGCACTACTAGTTAAAGGGGCATAAATCTAAACTACACAACACAGACGGAGGTAGTCGTCACAAGCAAAAGAAACTAGGCCCTGAGGATATAATCTCCACAGAGACACATCAATATTATACTCTAAGGGATATATAGAGGAAAGGGCCGAGAACTTCAAAGAAAAGACATCGTAAGGACCCCCGCTAAGGTCAGCATTATTGTTAACACTTTATGTTAATATTGCCATATGGCTACCAGAAAACAGAAGCCTGACAAGCAACTGAAAACTACAACCCCTGGTGGGGGGAAATTAAATGCATTCTTTAAGCCATTCGATAATGTAAATGCACTTTCTGCGGAAACTGCACAATTAGACATGTCAGATCTCACGGATCAAGCCACTGACCACACACCTATAACACGGGCAGACCTTACCCTATTACCCACCAAAGATGACCTAAGCACATTTATGACTCATGTCAGCAAGGCAATAAAAGACGGATTAGCTGAAGTAAAGAGAGATGTTAATGCACTGGGCCACAGAGTATTGCATTTGGAGGAGCAAGCAGAGGAATACATCAGAACCACTGATGACATGACTATAGCACTACAACAACAGAACACAACAATATTGCAACTGCAATCCCAAGTCGAAGATCTTGATAATAGAGGCAGACGCCAAAACCTGAGAATTAGGGGAGTGCCAGAGGAAATTACACCACCACAAATTCCATCATACTTACAAAACCTTTTCAAATTTCTACTAGGCCTAGGCAAAGATGACATGATATCTTTGGACAGAGCACACCGTGCCCTCAGACCCAAACCATCGCCATCGGCACCCCCTAGAGATATAATATTATGTTGCCACAAGTTTGCAGATAAGGAAAGAATCATGCTGGCGGCAAGGAAAAGTTCCCCGCTTAGATTCGGGGAGGACTCTCTACAGATCTTCTCAGATTTGAGCCCACTAACATTAGCAAAGAGGAAGGAAGCGAGATACCTTACGTTGCATTTAACAGACTTAAATATACCCTACAGATGGGGTTTTCCCTTTGCCATAAAAGTCATTAAGGACAATAAAACCTACACATATAAAGATCCTGAAGATCTAGAATCATTCTGCCAACAGCTTGATATCCCGCAACCCAAGTTGCCTTCAATAAAAGATCTCATCACGGATAAACCTTCACAAAAGAAAACTCCGAAAAATAATCAACAGTCAGATTGGTCAACAGTACCGAAGAGAAGAAGAAACAACACCACAGCTTCACAGGCCCAATCGGAAGCTGACTCTGAACCAACATGAAGGGAGTACTTTATTTCCTTATATATGTGACTTTCACTTGATATAACTCCCCATTTGTGTTTTGAACAAGGACTGCTGTGGGAATGTTCACCCAAGCCTAAAGACTCTAGTATTTAGCACAAAGCCCCAATAGATTGCTTAGCGACTTGCGGAGATCCCCCCCTTCTCCGCCTTCTCAGCCCTATACCCCCCCTCCAATTTATAAGCTAGCCCCCATGATCACAACAAGTACCCTAACATAATATCAAGAACGGATAGGCATAATAGATGCCTTTCTCCCCCTACTACTCTTTTCTCCCATCCCCTCTCAATGGAAATAAGGAAATCCATTCCCCTAACCCCCCATTATCGTGCCCCCCCCTAACTCCACGATGATAGTACATAGTACTCTACAACACCTGGAATGTTATTGTTATTGTAGTTCGATACTTTTATTATTGTTGTTTTGCTTACATGTTTTGCTTATTTATTTCAGTCTTGGAACCACCATCCACTCTTTTTCTTCTTTCTGTGTCACTTTCGGAGAACGGAAAACAGCCCTCTCACCTACAACTCTCCTTCACTTTTACCTATGCTGTGCTAGTAGAATATTACAACCCAAGTCACAGATGATCCTCTTGAGGGTAAGATCACAATGTGAACTAATACACATACTCCAACATGGCTGACCCAGTAGTAAACATTATATCTCAGAATGTGAAGGGCCTCAACTCACCTACAAAGAGAGCAATTGCACTACGCAGCTTAGCCAAGCATAAAAATGCAATTATATTCTTACAGGAGACACATTTCATAAGAGAGTCAGAACCTAAATTCCACTCCAAAGAATTCACAGCAAGTTATTACAGCTCAGACAAAGTTAAAAAAAACGGGGTATGCACCTTAATACATAAAAACATACAATTCCAACTTAGCAAACAGATAGTTGATACAGAAGGCAGAATACTGATCCTAACAGGTTTACTGTTCCACCAACCCGTGACGTTAGTAAATGCTTATGCCCCCAATGGCAAGAAAGCCCAATTCTTCCAGACACTACAGAACCTAGTAGTAGAAAATAAAATCGGTACCCTTATTTTAGGAGGAGACTTAAACATCGCTCTAAACCCTACACTAGACGCCTCCTCTCACAGACCAACAGCCCAAACACGACCTCCTAATATAGTATACAAATTCTTAACGCATTTAGGCTTACTTGATACATGGAGATTAAAACACCCGTCACAACGCAACTACACCTTTTTTTCCTTCCCCTGGTCAGTATACGCTAGAATCGATTATATCTTCATAGACAGAAACCATCTCTCTTTACTTAAAGACGCAGACATCCAGCCAACCCCTTGGTCAGACCATTCTCAAGTTAGCGCCCAACTACAATGGCCCGATCACCCAACGACCCCCTATATTTGGAGAATGGACGACTCGTTATTACATCAACCAGACACAACTGACGCTTTGGCAGCCTCACTAAAGGAATACTTTAGTATTAACGCTACGCCAGACACTTCTCCACACACGTTATGGGAGGCTCACAAAGCGGTACTCAGAGGCCACTGCATTAAACATACTTCCTATAGGAAGAAGAAGTACAACCAGACAATAGATGCCCTGACTACACAATTAGCCGGCTTGGAACTCTCCCACAAATATTCTCCGAAAGACAATACATTACTAAAAAGGGTGACAGATACCAGACAAGAACTCAATAAAATACTCCTGAAAGAGGCCCAGAGACGAGCATTAAATCTTAAAAAAATCTACTTTTTCGAGGGCAATAGAGCAGGTTCGCTCCTAGCCAGAGCCCTAAAAACCCAGACACTAAAAGCACAGATACATAAGTTAACAACCCCTGACAAGCGGGATATACTAGACAGTGAAGGTATAGCTAACCACTTTAAAGAATATTACGCTAAGTTATATAACCTTAGCAAAGACGACACACCCGAACACCTAGCGCAGATGCGGGCATACATTAACAAAGCAGACCTCCCTTCTTTACTTCCAGAGCAACGCAAAACACTAGAAAACCCAATAAGCCTGTTAGAGGTATTGTCTGCAATAAAGGATTTACCTACAGGTAAAAGCCCGGGACCAGACGGTTTCACAAATATATATTATAAGACTTATAAACACATACTAGCCCCACACCTACTCAATTTATTCCACACATTAGAGACTGAGGGCTCTTTCCCGCAAGACATGTTGTCGGCACATATTTCTGTAATACCTAAACCACAGAAAAATTCAACAGACCCCAGTAGTTACAGGCCGATATCCCTCCTAAACACGGATATAAAAATTTTAGGCAAAATCCTAGCAAAAAGAATCAATGTAGTACTGCAGTCCCTAATACATACGGAGCAAGTGGGATTTGTCCCGGGACGGGAGGCGAGGGACAATACAATAAGAGCTCTGACTTTAATATCATACGCAAAACATAACAAAATTCCATCAGCCCTCCTGGCGGTGGACGCCGAGAAGGCGTTTGACCGCATAAATTGGAGATTCCTTGAAGAGACACTAAAGGCGATAGGATTTGGGCCACACATGATTTTACGCATACTTAGCTTATATACTAGTCCCACTGCTAAAGTTAAGGCAAATGGAATGCTGTCAGATCCCTTCCAAATTCGAAACGGCACACGTCAGGGTTGCCCCTTGTCACCCATACTGTTTATCTTAACAATGGAGGTCTTTGCAGCCCATATTCGAAGTAACAATGAGATACACGGTGTAAAGATAGGCCCTCACGATTTTAAAATTGCATTATACGCGGACGACGTACTATTCACAATCACCGACCCACATCACACAGTACCTATGATCTTACAGGAAATTGACACCTTTGGCCGGTATTCGGGTTTCTTGATAAACCCGCAGAAATCAGAGATACTAAATGTCTCCATGACCCAGGCTGACTTCCTTAATATTTCAAACACTTGCCCAATGATTGCCCGGGACAGATCCATAAAATACATAGGGATACATATCTCCCCCAACCACACACAACTATTTAAAGAAAATTACACCAAACTTTTATTAACAACGCAACAAGATCTTCTCACTTGGTCTTTAAAACCAATTTCCTGGTGGGGACGCACACAATGCATTAAAATGACCACTTTACCCAGGATATTGTATCTACTTCAGGCGGTGCCCATAGCTCTTCCCAAATGGTACTTAGCTCAACTCCAAAGACATATAAACACCTTTATCTGGGGAAAAAGTAAACCTAGGATTAACAAATCCAACATGTACAGAGCCACAATAAATGGAGGACTGGGGCTACCAGACATAACAGTATATTATAACGCAGTCACCCTACAAAGAATCCTAGACTGGCACAGAGCAGGTGACTCGAAAGCCTGGGTATCCCTAGACTCTAACATCCTTAGAGTTCCTTCAGTGGGCGCTCTTTGCTGGGTGCCAAAATCATTACGGCCCCCACAGTGTTACGATTTAACGATTCATAAGCATGTTTTTGACTCATGGGATAATATTAATCTTCACCAGACGTATCTTACTGGAGCTCGCTCTCCTCTTTTCCCCATACCACTGAATGCTGAGATGATAGGAGGGTTAGATAAAGGACAATAGAGACTAACTGAATGGGGATACACAGTGCCATTAAAAGAATTCACGCTTCATGGGAAGTTGGTGGGGAGAGAAAATCTGAGTACAGTAGCAGGGGGACGATATTCTAACTGGCTAAAATATTCTCAATTACACCATTTTATATACACCTCACCACACCAGAAAGACTTTCTGAGGGAACTGACCCCATTCGAAACTCTATGCACAAATACAACCCCGCTACGGCACTCGCTGTCCTTGACACGCAAACTTCTACAAATAGAGCACACACTCACACTCCCCTCATACACAACCAAATGGCACGAGGAATTAGGATGTGATCCAAATGGGAAAGAATGGAAGAAGATCTTTCAAAACACAAAAAAGTTGTCATGCTCACCCCAAATGCTAGAACTTAATTTTAAAGTGCTAATGAGATGGTACTTAACCCCTTCACGCATACACTCCATCTACCCAGAGGCAGGCAGCAATTGTTGGAGAGGTTGCCCTACTAGAGGCCAATACTTACATATGTGGTGGGATTGTGATGTAATTAGACCACTCTGGTGCGAAATAGAAATTTTTTATAGGCAGATACTGACCGAGAAATTTGTGCTGACACCCAGAATAGCGCTATTAAATGACCTCCCCCCGTTCCCTTGCAAATTGAGACTTAGACTATTACAAATAGGCATTACAAGCGCTAAATCCATAATAGCATATCACTGGAAAACACAGCACAGGCCAACACTATCAGAATGGATTAATAAGGTCACGGACATGCTAACACTTGAGGAATATGGTTACTACAAAAGGAAACAGATAGGCACCTTTGCAGACATCAAATTTCTTTGGGAAGAATTAACTACACGATAGACTCCCTTACTTGGGTCAATAACATAACATAGAGTACCTCCTGTCTCTACCTACCTAACCCTCTCTCCGTTTCCCCCTACTTCTCTTGCTGACACTTATCTCTGGGGATCTCCCCCCTGGAAGGAATGGTGGTTCCAAAGTTTATGGTTAAGTTTACAGTTACAAAGTTACACATCCATATGTTAATTTCATCCAAGCCAACACATTTGGAGAAGATTGTAAAAGATTATATTTATGTATTTTATGTATTTGATGACATTCATTTTTTCTTCCATGTCCTGTATATTTTTCTTTTATTTGGATGACAATAAAGCTCTTTGAAAAAAAAAAAAAAAAAAAAAAATGCCAACTGGAGTGCGCAAGCCACAAAATTACATGTCGGAACTTGGATGGAAAGTGCTCCTGCTATTTTCTGTATAATTTAAACAATAAGAAAAATGGCTTATGGTCAGGGTACCAGTGATAGGGCTCCTCTTGTTCTTATCTACATCATGAGAGAGCAAGGGGAATTCCTTTTTTTCAAACATTGGAAAACCTTCTTTACCACTATCTTCCTGCAGCTGCAGTGGACACATCTTGTACAACAATACTGATCCATATGGTTCTCATGTTTTGATTGGATTTTCTTTGAATATCAAGCAATATATGTCTGTCATGTATGTATTCATCCACATTTTTGTTAAAACACAGGTTTACTTCAGGGGTAGTTATTTTTTTTAATCTATCTAATAAGGTTAGTATATACTGGTCATTAAGAATGAGCAAATGTTCCAAACTTTTAATAAATATAACAAATTGGTTGGGTCCATTCATTCTTAACACATAGTGAATGTGTGCTGAACAGTTGATATCATTATTTGTAAATTAAAAGTTATATTTTGCCTAACAAATGTAAGATTCAATAAATAAAAAAAACAATTTTATATTAAGTCTATTATTATTTTCATGTTTCTATTTAATGTTTTTCTATTAATTTAAATATTTTTGATTCAAGATCTATTTGTAAAAAGATAAAGCTATGTATTTTTCTATAAACATTCCAAATTTATAACAGCTATGTTGTAGCATCATGTAAACAAATATATTAAGTATGAAGCATTCTGTGGAAACAGCATATTATACTTTTATAACATAAATAGGTGTATACTATTTCTTTAAATACATATTTTAAAAGAAAATAATTATTAGAAGCAATTATCATCTTTTTTCTTGATGATTAGATGTGTTAAGGAATTATGACTAATGTTTTCAATTAGAAGCATCCTTTAAAAAATGAAAATAAATGAGATTATAAAAAAGATTAGTGAGCCATCTGTTGATAGCAATGTCTTTGAAACCTCCTTTTTGGCAACATTGTGAATAATACTGAGCATCAGTGTCCTTTACATTAATATTGCTGTATCTCAAGTTATATATATATATATATATATATATATATATATATATATATATATATATATATATATATATATATATATATATATACTGCGCTAGATTACAAGTGGGGCACCTTAACAACTTCGCTAGAAGTAAACTTGAAGTAAGGTTTTTGGGTAGCAAAGTTGAAAGCAAATAGTTTGCGCACGAGCACTAACCCGACACGCAAAAAGCCAAACATATCCCCCTAGACTTCAATGTGGTGTGAGAAGTGGAAGAAAACAACTTTACTCACGCACAAACCCCGTGTTTGCTCATGTGTGGTAACCCAACATGATATATGAATATTTCACATTCCAATGTTCTTCACATGCCAAAATATATTTTATTTATTCTTAAATATTTCTATCTATCTATCATCTATCTATCTATCTATCTATCTATCTCTCTCTCTCTCTCTCTCTCTCTCTCTCTATATATATATATATATATATATATATATATGTATGTATATATAATGTGTATAAAAATATATACATATAGCTTTATATATAGAGATATATATAGGAAAATCTATTTAAAAATACTAAGAACATATTCCCCTAGGTGAAGAACATTGGAATGTGAAATATTTACAGTACATAGAGTTAAACTCTTTGGGGGAAATTTATAAAGCTGCAAGATGCAGCATACATATATACACATATAAATACATAAATACATATATACACATATAAATACATAAATACATATATACACATATACATATATACACATATAAATAAATAAATATATATATATATATATATATATTTGCATAAACATATTTAGACGACATGTAAATGTATGTATCTATATGTTAAAGTCTTTTTCAAACCTTTTTTACCCTAACACCTGAGACCTCATATCTTTGAGCCCTTATAACTTTTTTATGCAATTTTCTTTTTAATCCTTTTGATCAGAAAGTGTTCTTATGACTGTAGCTGTACTATTAAATGTACTTTTGATCAGTTTTGTGCAACTTTTTAGTCCAGCATAACCGTTAACCAGAGCCCTGGAAGCTCTAACCCGACGTGCATTTAATTCAATTTCGCTCAGGCAAACGTATTTACTTTCAACTTGTAATACCCACACGCCACGTGATATACTCCTTATCGCTTGCACAACAGTTACTCGTAATTTATGGGCTACATTACGAGTGAATCACAAATTAGCACTCCTGTTCGCACATTAACTTCTCTAGAAGTAAGCTTTTTGCACGCATTGGGTAGAGCGCATATAACAAGTTGAAAGTAAAACGTTTGCGCACAAGCGCTAACCAGACACGTGCAAAAATATATATATATACATATATATATGATGTGTTTTTTGTAAAATATATATCTATACCTATATATATATATATATATATATATATATATATATTTTAAAATACTTAGAATATACTCCCCTATGTGGAGAACATTGAAATGTGAAATATTTACACAAACACTTTATTAAATATGAATATTGCATAAATATGATTTTTCATGTTTTCAGCTACTTGACTGCAAATGACTCCAATGCACTTATTTGCATGTATTTACAGACATATATACACATATAAACACATAAATACACACACACATATATATATAATGTATGTGTTTGTATGTGTATATATGTCTGTAAATACATATATACACATATAAATACTGTACATATGTGCACACATACAAATATATATATACATATAAATATATATATATATATATATATATATATATATATATATATTATACACACACATATACATATACATATACATATTTATAAGTATGTCGCCTGACTTGAATCCAATTGAACACCTTTGGGGTATTTTAAAGATAAAGATAAAGCAACACAACCTCTCCAGCAAAGAGCAGCTGAAAAAAGCATTCTCTGAAGAATGGCAGAACATATCTTGTTCAACACTGATATCCTTCATGCCGAGGAGGATTAAGTCTGTCATCAAAAATAAAGATGGAATTACGAAGTATTGAAAAATTAAAAGATTTGAATCCCAGTAATGAAAGGTGTACTTATTATTTTATATTATTATAATATATTATTATAGATCTAAACTGTTAATTTGTAATTTTACATAAAAAAAATACCCTACTCTAAAACATAGAAGTAATATAATTACTGTAAAGTAATACAAATTTGAAATCATTTGACATTTAAGTGATATTGCACAGGGGTGTGTACTCAATTCTGTTGTAAACTGTATATATATATACAGCCAGGTATAGGCAAGGTGTCAGTACACGGACACTGGTGTTTGTGACTAGCCCTTGCAGTGTCCACCACAACCTTAGTATATCTTTTCTTTCTGATTAAATAATAGGAATAAAAAAAATATGTAGTGTGAATAAAGTTAGTGGCTTGTCAAGAGACTGCTAGCGATATTGGGTGATAAGTTATGGAATAAATAAAGCCTGAGTGAAATACTAGATGTGTATCTGCATCTATATAATAACACCCAGCTCTATACAAAGACACAGTAGTTACACTGGCACATGCATATAGCCAGACAAGGGCTGGTTATAGGGTCAGTGGTATCTGCATCAGTATAATAACACCCAGCGCTATATAATGACACAGTAGTGACACTGGCTCATGGGTATAGCCAGAGGAGGGCTGGTTATAGAATCAGTGGTATCTGCATCAGTATAATAATACCCAGCTCTATACAAAGACACAGTAGTGACACTGGCACATGCTTATAGCCAGAGGAGGGCTGGTTATAGGATCAGCAGTATCTGCATCTATATAATAACACCCAGCTCTATACAAAGACACAGTAGTTACACTGGCACATGCATATAGCCAGACAAGGGCTGGTTATAGGGTCAGTGGTATCTGCATCAGTATAATAACACCCAGCACTATATAATGACACAGTAGTGACCCTGGCACATGGGTATAGCCAGAGGAGGGCTGGTTATAGAATCAGTGATATCTGCATCTGTATAATAACACCCAGAATTATCTAATGACACAGTAGTGGCACTGGCTCATGGGTATAGCCAGAGGAGGGCTGGTTATATGATCAGTGGTATCTGTATCAGTATAATAACACCCAGCACTATATGATGACACAATAGTGACACTGGCACATGGGTATAGCCAGAGGAGGGTTGGTTATAGGATCAGTGGTATCTGCATCAGTATAATAACACCCAGCACTATATAATGACACACAAGTGACACTGGCACATGGATATAGCCAGAGGAGGGTTGGTTATAGGATCAGTGGTATCTGCATCAGTATAATAACACCCAGCACTATATAATGACACACAAGTGACACTGGCACATGGATATAGCCAGAGGAGGGTTGGTTATAGGATCAGTGGTATCTGCATCTGTATAATAACACCCAGCACTATATAATGACACAGAAGTGACACTGGCACATGGATATAGCCAAAGGAAGGTTGGTTATAGGATCAGTGGTATCTGCATCCGTATAATAAAACCCAGCACTATATAATGACAAAGTAGTGACACTGGCTCATGGGTATAGCCAGAGGAGGGCTGGTTATAGGATCAGTGGTATCTGCATCAGTATAATATCACCAAGCACTATGAAATAATGTTTTTAATTTCAAAAATACCTTAGTGTCCTTCACTAAGGTCTGTACTTTGGAAAATGTCAGCCAAAGCCTTTGTCTGTGCCTATCCCTGTACACAGCTAGATTAAAAGCAAAATGGAAGAGTTAGTTACAGCACTTGGCAAAATGAGTATATGCCCAGGACCACGTCAAGGTTTCTTCCTTTTTGAATCCTTAAAGGGACACTAAAACCAAAATTTTTCTTTTGTGATTCAGATAGAGCATGTAATTTTAAGCAACTTTCTAGTTTACTCCTATTATCAATGTTTCTTCGTTCTCTTGCTATCTTTATATAAAAAAGAAGGCATTTAAGCTTTTTTCTTGTTTCAGGACTCTGGACAGCAGTTTTTGATTGGTGGATGAATTTATCCACCAATCAGCAAGGACAACCTAGGTTGTTCACCAAAAATGGGCCGGCATCTAAATATACATTCTTGCATTTTAAATAACGATTCCAAGAGAATGAAGAAAATTTGATAATAGGAGTAAATTAGAAAGTTGCTTAAAATGTCATGTTCTATATGAATCACAAAAGAAAAAATTTGGGTTCAGTGTCCCTTTAAGCTACAGCCACACAATTATATATATATATATATATATATATATATATATATATATATATATATATATATATATATATATATATACACACAGTATATTTATATATATATATATATATATATATATATATATATATTATATTTTTACCATTACCATTGTACTGGCAAGAGAGAATCCATGTTTAAAACAGATGCAGGAACCAATAAGATGAGGCGTTGTAAAGCAGCTATGCATATCTTTACTCAGCATACATGTTCCAGTGAAAACATTGATGAGGTGCACAGATTTATTTGTTAGGTTACCTGTACTAAGCCGCAGACAGACAAAGTTCCTGACTTGGGAACCTGTCTGTCCACCTTTGTGGCAGGAAATGGGCAGTGGACATTGCACATCCACTGCCTGAATCTACTATTGCACAGGCACATCCTTGTGCAACGCTGCCCCCTACTAACTTACGACACTCACATAGTAGCAGGGCCCAAACTCAGAGGTGGCAGAAAGGTAAAGCATTAGTGATCCTGCCCCCCAAAGGGCTCAAAAGCAACATCCACTGCATAATATATTGAGCCCTTTGTCTGTTTATATATCCCAATATATAATTTTCCAATTATTTTAAAACTACACATACAGCAGTTATTCATTGTATAATTACAAACCCTCTAACACTTCTGTGTTTTGAGCTTTTGTGAATCGGTACTTAGATCTATAACATGGGTTATAGAACCAATTCATACTGTGACGGTGACCTCATTGCTCCCAGTAACCACTTTAAATATTATTCTGTGCTAACTACAAGATATGAAGGCTATTGTAAATGTCAGATGGTAACAATGAAATGATACTGTTAGGTAACAATTTTTACCCCATACATTTGTTTTCAGAGGTTCAGTAGTCACAAAATACCAGTGATCCCATAAGACTATCTCAGCATACGCTACATGCACGCACAAACCCACACAAATACATACACCAGCCCAAACTCACGCATACATACCAACTCAAATACGCAAACACTCATACATTAACAACTCAAACACACACACATACATACCAACACTCAAACACACTCATACCAACCCAAACAAGTACACACAAACCCAAACACACACATACAAGCCAACACAAACACACCCATACCATCCCAAACAAGTACACACAAACCCAAACACACACATACCAACCAACACAAACACACCCAACCCTAAACACATACACATACATACCAACCCAAACACACACACAAAGCCAAGTTTACACATACCAACCAACACACACACACAACCCCAAGCACTTACACACGCATACCAACCCAAACACACATAAAGCTGGATAGATTGATCGATAGATACAGAGAGATAGATAAATAGATATATTGATAAATGATAGATAGATAGATAGATAGATAGATAATAGATAGATAGATAAACAGACAGAGATAGATAGATAGATAGATAGATAGAAAGAAAGAAAGAAAGAAAGAAAGAAAGAAAGAAAGAAGGAAAGAAAGAAAGAAAGACAGAGATAGAAAGAAAGAAAGAAAGACAGAGAGACAGATAGATTGATAGATAGATAGATAGATAGATAGATTTTAACTTAATCAATTTAGTATGACTTTGGCATATAATTCACAATTCCTAAAACAAAACCTACCTATTTAGAAACAAAATGAGTGTCTGTATTTTTAGAATTAGAACTATGGCTCTTTGACAGAATATCACATGAATCTGCTAGAAATCTAAGTGAAAAAATTCTGAAGGCGTTCCTTTGTGTTTATAATTTGCTATTTCTTACTATAATTCCCTGTTAAGGAAGGCAGTAAAAAAATGAGTCTTGTGACTTTCACTTTTGTCTGAGGGACTTGGTCAAGATTGTAAATAGGATCCTCTAATCTTCTCAAACCACCCAATTAGCATTGGAGCTATTGTGAGCTATTTTATGAATTGAATTTCAGTCACCTGGGCCTAACGGACATCTGCAGATGATAAAAGTTTGCATTTTCTCACGGTGTAAGGGTCTTTAACAAGTGGACAGAATGTATTAGTAGTATTTAAACCACCAGGCTAAAGAACCTCTTTAATTGATACTGCAATGTCAGGCTTACAGAAGTAGGGTGAAAAGAATAGCTTTTTTGTCCAGTTGTCACTTCACAGCATACAGACAAAGCCAATTCACATTTGATTATGCCCCAAATATTGTACTTATCTTAAAGGTTTAAAGCATTAGTTCTTATTGTAGTTGTTATGATTTACCTGATATCTATAGCATCTGTTTTATTCAACAAACATAAGTAAATAAGAAGAAAACAATCAAAACAATGATTGATAACGAGCTTAGGAACTAATGCTAAATTAGAATCTTTAAAAGTTCATTCATATGATAGTGAGCAAGTTATAGACAAGACCTTGTATTTGTAAAAGGTCCAAATAAAATTGAATATCAAAGCTTTATTGGTCGTGCATAATTATCTTTTCAATCAACCTAGCCAATAGCAGTGTCTTCCTATACAGATAGAAAACCCTTTAATCTAACAGCTTGTGTCTGGAAAAGGTTTGGATTTCAGACATTTTTTTATCTTTAAAATGGGAAAGATTGGAGAGGGGATGGAACCAAGTGCAAACAACATTGTCTTATGCCATGTAGGCAATATTTGCAATGTCATACATGTAAGCTAAAGCTAGTTTTATATATATTTTTATACTTTTGTATATATAGTACCCTTTAGAATGATAGTACAGTACTGTATTTAGAAAGGAAATATTAGTTGTGTTCAAAAAATATACACTATTATTTACATTTCATAACACAAAAATGAAAACAAACAAACCAAAGACACAGGCAGTGAAGAGTTTGACTAAAATATTAATGAAAAAGTTTGGATTTCAAAATGTTAGAATTCTGGATTTGGGAATTTGTACCAGATTTTATTTTAATTTCGAATATTAATATTCAAAGAACTGACCTTATTATGATAACAAACGAGTATATGTCACCTCTTAAAGGGACACTGAATCCACATTTTTTCTTTGGTGATTCAGATAGAGCATGAAATTTTAAGAACTTTCTAATTTACTCCTATTATCAAATTTTCTTTATTCTCTTGGTATCAAATTTTCTTTATTCTTTTTATTTGAAATGCAAGAATGTAAGTTTAGATGCCGGCCCATTTTTGGTGAACAACCTAGGTTGTCCTTGCTGATTGGTGGATACATTCATCCACCAATCAAAAACTGCTGTCCAGAGTTCTTAACCAAGAAAAAAGCTTAGATGCTTTCTTTTTCAAATAAAGATAGCAAGAAAACGAAGAAACATTGATAATAGGTGTAAATTAGAAAGTTGCTTAAAATTGAATGCTCTGTTTGAACCACAAAAGAAAAAAATTGGGTTCAGTGTCCCTTAAAGTTTACGCTCAGGACATATATTTGTTTTTTTCTTTTGCATATATGTGTACATTTTATATATATATATATATATATATATTTACATAATACATATACATCTATATATATATATATATATATATATATATATATACTTACACATACATCTATATATATATATTTGACATATGTGTAAATGTTTGTTTCATTAATTAGTGTCTTATAGTAGCTCAGTCAGGTCAAAAACACAACTCTCCTTTCACTGCTTATATTTTATAGTTGATTGCCCCCTAGTGATTGTTCATGGTCTTCAACTACACCTAAAACAATGCTTTGTGGGAGTGAAACCTAAATATATTTCCCAATTCCCTACAGCATGTTCATCTGTTTGTATATACTATTTTTTAATGTTCTTCTATTGAGCATAATCTGCATTTTCTGTTTACCTGTAATGTTATATACTTTAATAACTATATATATTATTTCTTTAGTGATTGTATCTGGCTTAGTCACTATTACTCTTGATACATATATTGTGTCTTTGATATTTTAGGTGTAAACTTTTAAAGACAAGGAGTGCCGAAAATGAGGAATAAACTGTAAATACACCCCCAAAATAAAAATACAAAATTTGCAATACTTTCATGAATAATATAAGTGGAGGAAAGACATGAGTGGAATTGAAATGCTGCTTTATAATCGTATGATGAAAATCTTATACAAGTATTAAGTAAAAATAAGTGAAATGTTTCTGATAAAATGTCAAATTATTTGTGTTGATACATCTGATATTTCCTTCTTTATATGATTTTTTGTTTGACTCTTTTAATTTGTTTATTTGTCTTGTTTTTTGTAATGTCCTTTATAATTAATTACACTTTAAAAATATAAACAGTAGAATTCCATGAATGCACATCCCAATGAAATATGCTGCACATGCATATGAATTAGAGATCCCCTTGGATTACTTTATGATTGGAGACTTGCTTGCTTATTTAGTTGAATTCAATATTGACAAGGCTTCTTTGTTTTATTATATTTTGATTTCTATGGAGAAAAAAATGAATAATATATAATAGTAACTGCACAACATTCATTTTTAAAAAAATAATATATTTTTCCTTTATTGAATCTCATCTTCAGTTATTTATTTATCTGTATTCTAGAGAAGATTTTCATAAATTTACAAGCCTATGCAATTTTAAAATTTACGTTTCTAATATATATATGAATCAAGTTCAAAGGGGGATATTTATGCAATAGTTCAGCTATAAAAAAAATTTCGACATTGCTTCATTCCTTGGGGCATATTTATCAATGTGCGAGCAGACACGATACGAAGTAGCGTATCATGTCTGCCGCACATCGATAAATGCAGACAGCATAAGCTGTCAGCATTTATCATTGCACCAGCAGTTCTTGTGAACTGCTTGTTCAATGCCCCCCCCCCTGCAGATTTGCTGCCAATCGGGGTGTCAATCAACCCGATCGTATTCGATCAGGTTGATTTCTGTCCGCGGCCTCAGAGCAGGCGGACAAGTTATGGAGCTTGATAAATATGCCCCCTTGTATCTACTTCTACTATATAAAAAAATATTTAAAAAAATAGTACATGGGATAAAAAAATTAGGACATTGTCTTTCAAAATTGATTCCCTCAAACATAGATTAGAATCTGGATACATTGCTGTATCCTTTGAATCTATGCTCTAAAAATACAACATACTACATACTATGGGGGCCGATTTATTAAGCTGCAAATGCTCGCCGGAAACAAAAGTTAAGAAGCAGCGGTCTAAGACCGCTGCTCCTAAACTCATCCACTACCTCTGAGGTGGCGGACAGCAATCATCCAGATCAGATACGATCGGGATAATTGACACCTCCTGCTAGCAGCCGACTACCCCATAGTCTCTTATCAATCTCTTTAGATTTACTAAAAATTTAGATATCATCAAATTTTATGTTATCTATTGAGCAGATTCACTGATGCATGAGAACTATTTCTATAATTAAATATATAATATTAGCTCATAACATTAAACTGAAAAGGATTTGTCTAACTGGGCCACTCCAAAAGCCAGAATTTCTTTTTAATTCTGTAGTGGATTTACTTAGATTTTTAGGACCATTGTCCTGCTGTATCATCCAACTTCTCCTGAGCTTCAGCTGGTGCACAGTCACCCTGATATTATCCTGTAGTATATATTAAATGTAAGAATTTGTTTTTTTTCCCTTGATGATGGCAGGTGGTTCAGGCCCCGAAGCAGCAAAGTAACCCTGAATCATGATGCTCCCTCCACTGTACTTAACTGTTGGAATGATGTTTTCATGTTGGTATGCGGTGCCATTTTTACCCCATACATAGTACGCAGCAATGTTTTTATGGGAAAGCAGCGGCTTTCTTTGTGGTGTCCTGCCATGGACACCATGCCTGTTCAATGTTTTCCATATAGTAGACTCAAGAAAAGACATGTAAACCAGTTTCAATGATTTCTTCAAGTTTTTAGCTGTCACTCTAGGGTTCTTTTGTACCTCATTGAGAATTGTGTGGTGTGCCCTTTTGAGGCATCTTGGCTGGATGGCCACTTCTAGGGAGAGTATCCACAGTACTAAATCATCTCCATTTATAGACCGTTTGTCTAACAGTGTACAGGTGAATATCTAAGGTCTTTGAGCTAACTTTGTAACCCTTTCCTGATTTATGCAACTCAACGATTTTTGATCCCAGGTTGTCTGAGGCATGGTTCACATCAACAGATGCATTTTATTTATTTTATAAGTCAAAGTAGCTCTAACCCACACCTCCAATCTTGTTTCATTAATTGGACACTAGGTTTGCCAATTTCCAAATCTAATTAGCTTTGGTTGAAGTCATTAGCCTAGGGTTTCACATACTTTTTTCTACCTATACAGTGAATATTTAAATGACATCTTCAATATGTACAAGAACAATTTAATAATAATTTGTATGTTTTTAGTTCAAACAGATTGTGTTTGTTGATTACCGTGACTTAGATGAACATTAGATAGCAACATTGTTTCCTAGTAAGGGGAGGGTTTTTTGTACTTAACTTATAAATATCGAGGTGAGGAATTCTTCTTTCCTTGCTGGACCTGTTCTGTGTTTTTCTCTCCCTCTACTTATTGTTTTCTTTTTACAGCAGATTTATTAGGGATGATGTAGTTCCCTTGGCTGAGGCATGTTCAGTAGTTCTAGCTCTTCAGTAATTAAACAGCTTTACTATTTTAGCTCCTCCAGATAGTTGCATATGGTACAGCTAGCATCACCTGGATCCTTACTGGGTATGACAAAGTGTGAGTGAGTGACAGCGCTAACAAGCGTAGGTCTGAGAATAAAAGGATAACTTCAAAAAGCGCGTTTGGAAATATCAAATGTAAGTGTATAGAAATATAGGTTTACTTGGAAGTTTGTATATAGTAGTAGCATTAGTACACACATTTTAGGTAGAAACGCAAATATAGAGGTATATATGAAAACAACACTAATGCAATATTTTAAAATAAAAAGTAAAATTTTTACTGAAACATAGAAGTCAGATACGCTAAAATGCCTACTACAATTGGCTACCACCTCTAGTAGTAGGCATTTTAGCGTATCTGACTTCTATGTATCGCATTTCAAGGGAGACATCCCTTATGTATTTTTAATATTTATTTATGTTTCAGTAAAAAATTTACTTTTTATTTTAAAATATTGCATTAGTGTTGTTTTCATATATACCTCTATATTTGCATATTTACCTAAAATTTGTGTACTATATTACTACTATATATTTTCATACAAACTTCCAAATGCACTTACATTTGATATTTCCAAACGTGTTTTTTGAAGTTATCCTTTTATTCTCAGACTTGCGCTTGTTAGCACTGTCACTCACTCACACTTTGTCTTATCCACTCAGATTCTCTTAGAAGGGGTTAATCATTAGTGACAGCAAGGTGTACGTTTTATCTTGGGCGCTATTCCTATATACTTAATACACATCCTTACTGGGTATGACATTCAATCTTGCTATCCTAGCAGGCAGTGTTATTGCCCAAGTTTTTTGTTCAAAACTTGTTGGAGCGAGGGTCTATCGATTGGGAGGAGCAGGATGCAGTAAGTTGGAACCTGTTGTGCCTCTCTGGGCTGCTGGCCCTAGTCCCCTGAGGGCATCTGACTGTAGTATCTTTAGGGGAGAGCTTGGCACTGGCTCTGCAGAACTTTAATATCTGGGGTCCTAATCTACTAGTGCTTGGATAATAGTTCAAGGAACTCTTGAGTTGCTTCCCATTTGTTATATTTCTCTTCAATAAAAGTTTAGATGTTTCATGCCTTTATCTATGTTGGTTAATAAATGTGACCATACATCCCTGGTATGTGTTCTGACTTTATTTTTTGGTTAAGGGTTTTCTTCTGGCATAGACAATTGATGTTAATAGGTGGGTTTAACCTTCATATATTTCAGCCTCGCAAAATATACATTTTGCATGTCTAGATACAAAAAACATTGTACTATAACTGAAAACAATAGTCTTATACATCATTAGTATGTAATTTGCACTGTGCTATCTGATCCAGAGAGCTTGCAATTCAATGTTCTCATTCATTAAAGCATAACAGCAAAACTATATCAAAGGTCAAATAGAGACAACAGAAAAATCAAACCGTATCATCCCTGGATATATGAGAACTTCTTCCTCCATATTACCAGATTCCATCAGTTGTCGTAAATCATTCTTTTGCCTTGTATAGAAGAAGCTGAACGATTCATTTACAGCTTACGTAATTTCAGTTCTTTACATATTAAAGCAAGTCATCATATCACACTGCCAAAAAGCTTGTAAAATTCCCCATCTCTTGTTTGATAAATTGATGCAAAATATTTTTTAGCTGATATAATTTAAAGAGCAATGTTTGAGTTCTCATAGATAACGACAGCTGTAATTCAGTGAATAGCAGCACATGCATTTATTTTGAATTCATTTTTATATTCCTTCACATTAGCTTTTTGAATTAATCAGATATACTTTGAGATCTCAATTACTCTATTGAACCTCTATTTGATTTACTTGTATACAGTATATATCTTATCATTTATTAAATAAATGGCCACAGAAAGTCTTTGGAATAAATAACTAAACCGTCTAAAAATCACGATAGCCCACTGTGGAATGGCTATAATATGTATTTAGTGATCTAATCCAATTTTTAGAAAAAATGTTAAGTAATAGTATTAAAAGTTGATGTTAAAATACATCTTGTATCCTAATATCAAAGAGATAATTACTGTATTTTACCACCCTACAGCTTATATTTATTTTATCATATAAACCACCTTTGCACATACATATTTATGTATACATATATCTTACATAATTTTAGGGAGTTTGGCTATTAGTTGCAGTTAGAGGAAAATTATAATTACTTACATCTTAAATAAAAATTTGTTAAATACAAAAAATATTAGCCCAGATAACAAGTGGGGCGCAAAAATATTAGTGCTGTTGAGCCCTAACACTGCTAAAGTTAAATCAGTAGCGTTCTTATTCTTGTGCTCACATTACAAGTTGAAAGTAAAAAGGTAAGGCTCAAGAAAAAGCCTTAGACGTGCTAACAATTGGAGGTCAGATGGCACAGCCTCTAATTGACTTCTATGGTGTGTGCTACAAAACTCTGTTCTGGCTTTCGCTCCCAAAGGTGCGATAAGCCAAAATTCACCAAAGCAAAAGTGCTATAAGAAAATGTTTATTTGTAAAAAAAAATATAATTAGATAGATAGATAGATAGATAGAAAGATAGATGATAGATAGATAGGTAGATAGATTGATCGATATATATTGAGGTCTCACAATTTTTTACAGAGATGTATATAACAGCAGGGAAGATGAAAGTGAGTGTATGGCAATAAAATCAATCTACCAATGTATTTATTAACGTTTCGGGGTCTCCCCCGTTTTTAAAATAAGCATAACATATCATACAAACGTACCCCATTTATAGCCCTGTACATCTAACACCGCTAAATGGCATTCACGGCCGCAATCCGGAAGTTGCCCAGCATCACGTGACACTGACATCACATATATCACCATGGCAACCGGACGCTAAGTCGCGAATGCCGTGTGTCAATTAAAAACAAGAACAAGCATAGTAGTATTGCCAGGTGTTACAAGTCTCCATAGGCAAAAATATGGTTTATACAATGACAGTAATGTTATTTATCTCGGATCAGACTACATTAATAGTGCAGCTTTGAACAATCTCCAGAACAAACAACATCACAGTTGATAATGGTATCGCCTCAATACACTCTGCATACATAAGTCATAATGCATACTGAGTACTGATCTGTTTTCCATAGGTAAATGGTTAGAACTAGTACATATTGCATATTGTGCAAGCAACTGTATAAGTAGTTATTAAGTACCAACATTTGGGCAATATATAGTAAACCCTGCAGATTATGGTATATGTACCCTATTGTACTCTAAAGAGTAGCGTTTTAATAATATGGAATATTGCTAGATAGTAGAGTGTTATTCAATAATGGTGGACCACCTTATATTTGTAACTCTACAAGTGTACATATAAAGACACGAAGGGTAAAAAAAAGGGTAAGAGGGGGCGGAGTTAACCGCCATAAGGTACAGACGTGTTTGGCAACAGCTCCGCTTTGGAAGTCCCTAATTACCTGCTTTTTAGGGGTTTTAACCTACATACCAGTTACCCAAAGACCACTGACAGAGGAGTAAGGGTCCCAGGAAACTTTGGGACATATCCGTGGATCTTTTTGGTACCGATCCCGAGCCATATACCTCTGACTGCAGCGGCGGACCTGATTGTGACCGTGGGGGCTCCCGCTATCCGGAGGGCCAGGGCTCTGCTCCGGATAAATTGCTGCTACTAAAGGCCTGAAGCCCAGACAGGAGGCTCTTCCCCCTCTGTGACTGACAGCTGCTGGCTGATATCTCGGCAGGGCTGCTCCATGCTTTGCTGGCCTCCTGAGGCATACTGCTCCTGATACGGAACAACTCACTGCCTGCACCACTCCGGAAGGCAGGGGGTTCTGCTCCGGATTGCCTACCTATCTCCTCAGAGGCGGTTTGACTATGGTGGACATGAGCCACGATGGGAGATTCTCCCCCTACTACGACCGGTGGCTGCTGGCGGACAACTTGACAAGGCCGTTCCACATGGTGCCTGCCTCCTGAGAACTACTGCTCCAGCTCCGCAACTGCCCTATACCTGCACCAATACAGAGGGTCGGGGATCCGCTCCGGAGCGCCCACTCACCCTCTCATAGCGGGACTTAGTGTGTACCTCGCTGCGCAGACCGGGAAGGGTGCGAACGGCCACCATATTGGGCTTGCATCCCCCTGACTCCTACCTGCAGCATCAGCTTTCGAGAGGTAGACAGCCCCACTTAAAAAGTCTCTGGCCTCATTAGCCCTACTGCACCTGCTATTGGAACTCCCCAAAACGGCTCCCAACGACAGCGGAGCCCCCTGATTGGTACAGAGGCGGACTTGGAGGACCAGTGGAATGTGAGGGTAAGACCACTGTTCTTTTGGGCAGCAGTGTTATCTATCTAGGCCCGTATATCCTAAGGCCCAATACCCTCTCACAAGTGTACAGTCGCCCCACGTATCTACCTCAGAGGCCCCTATATTATCATAATTTTTATCAAGCCTCCCATATTATACCTAATGGCCTATTGTGACATCCCCAAGCCTAAACTCTACCGGACCCTGCCCTCCTATCCTACCCCTCCTAGTGGAGGGACCTGCCAGCTAATTCTGAGATACAAAAGTCTCCCCCCAGACACACAACCAAGTCAGTCAGTAGCATTATTATTGGCCTTGGTCCATAATTGTTCTGGAGTCAAATCTATCATCTTACCAAGGGGTAAATAACGGAGGTCTCAGGCCTACACCTGATCTGAACTTCTACATCTTATTACCTCCCTGACGCTTACCTACTAAGGCCTCAAAAACATTTTTGTTCCCAGCTGGGAGACTTTTCAGGAGACCGTTATCTTAAAAAATCCAGGCCTTATCACCCCATCTCCACCTTTGACAACACCTACTGGGACCCTCAGGGAGAGCACTGTGTTGGCAGACCCCTTGCCCTGGACTGACTCTCACTTAATTCTTACTCCCATAGAGGCTGCTGCGTCAGCTTAGATGTCTTTAGAAATTCCATCCAAAGTGTAGTGTCATTTACTTGTTCATAACTACCTTCTTTTTTTTCTACAGGGATCTAGTTTACATTGCCCATCACTGGGCTACGTGCCATTTTGCCTGCCTTTACTGCTAAATTGGGCTCTGAGATTAGTCGAATCCCCTCTAGGCTCCTCCTTTCTGGCTCAGCTTGTCTGAGCTGGTCACTTCCCCCTTCCCTTTCCCCTTCCTTCGGGTCGTATACCCATCCCCTGAGTCAAGAGGGGGCCAACTGACTTATTTGGCAAGACCACTGTAGTGACACTTTTCTTAACCAATTTTTTACTGTGTGTTATACTTTACACAGACTAACCCCCCTCCTCCCCATTTCCCGAGTTGCCCAAAGTGCCCCCCCCCTGAGTTAGAGAAGCTGAAAATTGTAGTGTCCCTTTGGGATATTTGCAGGGTCCTTTACTTACCCCAACAGAGATAATTTGCTCAAGGCTGTCCCCTCTCCTCTCCCACTCCTGCCTAGCTTGTCTCTTCCCCTCTCGCCCCGCCCGAGTAACCTTACCACTTAGAGAGGTTTGGTTCGGGCTTACTGCACAGTCTAGAGGGTAATTTCTTAACGTGTACTAAATACATGACAGTGTTTCTTGTGAGATGATGCTCAGCCCTGCTCTAAAGGTATATGTGTAATGCTTATTATACACATGTTTAGTTCTAACCTTCTTTTTCAACAGAGGTGCATCCCTTACAGGTTTCAAAAGTGTTGCAGATTTTTCTATACTGCTTTTACTAGTGGTTAGATTATCTCAATATGCCACATTCAGCCAGGAAGCACCCCATCAGCATCAAATTCTAAGAAGACAGTCTACGATCACTTTATACAACCGGTCAAAGGACCAAACATGGAATCCCAGAAAGAACTAAGTGATCCTGACTCACAAGATGAGGAATCTCAATCCAGCATCCACTCAGCATCCGCCTCCCAACATTTCATCACTAAATCCACGTTGAAAAAAATGCTGGCCACACAGACCAAATACATAACGCAGGAGATACAATGCAGCTCTGCTGAACTTAAAAAGGAGATCTCTGAAATTGGCGAAGAGTGGATGCACTGGAATGTAAGCAGGATGATATTGCGGTGGATCAATCTTACCTCCTTTCATACTCAGAAAACTTAGCCAACCAAATCTATCAATTAGAACTCAAGCTGGTGGATGTCGAGGACAGATCCAGAAGTAACAACATTAGATTTAGGGGTAACCCAGAGTCTGTCTCTCCAGCAGAGCTACAAGAGTTCCTACTAGACTTGTTCCAAGGCCTAATTGGCACCCCTGAAGGTCTTACCAACACAATGGAGCAAGCCCACAGGGCTCTCCGCTCCAGGTCAGTGGCCTCAGATAAGCCACGTGATGTGGTCGGTCATCTCCCTTGATGCTTAGAAGGCTTTCAACCGGGTTAGGTGGCAGTATCTATGGGAGGTCCTCAAACGTTTCTGTTTCCCTAGCGATATGGTAAATGCGATCAAAGCCCTTTACTCGACCCCCACTGCTTTTGTGAGTGGTTTGGGCTTCCACTCCTCTCCCTTCCCCATAACAAACGGCACCAGACAGGGCTGCCCGCTGTTGCTGCTACTGTTCTCACCTCTGGTGGAGCAAATAAGACCCTCAAATTCAAGATGTCACTCTGTTTAGCACTCCACACAAAATTGCGTTATTCGCGAATGACGTCACACTCTTTTCGCCTGAACCTGTGCAGACCATCACCAAACTCTTGGAGACTCTAGCTTTCTTCGGTGCCCACTCCTATTACAAGCTGAATCTATTGAAAACAGAGGTGTACACACAGGGCTTCACAGGCGAACATTTAGCCTCTTTAAAAAGAAGCTTTAGCTTCACCTGGACGGAGAAATCTGTTCTGCACTTGGGAGTTCGACTGTCTAGCTGTCTCCCTCAGATAATCAAGGACAACTATCTCCCTCTTCTCTCCTCGCTTCGCTCACTAAAGAATGACTGGAACCTTTCGCATGTGTCCTGGCTTGGTAGGATAGAGGCATTGAAAATGTCTTTCCTTCCCAGGCTCACCTACTTGTTCAGATGCCTCCCCATTAGGATCCCTAAGCATATCCTTTTACAATTCCAGAGCGGGTTTACAAAATATATCTGGCAGGACAAACCCCCTAGAGTGGCACACAGAATACTCCAACTTCCTAAAATCTCTGGAGGCATAGCTTCACCATCGGTTCTCCGGTATTATGAGGGGGCAATGCTCACCCATGTTTCTCAATGGGGAGTTAAACTCTCCCACTCTAAATGGAGATCCATTGAACTGGACTTGATCAACCCAGTTGTCCTTGAATGTCTAGATTTTTGGGGTAAGATTAGGCATCACCCAAACATAGCCCTGCATCCTTCCCCTATTACCTCTATGACAGGCCTCCTCTTGGGATTACAGGACTCTCACCCTAATCAATGGACACAACTGGGAATTAACCTAGTGTTGGACCTCTGGTCCTTAGCCCCTCGGAACATCTTTAAGCAACTCTCACAAATCAGTGTTAGTTCTCCGATCCCGCCTTATTCGTCCTTTCATAGAATAAAGAGTTACCTAAACAGCTGAGAATTCAAACCGAACCTTGCCCACCCACTGACCCTTTGGGGGACTATCTGGGACCAGGGCACCAGACTGTGCAGGCCTCTGTCCCTCCATTATTCTCTAATTGGCGGAACCCAATGCCCTGAAACCCCAGCCCATTTGAGTCGTTACTGGCGACATGATTTCCCCCTCATTTATGGGAGCGCGCCTTCTCTCTTACCCAGAAAGCCATACACTGCACAACGTTATATGAAACTTATTACAAGCTCTTGTCCCATTGGTATTACGTCCCTACTAGATTGGCGAAAATGTTCCAGAGCGTGTCTCCCAAGTGTTGGAGGTGCCAAGGCTGTAGTGGTAACGCACTGCATATCTGGTGGGAGTGCCCTGTAATTCAGCCCTTGTTGCAGCTATGCTTTTCAGTCCTATCCAATATGGGTATTCATCTTCCTAAATCACCGTCCATAGCCTTATTACACATAGGAGTCCACACTCTACCCAAACACCTCTCATATATTTGTATATACCTATTTACGACTATCAAACACGCTATAGCTTGTGCATGGAAGAAGGAGTCCCCTCCTAGTTGGCCCACAGTTTGCAACACCATGGCGTATAGCTACACCATGGAGAAGGACATCTTTTATAAACTCAACAACTCAGACTTGTTTGAACTCGTCTGAGTAGACTGGAAGGAGAGATATGACACCGAGTAGAAGCCCAATATATTGACCCCTGACCCCTAGCTAGGGCTGAAGTTTAAAATGCGCCCATGACTAATACTACAGACTAAAGTTGGTAACAGTACCATTCCATGACCCCCCTCCCTTTCCTCTTCCTTCCTATCTCCCAATATCAGCGAACATGATTAGTTGAGGACTGTGAGTCCTCTTTACACTTTAATCTCACTCTCAAGTTTCATCCTACTATTCAGTGAAGCTAAATTGTTATTTCTTCTTATAATTACCTGAATAACATTTAAGAGCACCATGTTTTCTTGTAACATGCATTTAGAGCTATGGACCATTTTTGCAATATGGATGTTTTTGATTATCTGCCTTGTACAATTTTTACTCTTTTTGTTGTATTTTTGTCATGACGGTCAATAAAGCTGTTTTGAAAACAAAAAAAAGGTAAGAAATTACAGAATGAAGTAGTATGATAATGGCAATGGTATATAAACGGATCAAAAACAACTAAGGGTGTGACATAGCACCTACCCATGTATCTCAAAAATGAGTGTACAACTAGACGTAATGTATTGGCCCATCCTATGGAGAAGGTGTACAATGTATACATATTCAAAATAGACAGTATTATACAGGTTATTACATATCAAAAATTATAGTCATACAGTTGTGTCAACACTACAAATACGTAGTTTAAAACTAGTGATATATAGGCTATGCAAAAGATAAGCAAGGCATACATAAATAGTAATATCACAGATGGAAAAGAGGGGTACCCTACAGGCAACAGTGCTAGTCCAGGTACACATTAAGCCCCCTGGGGGTCATAGTCCCTAAATTGAAAATCCATCTAGCCTCCCTTTGTAAAAGGGTTTTAGCCCTGTTACCACCCCTGGTGGGAGGGGGAATGTGATCGATGATTATGTATTTTAAATCTGTTACCTTTTGTCCTGCCTCGACCAAATGTCTGGCCACAGGCTGGTCAGAAGTTCACTTATCCAGCGCTGTCCGTATTGGCTGAGCGGTGGTTGGCCATTCTGGTTCTGAGGTCATCCACCGTCTTGCCCACGTAAAACATTCCACAAACACAGTGTAAAAGATACACTATAAATTTAGTGATGCAAGTCACCCTGTGCCGGATCTTACTTTTTCTAGTAGAGTAGGGATGGCTGAAGAAATTGCCTGTGGTAAGGCCCCCACAGGTGGAGCATCCCAAACAGTGAAAACAACCTGGCTTAGTTTTTAGCCAGGTTTCACTGTTATAGCATCCTCTAGGATCTGTTTTAATTAGCTGGTCTCTGAGTGAGTTTGCTCTGTGGTATCCGTTCCTAGGTGGTGGCGTGTTCTTGAAAGGTAGATCTTTATCAGTGGTGAGTAAAATCCAGTTTTTTCTCAGAGTTCCTGCAATGTCCTCCTTACCCATGGTATAGGTGGTGGTGAAAGTCAATTTGTTTTCAGTTTCTTTGCTTTTGGAACCATATAGTAATTCTAGTACCCAATACATACATACATACAGTATGTCTCTACGTTCTTTATTGGTGTTGTTACTAGCTACCCTCTTAAATTGAGGGATAGGAAGTGCCTTCTTCAGGCTTGGAGGGGGGCAGCTTGAAGCACATAGTATCGAGTTTTTGTCTGTAGGTTTGTTGAAGAGAGTGGCAATGAGGGTATTCTCCTGCTTGATAATTCTTATATATATATATATGTATATATATATATATATATATATATATATACATAATCATCGATCACATTCCCCCTCCCACTAGGGGTGGTAACAGGGCTAAAACCCTCTTACAAAGGGAGGCTAGATGGATTTTCAATTTAGGGACTATGACCCCCCCAGGGAGCTTAATGTGAACCTTGACGGCACTGTTGTCTGTAGGGTACCCCTCTTTTCCATCTGTGATATTACTGTTTATGTATGCCTTGCTTATCTTTTGCATATCCTATATATCTCTAGTTTTCAACTACATTCATACTCTATGTATTCGCTATTTGTAGTGTTGACACAACTGTATGACTGTTATTTTTGCTATGTAATAACCTGTATAATACTGTCTACTTTGAATATGTATACATTGTACACCTTCTACATAGGATGGGCCAATACATTACGTCTAGTTGTACACTCATTTTTGAGATACATGGGTAGGTGCTATGTCACACCCTTAGTTGTTTTTTATCTGTTTATATACCATCCCCATTATCATACTACTTCATTCCGTTAATTCTTACCCTTTTTTTACCCTTTGTGTCTTTATATGTACACTTGTAAAGTTACAAATATAAGGTGGTCCACCATTATTGAATAACACTCTACTATCTAGCAATATTCCATATTGTTAAAACGACTAATCTTTAGAGTACAATAGGGTCCATATTCCATAATCTGCAGGGTTTACTATATATTGTCCAAATGTTGGTACTTAATGACTACTTATACAGTTGCTTGCACAATATGCAATATGTACTAGTTCTAACCATTTACCTATGGAAAACAGATCAGTACTTATATATGTGTGTATTGAGGCGATACCATTATCAACTGTGATGTTGCATGTTCTAGAGATTGTTCAAAACTGCACTATTAATGTCGTCTGATCCGAGATAAATAACATTACTGTCATTGTAAAAAGCATATTTTTGTCTATGGAGACTTGTAACACCTGGCAATACTACTATGCTTGTTCTTGTTGTTTTTAATTGACACACGGCATTCGCGACTTAGCGTCCGGTTGCCATGGCGATACATGTGACGTCAGTGTCATGTGACGCCAGGCAACTTCTGGATTGCGACCGTGAATGCTGTTTAGCGGTGTTAGATGTGCAGGGCTATATATGGGGTAAGTTTGTATGATATGTTATGCTTATTTTGAAAACGGGGGAGACCTGAAACGTTAATAAATACATTGATATTTTGGAACAAGACCCTGTGAGTGACTACTTCTTCATTTGCATTGTATTCACATTTGGAGTGCATCCAGGGCAACGTGGGCTATTTGGGCCTCTCAACCTTACCAGGAGTGCTACTACCTCTGCTTACATTATATATATATTGCGTAAAGAACAAAACTGTTTAAAATATTTATATTTAAACATTAAAAAGTGGTGTTAATATTGTTTTAAATTTATATGGTATGTGGCAAGGTATCAGATTGGGAAGAGATCAAAGGTTTGTGGATTTGTAGATAACTTTATATGTATACATACAGTATATGAATATGTATATGTGTACATACAGTATATGAATATGTATATGTGTACATACAGTATATGAATATGTATATGTGTACATACAGTATATGAATATGTATATGTATACATACAGTATATGAATATGTATATGTGTACATACAGTATATGAATATGTATATGTATACATACAGTATATGAATATGTATATGTGTACATACAGTATATGAATATGTATATGTGTACATACATTATAGGAATATGTATATGTATACATACAGTATATGAATATGTATATGTGTACATACAGTATATGAATATGTATATGTGTACATACATTATAGGAATATGTATATGTATACATACAGTATATGAATATGTATATGTGTACATACAGTATATATATATATATATATATATATATATACACGTACATGAGAATTATTTATACATTTATTTCATTACTAAATTATATATATTATTTTTTATATGTATGTGTGTACACTTTTATTTTACCCCTAACATTTTACTTTAGGTAAGATTTTTAGTGCTATTTTGTTTTGCTCTTGTAATTGTAATTGTCTGTTGCAATGTTTAGCATGGCCACACTATCCTTTAAAAGTAGTGTGCTTAAGAGATATGGTAATTCTGTTTGGGTCGTTAAAGGGCTTTCTTGAGATTAGACCCTTGAGAGAGAGTCCCTTGAATATTAAAGAAAGCTGTAATTTATGAGTGATAGAAAGGTGCAATTCATTGCCCTCTATGAAAGCTAAAATGAGAAGAAATCTAAATAAAGTAGCATAACATTTTTGTTGCAAGTCACCAATGGCCAAAAGTTAATTTAAAAAATGGAAAAAGTTGGCTGTATCAAGTATGCTTATAGTCAACCTATTCTCAGAAAGTCAACTTGTTTAAAAAATGTAACTGTAATGTACTTGCACCAGCTAGAAATCAGCAGTGTTTGACCAGCTTGTACACTGATTTTACTAAACTTCAAACTGATTGGCTATTTGTGCTTACTTTTCTTTTTAGCAAATGTTGTGACAATTGGAAAGAAAACAAAGTCAGTAAAAAAAATTAAAAAAAATTGCCCTTTGTTTGTAAAACATCTAGTTTAGAAACATTGCATAGCGGTTCTCGATCTAAATTTTATCTAAATTGTATCTATGCTAAAAAAATAAATGAATGGGTGTGCTTGCATTTTACTCATTTAATCTAATTGTCTCTCCATGGAAATGTCTCTAATTATTAAATGACAACTGTATATGCTAACATTTACACCTGAGACTTGCTATAGTCAGGGTTCATAAGCCTTAAGAACAAGTGATCTGACTTGATGTCAGTTAATGGTGGATAGCCAACTTAATTTATATCTAGTAGCGAGTTGGCTCTTTTGATAGTTCATAACCTATTTGAACTGACTTGGGAAACTCCTTTACAACTAACTGACATTTAAAGAATAGCTGACAGATATGTTAACTAACTTTGCATAATTGGGCCACAATATTAAAAAGAATTTAAAAAAATATTCTGAGTATATGGTAAAGCATGAGCATTTCACTAGTATTGTAATGAAACTTGATATTAAAGGGACTTGCCACCCACATTTTTTCTTTTATGATTTAGAAAGAGAAAGCAATTTTAAACATCTTTCTAATTTACTTATATTATCTCATTTGTTTTATTCTCTTGATATTCTTTGATGATCTAGATATGCTCACTAGCTGCTGATTGGTTGCTGCACATAGAAGCATCATGTGATTGGCTCACCATGTGCATTGCTTTTTCTTCAAATAAGGATATTTAAAAAATGAAGCAAAATAAATTATGGAAGTAAATTGTAATGTTGTTTAAATTCCTATTCTCTATCTGAATCATGAAAGAAAGATTTTGGGTTTAGTGGCCCTTTAAAAGCAAGAAATTGACACTGAGCGTTAAAGACACTTAAAGGGACAGTGAAGTCAAAATTAAACTTTCATGATTCAGATAGAGCATGACATTTTAAACAACTTTCCATTTTACTTCAATTCTCTAATGTACTTCATTCTCTTGGTATCCTTTGTTGAAACCTACCCTTACTCAAAATTAAAAAAACTAACAGTACACTTAAAAAATAAAAAAAATATAAAAAAGCTAAGATAACAAAAAATAAGAAACTAAATTATTCAAAATAAAAAAAGTTATTCCTATTCTAATACCCACTTTAAAACAAAAAAGCCACCCTAAAATAAAAAACCCTAATCTGACAATAAACTACTAATAAACTACTTTTGTTGGGAATTGCCCTAAAGAAATCAGCTCTCTTTAAAAAAAAAAAAAAAAATACTAAGTCCCCCCTAACAAAACAACCGCCTACCCACCCAACCCCCTAAAATTAAAAAGACTGAAATTAGAAAAAACCTAATCTACACATTGCCCCTAAAGGGGCATTTATATGGACATTGCCCTTAAAATGGTAATCAGCTCTTTTAGTGCCCATGAAAATAAATAAGCCCTAATCTAAAAAAAAACACCCCCCAAAAAAAGAAGCTAACACTAATGCCGAAATAAGTAAACACCTTTACTTTTTCTGACCCTACCATCTGAACGTCGCAGCTCAAATCGAGACTCATCAGACCAGGCAACATATTTTTCCAAACTTCTATTGTCCAATTTTGGTGAGCCTATGCGAATTGTAGCCTCAGTTTCCTGTTCTTAGCTAAAAGGAGTGGCATCTGGTGTGGTCTTCAGCCGCTGTAGCCAATCTTCTTCAAGGTTCGATGTGTTGTGCATTCAGAGTTGGTATTCTGCATACCTTGGTTGTAATGAGTGGTTATTTGAGTTACTGTTGCCTTTCTATCATCTCAAACCATTCTGCCCATTTTCCTCTGACCTCTGAAATAAACAAGGCATTGTCATCCACACAACTGCCACTCACTGATTATTTTCTCTTTTTCAGACCATTCTCTGTAAACCCTAGAGATGGTTGTGCGTGAAATCCCAGTAAATCAGCAGTTTTTGAAATACTCAGACCATCCCGTCTGGCACCAACAACCATGCCACGTTCAAAGTCACTTAAATCCCCTTTCTTCCCCATGTTTGTGTTACCAAGCAATTGAACAAGTGTATCTAATAAAGTGGCCAGTGAGTGTATTCTGTATATATATATATATATATATATATATATATATAATCATATAGATATATATTTATATTTGCTGCCCATCGCTGCACAAATTATCCCCTTCGCTGCTCTTGGATTCTGTTCCATGTATGATGGCATCAGAACGAGGCTCCCATTGCATTCACATTGCAGCTCACTTGTAATACCAGCACACATTTGCGTGGGCTGGTATTACTCAGTTGAACGCAAATATCACTTTTGCGGAAGCGATATTTTGAACTCTACTTGTAATCTGGCCCTTAATCTGCTATTGTTATTTTTATTCTATTCATTTGATATTATTTTAAATTATATTGGTGATATAATGCATGAAAAAAACAATTAAAGCATAAAATATTATGTTAAGCCCCAAAATACATTTATACACAATACACATGCCCCAAAGGAGTATTTATACTTAAATACCTTGGGTATTAAACTAGGAAGTCATGCTCCATCTGAGGTCAAAATAGCATGTTATTATTGGGGTAAAAACTATGTAGCTTAATTAAGCAGTGATTAAATTAATTGGTGACAGAATGGGATCAAAGTATACTAATAATAAACAGCTTCTATATATGTATATGGTTTTGTTTCTTATTTGTACTAAAACCCCTTTCATTTGCATTCCTATGGGAATATATATGATTTTTATGTCATAGCTTTTTTTATTTATAGCAGCTATTTTGTACAGTTTGAGTTAACAAAAAAAAAAAAAAACTGAATTTGAACCAGATTATTTTCCACTGAGAAAATATGTAGGTTTCCACTCCAGGGAGCTCAAATCAATATTTTAAATGACTACAGAGTCCTGATGGGTGCAGTTAGATTCCACATTTAGAGCTATAGAAGTCCTAAAAAGTTTTGATGTAATTGGGATTTTTTGCATTACCGTATCATAATATGGCCTGGATTACAATTCAAGGACAACTGATTACACTGCATAATTTTGCGCTACACCTTGCACAAATACACTTAGGACCAAATTGCCATAAGTGGCACACTATTTTTTTTTTCTCGCTTGAGCGCTAACTGAACTCAAAGTATACTCAAAGTAAAAAATTAGCATGGGGAGATTATAAATTGATTATAAATTGAAATTAAAAAGTTAAGGGACAGTAGTAGTGGATTAAAGCTTAATAAACTTGAAACAAAGGGTTAAAAATGAAAGTGGGAAGGGGTCAAGAGTGTATGTGTGTGTTTGAGTGAGTGTGTGTATGGGAGTGAGTGTGTGTGGGTTAAAAATTAAAGTGAGAGTGGGAAGGGGTCAAGTGTGTGTGTGCATGTGAGTATGTGTGAGTAAGTGTGTGAGTGTGTGTATGTGAGTATGTGTGAGTAAGTGTGTGAGTGTGTGTATGTGAGTATGTGTGAGTATGTGTGAGTAAGTGTATGTGTGTTTTGTGTCTGTATATAACCTATATATTGAAAGTGCATAGAAAAGAACCAAATGAAAAACTCTACTACTTGAGCATTCTATGACACAGAAACATTTAGTGAGGCCCCTCATAAAACTCTATCTTCTGATAGTAATTTTGCATCTCTGTTAATTAGCATGATTACTGTTTCTTGTACTATTCCATGGTGCACAATAAATATCAATTGTATGAATTGTGCACAAGCATTATTAGTTTTCCATACACTAGTGTAACACTTTTGTGCTTGACTTGAAATCTTGACCTACAGTATGTGCTTAGTGCCAACTGAGAGATTAAGCATATAAGTAATGTACATGGCTGGAGAATGGTGTTCTCTGTTACAGTTAGACGTGATTGGCTCACTTGTGGTGGGGAATTATAAAATGGTTAAGGGGCAAAAGATGATTCTGAGGATCAATTAAGCTTTCAAACTCTATGTTTCCTTTCTAAATGGACATAATGGTCAGTATAACTCTACCAATAATATGTTTCTGCTAAGCAGCCATAAATAACAGCCAATCAAATGTACTGACTACATGTTAAAAAAATGGTAAAGCGACATATTTTAAGCATACTTTAAATTGCAAAACATCTTGTATTAGAATGCTAGAGCTATGCTTATTCATCATTCTAATAGTACCCATTGTTCTTAAATAAAAAGTTCTTGCTTAATAGGGAGTACAGCATTCTAACATTTAACTTCATCATCCTGAAATGGGATCTTGAGTCTAAACCTAGGGCCAGGAGTGGGGACAGTCTATGGATGGAGTTAGATGTCATGGAGGGTAAACTCAGGGAATTTAGTGGGCATGGCCAATAAACCCATTACAGGGATCAGAATGATCCAGGGCAGGATAGACTGTCTGTGGGCTTTGACAAGCATTAGTGGATGAGGTTTAGGTGGTCTCTGGTATCAGGACATATAAAGAGAAGGGACACAGTAGAAATCAGCTTCTAAAACCGAATCACCCTCAAATCTATAGGGTAGTTGGGGGATCTGGGGCAAAGTTATAACCAAATTACTGTTACAACTTGTTAGTTGTTAACCAGTCGTGCTCACTTAGAAGACTAATCTCACAATGACATAAATAACTGCAGCCAATCTGAAGAATCATTTATAGGATAACATTTATTAGACTGATGTATCTCACTAGGGCTTTCTGTTGTTTCTTCTTCAATCTAGGCCACTATATGTGACACCATTGTGAAAGGTAAATCAAAATATAATACTAGTATAAGTACTTAGAAGATATACACAGTAGTGTAAAGTTTGTAAGGTAAAGAAATAAAAACTCAAGCCCTGGAGGAATGGATCCAGTAATAGGAAAAAACACCCATGAAACTGTACTTTAGGCAGCCCAAGGTCAGTGGTTAGTGGCCTTGCTTGTTTGAGTACATACATTAAAGAGAAAAGCATTTTGACCAGAACAAATCTGATGTACTCATTATTGTATATATCTGTATTACATATGTTATTACCAATTAAGCAAAGCATTGCAAAATTTCTGCTTACAAAATAAATATTTTTCACCATTTAAAACTGTAATTTTGTTAGCTAAATTTGCAATGGGGGTGATAATGGGCTCTGACACTAATCATCCAATAACTTTATCTAATGTGCCGAATCAAGATTTTGAATTCTGGAGGATACATTTCAGCATTACTAGGAGCAGGTTCCTGAACAATGGGTACAATAAATCATTTAATTATACTGTACTTTTTTTAACTTCAGTTAAACATTTTAGCCCAGATTATGAGTTGTGTGTTAACAGTTATGTGCGAGCAAAAATTAGTTTATCGCTGTGGTTTAAAGGAAATGCGATCGCTTGAGCACAATCGCGATTTTACGCTAGAACTCTGGTTAACTGTTTCGCAAAACAAAATAATATCAGTAAACACATCAAAATTACATTACAAGGTACAGTTACACTCATAATAACACTATCTAATAAAAATTAAAAAAAAAAATGCTCTACAATAAGAGTTCTCAGGTGTTAAAAATAAAAAGGCAGGCAAAGGGTTTTAACATAGAGATACAGTACATATACATAAATAAATATATATATATATATATATATATATATATATATATATATATATATATAAAGTCATATATACACATATAAACATATAAATACTTATTTATACATATATAGACATATATAAAAGTGCATTGGAGCCCTTTGCAGACAAAGAAGATGAAAACGTTTAAAATCATATTTATGCAATATTCATATGTAATAAAGTGTTATACTGAGTTTTTACTGTAACTATTTCACATTCCAATGTTCTGCACATAGCAGAATATGTTCTATGGCTTTTATGTGCATCAGGTTAGAGTGCAAGCAAAAACAATTTACTTTCAACTTAATACAAGCACTACCCATCGCGCTCAAAAAGCTTACTTCTAGCGGAGTTATCACTCGAGCAGCAGCGTTAAATACTGCTCCACTTGTAATTTGGCCCTTTAGGAGGGATTAAATGATGAGTTTATTGTACCTTGGCTTTTGTATTCTTAGCATAACATGTAATATTATGAAAGTAATGATGAATAAAAATATACAATATTTCACTGTTTGAAAATACAGAAATTATATGACCCATTTTTAGGACATTCCATTATAGTTAAGGCTTTGGGCCTGATTATCTGAAGTTCTCCTCTTGGAGAGAAATTATAGTGCAGACTTCACGGGGGCTGAACTCAGTGAATTCACTAAGAAAAGGGGAAGAACATGGAAGTCCCAGAGAGAGGAGAGCTACCTCCCATAGACAATAATGAGGTTCTCTGGGATAGAGAAGCGCACAGGGGAGAGTTAGGTTAACAGGGGAAAACCAGGCACTGATATAAATTTGCAGGCCCTGATAATCAAAAGCTCACCAGTATGGAAAGAAATCACTCAAATTCTTGTGAGTATTATATTGTAATTTGTATATATCTCCTTCATAGCAAGAAAATCAGCTCTCAAGCTAAACTTTTAATTTTTAAAATCATTTGAGGCATCTCATAGTACTGATGAGACTTAAGCTCAACAGGGCAGAAACCTTTAGATAATCCTGAGATTGCAGCACACACAAATTACACTTAAATGCTTTTAGTACAGTTTAAATTGTATTTGCTTCTAGTATTAGCTTCTAGTTTAGCATACGTTACTTTTATGTCAATTAAATAAATGTATCATAAGTTTTGAGAAAACTTCATCTGCATACAGCTAGCAAAATAAAAAGTGAGACCTGAATGGTTAGAAAAAATATGGAGGGTTGTTAAAGAGCTTCTTTCCCACTTTCTGAAACTGTCACATATAAGAAATGCAAAAAGCACTGCTTAGCAAACTATACACAGAAATTTACAAAGTATGATTCTAATTTGCAAAAATTACACAGAAACTTTAAAAGTATAATAAAAATTTGTAAAATCATAAAATAAAAAAAATGCTGTAAAAAGAATCTAAATGCGCTAAAATACAATATAGAAAGTAAAAAGTTTAAATGTAGTAAAACTCAAAGGGCAAAATAAAGACTATAAAGTAAATTAATATACAAAGCACAAAGTGTAAATGCAATAAAACTCATGTCATGCAGTGCTACATGGTACTATCTGTCTTTCCCTCACATCCAGAAATCTTGTAAGGGATCTTGCAAGTGCTGGAGGATCATTTCAGATAATCTCATCTGAGTGGAGCTTTAGATCATCAGGACCAGAAGGGACATAGGCACAATGCTTCGGTTATGTGTATGAGTATTAATTAAGCATTATATACTGCATAGTAATAGTTTAATTAAAAAATATTTATATTTATATTAAAGCTAAAATAAAGTATTCTACACACATTGCCTGTTACTTACAACTCCCACCACTTTACAGGTAGAAAGGGTCAAACCTTTCTAAAGCATGAAAAGTAAAAAATATATGAATTTATGCCCAGAGATTTGCTTTTCAAAAATATAACAAAAAACAAAAATTAAGATGCCCGTTTGTGGGTGCAGGATAATAAACTAGCCATTACAAAAGGCTGGTTATTGCTACCGTGAGCTCTGGTTAATTTTCTAAAAATGGAAGCGCTTGCATGCAAGTAATGTATAGCGCTCCACTTGTAATCTAGCCCTTTATGTGATACCAAGATAAAAGTTCCTTTCACATCTCATTAAGAGATTAGTTACATAATGTCCATATTTCCAAAATGATAAATAATTAAATGAAATACCATTAAAATGAAAAATTAACCTCATTATTTGACATTTTTTATGAGTGATTTACAAATGATGAACATGGATTGAGTTTCCTAGTACAACATTTTATTTTTAATTATTCAGCATTTTATTTTTGTTTTAAAGGCTTCAAAATTAAAACGCAATGCTTTTAGTTATCGGTATCTTTGTTGTGGTCAAAAGGAGATTGGTCTGCTGTCTAGAATCTGATTTCTCTGCTATTTGTTCATGGTCTTCATTATTCAGTTAGGCTTTCTGCATTTCCCTTTTTTCGTAGACTTCGGGGTCACACTATGACCAGACGGGCAAATAATAGTCAAATTATTCAGGAAGTAGTCAAAGGAAACTTCACATAGTCAAAATGAACTTTGCCATTTAAGGGGTCAAAAGTCTGGTTCAAGTCTCTTTTAAGTAGTCTGTAGTCACATCAACAAAACCATCATGAATAATTTATAAGTATTTTATAGACAAAAAACTACATTCAAATGTTATAGTGTCTGGGATTTATTAAACTGTTTTAAAAAAAAAAAAAAACTTATCAAAACAAATAAGTATAATTAATATACATTTTTGTCTAAATTAGCCACTATTTTATTATTTGCATAAGCAACTGTTTTATTTATTTATTTGTGTTTATTTTTTATTTATAATTTGTATGTATGTTTATTCTTTTAAATAGTTTTGTTCTGTATTATACATAGAAGTAAAAAAATATTAATAAACTAGATGTACAAAAATGTAAGAAAATTGGTTAAAGCACAAAAAATGTAATATCACATATATACAAATGAATCTATGTGTACCTAAAAATATGAGCACACTCATTAATTGTTAACAGCTTGATAAGATCAGCAAACAGATAGAATGATAATTAATATTAGTAATGTGAGTTAGTTGAAATAGTAAAAAAACTTGCAGATTTAGGAAGGAAATTGTTTACTCAGTTGATCAAAAACACAAATATTTTTTTCTAAAATGTTATTTTTATTTATTTACTTTATTGTTATTATTATTATTATTATTATTATTATTATTATTATTAATAATAATACTAAATGATAAAGTAGTACAAATTAAACTACATGAACAAGTCACGTTTTACCTTAATTAATTCCTGTACTTTATAAATTAATTGTTTGAAAATAAATCTGGAAATAATTATTCATTAACATTACAATACGGTTTAATACAAGATAATGTGTCCACTGTGATAGAGACTATGGGGCCAATTTAACATGTGTCTGGTGGACATAATCCGCTGTAACGATCATGTCCGCCAGACATCGATAAATGACGACTGAATACGCTGTTGGCATTTATCATTGCACAAGCAGTTCTGCTAGCAGGGGGTGTCAATCAACCCGATCTTATGAGGCGGCGTACAAGTTAAGGAGCAGCCGTCTTAAAGGGACAGTATACTCAAAAATAGTTTTTCCCTTAATGTGTTTACAATTGCTTTTTTTACCAACTATGTATGAAAATTAGCTTTTTAAGGCTTATTTGTGTATATTAAAGCTCTGATTTAGTGTTTTGAAGCCACAGCCTAATAAAATAGGTTGAGCTTGTAGGTATAATCAGATCTCATTACTGTATCACATTGTGCAAATATACCTGCTTCTTTATCTTATATCTGTCCTTAAAACAATCACCAGTACTTTGAGAGAACAATGGAAAATCAACATTTTATTACCTTATCTCTGCTATATCGCACTGGGAGTGTAATTTCTTCTGCTGGCTGTGTTTACAAAGCTTATCTATAGCTGGTACGCGCGGCCACAAACTTTCAGAATAGGTGGGGATACCACATGCTAAATTAACAATTTCAAATGCCAATATAAGGGTAAAGGAGCTACTTGTAAACAATTTAATACACTCTAGCAGGTAAAGTGGATCATTTGGAACAAATTAAAGGGGAGAAAATTTTTGAGTAAACTGTCCCTTTAAGACCGCTGTTTCTTAACTCCTGTTTTCATTGAGCCTGAAGGCTCACACGGAAACAGATGTATTTGGCCCAATTCAGGCCATGATAAATCAGCTCTTATAGCTCTGCTTCAGGTAAAATTGTGGAAATTTAAATACTAGACTGATGTCAGTGTTTCTAAAAGCTCCTTTACCTACTTTTGGGATTGTCAAATTAGCTGCAACTAGAGACAACAGTCTGGTGCATGAGTTTTAATATATAAATACAAACACACATTTTAAAGGCAAAAAAGTACTCACATGCAATAATTAATTAGATAATTAATTAATCAATCAATCTATCACATTTATCTGTGTCCATATCTATTTTTGCAAAAATAATTTATTGTGGCATAATCATTATAGTTGTAGACCCTAAATTCCATAGAATCTAAATGTTCCTATACTTCATTTTATTTTACCAAAAGTTATGTCCTGCACAAAATTAGTGGCAACATTTTCAAATGTGGCAAAGTCAAATCAAAAAAATATATAAAAAAGTCAAAACCAGAAACACAGCTGTATTATTAGTCAGTTTATAGGTGCTCAAAATGTATGATAGAGCATTTAACAGATTTTTTTTCACTTGTCCTTAAATTACAGGTTGGACTATTTGGACATAATATAATTTAAAATATTGCCATCCATGTATACAACAAAAACTTCCCTCTATAATTTAATTGAAATAGTTATAACACGTTATAAAACTGTTCAGATAAATTTTTTATATCATGATCAAATTTTAAACCATCTGGTTATGTCCATATTTAATTGTTCCTCTCTTTAGAAATTATCAAAGGTATTAATGTTACTGTCCCATGAGGTCTCCTTCTTGGTTTAATAGCAAGCATTATACAGTCTAGTTACGTAATCTGGACATGCTGATTGCTGAAGAAATGCACATCTGCATCAAAAATGTTCAACTTTTCAACGTATATAACTCATAACAGAATAAAGTGACAAACAACCAAAATTAATAACAATTAAAACAATTCACTGTACACCTCCTGTCTAATTATTCACTATTTGTTACTCTCCAAAAACTATAAGGTGGGTAGGTCAATTCTAAATGTTTCTATATATACCAGCTTTCACATAAGGGAGTTTCTTTTTTTGCCATTTTAGGATATATGACTTATCATCTCTCTCTGTATCTCACATTATAAGCTATTACCCTGGAGTATCCAGTAATACCAGATTTTACCAAAGGACTCCAATGAATCCTGAATATATGCCGCTGATTCATACATCTTGAAAGTATTCTTAATTCTGCTCTGCACTTCAGACCAGTCTGGTACTCCTATCTTCCAGTATTTAGCTATAGCTATACGGGTTACAGTGCATAAAATTCTTATGAATGTGTTTATATATATATTATATTTAGTATTTCTATCATTCACCAGTGCTTGTGTTGGGCTCAAAATTATTTGTTCCTCTAGAATAGTGGATAAAAAAATTCGACAAATCAGACCAGACTTTTTGTACTTTGGGACACTCCCACCACATATGGAAATATGTACCTACGGCTGAACACCCTCTATAGCAATTTCCGGGAGCCTCCTCCAACCATGTTTGCTGTCTTTATTGGAGTCAGGTACCACCAGAAGGTGGTTTTAATACAATTCTCCCTCAGGTCCGCACTGAGCAAGCCTTTGCTAGAACCATGCAATATTTTAGCCCAAGTTTCTACCTCCATTTCTTTAGCTAGATATTTCTCACATTGAGGATACTGGCAGTTTTAGTTAAATTTGTTGTTGATTGTATAGCTAAATAGAAATGGGATATAGCTTGTTTTGGTCTATGAGGAGCACTACATAGTCTTTCAAAAACAGTGTTGGGTTTTGGGATATGTGGTAGTTTTATATATGCACGTATGGGTGTTGCTATTTGTAAATAAAGAAACCAGTGTAGCTTAATTGGGTCTAATTTTTGTTAAAGTATGGTGAAGGTCCTAATCCCCCCTTTATTTATAAAGTTTGCTATTCTATAAAGATCTTTATTTGCCCATTTATCTATTAGTGTTTTAGAATCTTTTGTTTATAAATATTTTAGTGGCATCATGGGTGAGTGAGTAGGCAGCAGGTTATGATTTTTATGTGCTAGGTTTTTTGTTTAACTGACATTAGAGTATTTGACTCTTGGTAAGTATTAATTGGATTGCCTTTCTCTCTGCTCCACAAAATATCCTCTGGTGAGTTATATCCTCCCATGGTTGCTTCTAGTCTAGGCCAAATTACATCCTCCTGAATCTTGCCAAGTAGAGCATTTTGGGCCAGTCTAGCTGCAAAGTGATCATCTAGAAGGTTTGGTACTCCCACTCCTCCCAACTGTCTATAGTATGTTAATGTTTGGTGGGGTATCCTTGCGTGTTTGGAATCTCTAAGAAATTTATGTATATCTGATTGTATGGAGTTTAGATCTGATCTATCGATTTTGACTGGTAGGGTCCTGAAAAAGTAGAGGATTTTCGAGAGGATGTTCATTTTAATTGATGAGAGTCTGCCATACCATGAAAAGTTGTACTTTTTCCACGTGTTTATATCTGACCTGAGTGATTTGTATAAAGGGAGATAGTTTGCTTTATATAACTTTGTGGAGTGTGTTTAATCCCCAAGTATTTTATTCCATGTTTAACCCATTTAAATTCAAAATTAGCCTATATTAGTTTGATGGTATGGTTTGGAAGAGCTATTGGAAGAGCCTCACACTTATCTAAGTTGATTTTGTAGCCTGATATATTAGAGAATTGTTGTAGGATACGCTACGTGTTGGGGATCGATAAAAGTGGCTTAGATAATGTTAAAAGTACATCATCAGTGAAAAGTGTGATCTTATTGTTGATGTCTCCTATTCATAAACTCGTAATATCTGGATAATTTCTTATATTTGCCACCAAAGGCTCTATGCACAGGGCAAATAGTAAGGAGAATAGTGGGCATCCATGCCTGGTGCCATTAAGAATATTAAAAGATTTATATTGATGGCCTATTGCCCCCTAACATGTTTCATAGGTGTAGAGTATAAAATGTGCAGTGCTGTCATGAATGGTCCGTCAAATACAAA
Source organism: Bombina bombina (assembly GCF_027579735.1). NCBI lineage: Eukaryota > Metazoa > Chordata > Amphibia > Anura > Bombinatoridae > Bombina > Bombina bombina. The sequence goes on from NC_069499.1 coordinate 81,443,214, forward strand.
CTTCGCTAGATCTGTTTTCATATAGATCCAGTCCACCCTATCAAATGCCTTCTCTGCATCTAGAGATAAGACCAGAGAAGGTATGCTATGATGACTAAGATAGTCAAATACTGAGATCATACGTCGTACATTATCTTGGGCTTCCCTATTTTTAATGAATCCCACCTGATCTGTGTGTATGATTGAGGGTAAAATATGTTTAAGGCGATTAGCTAATATCTTTGTTACAATTTTAATGTCTTAGTTTATGAGAGATATGGGCCTATAACTAGAACAACATTTAGCGTTTTTTTCCCAGTTTTGGTATTACAACTATTCTGGCTTGAAGTAAATATGTAGGGATAGCCTGTCCTTCCATAATATGGTTGGCAAATTGACTAAGTGAGGAACTATGATTGATCTAAAAAGTCTATAATATTCCCCTGAAAAGCAATCTGGGCCTGGAACCTTTCCTGGTCTGAGGTCTTTTATAGCTGCTACTATTTCAGCATGTTTTATTTTAGCATTTAGTGCTTCCCTGTCTTCTTGCATTATGGGTGTTAGAGTGGCTTGGTCTAAAAAGGACTGAAGTGGAGTCTGAGTATGAGCATTATGTTGCACTTTCCTGCCATTATATAGTTCGCTATAATATTGTGTGAACGTGTCAACTATTTCTTGTGGATGAGATGTTAGAAGTCCGTTTGTTGTCAGTATGTTTGGGATAGATATCGCTTGATAATTATCTCTAATTTTTTTCACCAGATATTTATCTGGTTTGTTTGCAAAGATAAAGTAATTGGTTTTAAGCCTATGTGCTATCCTAATGGAGTGATCATTTAAGTGTGAGCAGAGTTTGACGTTTTTGTTGTAATGTTAGTAGTACTTGATGTGATCATGTTTCCTTGTGTTTTTTTTCTAGGGTCTCAACCTCAGATTGTAGTTGTGTAATTTGTGTATTAATCTTTTTCCTATATAGTATAGAGTCATCTGACTACTAATTTATGGGCAGCCCAGACAGATACTGGGTTTACTTTGGTGTCTGTATTAATCCGCCAGTACTCTCCCATGACCTTCAGTAGATTTTCTTTAGAAGCCGGATTTTTTAGTCAAAAGGGGTCATATGTCCATGTTTTTATCCTCCCTGGTTCTCTAATATCCATAATGTATAACTGACTAATTAAGTGGTCAGACCACACACATGTGTGTATATTAGCCGAGTGTAACAGTGGTTTCTTTTATATGTTTAGCTATTGTTATTTGTCTCAAATTTTTTTGCGTGGATAATTAGACTGAGGAGGGTTCTAGCAACAATTTCAGGTCTATATTAAAATCTCCCGCTAAAATTATTCTCTCTTTTGACCAGCCCATCAATAAGTTAGAAATATGACGGACAATACATTCTGCTTCTCATTTGGTGCATATATATTACATAATAGCACCTCCGTATCTTGTAGTCACCCATGTACTAATATATAACGTCCTTCCTTATCTTTGATCATCTCTTTATGTATAAATTGTAATGATGAGTGGATTAATATGGAAACCTCTTTTGTTTTAGAATTTGATGTTGAGTGAAAGTGATGTGGGTACTCTCTAGCCCAGTACCTAGGAATTTGTGTGCCAGAGAAATGAGTCTCTTGAAGATATATAATATTAGCTTTGAGCTTTTTATATTGAGTCAAGGCTGTCTTTCTTTTAATTTCAGAATTGAGATCTCTCACGTTATGTGAGATAAAACTAAGTCTAGTGTTAATATTGAGTTGGGACGTGTAATTAGATTCTATTTTGTTTTTTCCCCCCTTTCCTTTTGTTTGGTATATAGGAATTACTGTTGTCATGTATACAATGTGTCAACATGTTCATAAAATTACTGATAGTTTCATTTATGCCTACCAAAAAGAATTGAAATGTTACACCGCAGTAATTATTTGGCGTACAGTGAAAAAATTATTATGCAATATAAGAACTAAATAAAGCATATAAACTTCAATAACAAGAAAGAACAGATCCATTCAATGAGTCGTGAATGAAAACTTCAAATGCAGTGATAAAGTATGATTAAGTACATATACATATACAGTATTCAAAAGGTGAATATCGAAAACAGGAGAAATTCAAGTGACTATTTGACTAAGTCGTGGCTACAGTTTTCATATGCAACAACTTTGGATTTACCTTAACTTTATTTAACAGGTCTTACTTTCTAGTCCATGTCGATGCATCTTATTTTTACTACTCAGTCATCCCTTTCGTTTTTAGTAGAGTCTCTTATAGAAGTTGTCCTCATGTTTTAGATCACTTTCTGTTGACTTTAGACCAATTCGATTTTTTGGATGTTATTGGAATATTCGTCGTTTCAGTTGGGTCCATCAAATCAGTGTCTGGAGGGATTTCAGGAACTTCCAATCCATATAACTTGCACACTTCAGGTATCTCTATTGGTTATTTGATAGAAGTCATCTTTCTGTCTCTAAGGATATTCAGAGTGAAGGGGAACCCCCATCGGTATGAGATCTGATTCTTCCAAAGTAAGGATGTTAGAGGACGAAGTTTGTTTCGGTGCTAAAGGGTCCTGATGCACAAATCCTGAAAAAAAATTGGATTACATTCCCTTGGAATTTCATTGTAGGATTTTTTCTAGCAGCAGTTAAAATTTTCTCCTTATCTGTAAACTTCAAAAAATTTACAATTACATTTCTTGTCGGCATATCATTTTTAGGCCTAGCTCTAAGGGCTCTGTGATAGTGATGTCCCGAAATGTTCGCCCGCGAACAGTTCCCAACGAACATAGCTTGTTCGCGTTCGCCGCTGCAGGCGAACATATGCGATGTTCGATCCGCCCCCTATGTGTCATCATTGAGGAAACTTTGACCCTGTATGTCACAGCCTTCTGACACATTTGAGCCAATCAGCAGCAGACACTCCCTCACAGACCCTCCCAGCTCCTTGGCAGCAGCCATTTTAGACTCATTAAGATCTTGCTTTCTTAGTGAGAGGAGCTATTATTGTTGCTGCTGCTGACATAATAGGGAAATAGATAGCTAGGCTAGTGTATTTAGTGTCCACTACAGTCCTGAAGGACTCATCTCATCTCTGCTGCAAGGACAGCACCCCAAAAAGCCCTTTTTAGTGATATAACTTCAGTCATTTTTTTTTTTTTTTCTTTGTATTTTTATTTGCATTTGCCTGGCTTTCAGCCTGTGTGTGAGGCTCACAGAATATAATGTGATTAGTGCCACCACTAATATCTGCTTAACATTAGTTTTAATTTAACCAACAAAAATTTGAAATTATTTTGCTAGTGTAATTTATTTTCATTTTCTATCAGGCCTGTGTCTCTCAGGCTCACACAGCATATACTGTGGTTCATTGCTCTGTGCCAGCCACCACTCATATCTGCTTATAACATTATTTTAAATTTAAAAAATCATTTTGCTAGTGTAATCTAATTTCATTTTCTATCAGGCCTGTGTGTTTCTGACTTACAGAGCATACTGTGGTTAATTGCTGCCCTACCTAGGCTAGCAGCCACGACTCATATGTGCTTAACATTTAAAAAACAAAACAAAAAAAAAACCTTTAGATCAATTTGCTAGTGTAATCTAATATTTTCTATCAGGCCTGTGTGTTTCTGACTTACAGAGCATACTGTGGTTAATTGCTGCCCTACCTAGGCTAGCAGCCACGACTCATATGTGCTTAAAAAAAATTTAAATAAAAAAAAAAAAAAACTTTAAATCATTTTGCTAGTGTAATCTAATTGTATTTTCTATCAGGCCTGTTTTTTTCTGACTTACAGAGCATACTGTGTTTAATTGCTGCCCTACCAAGCAGCCAGCCACCACTCATATCTGCTTAACATTATTTTAAATTTTAAATAAAAACTTTTAAATTATTTTGCTAGTGTAATCTAATTTCATTTTCTATCAGGCCTGTGTGTTTCTAACTTACACAGCAAGCATACTGTGGTTAATTGCTGCCCTACCTAGCAGCAACGACTCATATCTGCTTAACATTATTTTAATTTTTTTTTAAAAAATGTTTAAATCATTTTGCTAGTGTAATCTAATTTCATTTTCTATCAGGCCTGTGTGTTTCTGGCTTACTCAGCATACTGTGGTTAATTGCTGTCCTATCAGCAGCCAGCCACCACTCATATCTGCTTAACATTATTTTAAAGTTAAAAAAAACCTTTTAAATAATTTTGCTAGTGTAATCTAATTTCATTTTCTATCAGGCCTGTGTGTTTCTGACTTACAGAGCATACTGTGGTTAATTGCTGCCCTACCTAGCAGCCACGACTTATATGTGCTTAACATTTTTTTCAATTTAAAAAAAAAACCTTTAAATCATTTTGCTAGTGTAATCTAATTTTATTTTCTATCAGGCCTGTGTGTTTCTGACTTACAGAGCATACTGTGGTTAATTGCTGCCCTACCTAGCAGCCAGCCACCACTCATATCTGCTTAACATTATTTTAAATTTAAAATAAAAACATTTTTTAATCATTTTGCTAGTGTAATCTAATTTCATTTTCTATCAGGCCTGTGTGTTTCTGACTTACACAGCAAGCATACTGTGGTTAATTGCTGCCCTACCTAGCAGCCACGACTCATATCTGCTTAACATTATTTTAATTTTTTTTAAAAAAAACATTTAAATCATTTTGCTAGTGTAATCTAATTTTCTATCAGGCCTGTGTGTTTCTGGCTTACTCAGCATACTGTGGTTAATTGCTGTCCTATCAGCAGCCAGCCACCACTCATATCTGCTTAACATTATTTTAAAGTTAAAAAAATGTTTTAAATAATTTTGCTAGTGTAATCTAATTTTATTTTCTATCAGGCCTGTGTGTGGCCTGTGTGTTTCTGACTTACAGAGCATACTGTGGTTAATTGCTGCCCTACCTAGCAGCCAGCCACCACTCATATCTGCTTAACATTATTTTAAATTTAAAATAAAAACTTTTAAATTATTTTGCTAGTTTAATCTAATTGTATTTTCTATCAGGCCTGTGTGTTTCTGACTTACAGAGCATACTGTGTTTAATTGCTGCCCTACCTAGCAGCCAGCCACCACTCATATCTACTTAACATTATTTTAAATTTAAAATAAAAACTTTTAAATTATTTTTCTAGTTTAATCTAATTTCATTTTATATCAGGCCTGTGTGTTTCTGACTTACACAGCATACTGTGGTTAATTGCTGCCCTACCTAGCAGCCACGACTCATATCTGCTTAACATTATTTTAATTTTTTTTTAAAAACGTTTAAATCATTTTGCTAGTGTAATCTAATTTTCTATCAGGCCTGTGTGTTTCTGGCTTACTCAGCATACTGTGGTTAATTGCTGTCCTATCAGCAGCCAACCACCACTCATATCTGCTTAACATTATTTTAAAGTAAAAAAAAACCTTTTAAATCATTTTGCTAGTGTAATCTAATTTCATTTTCTATCAGGCCTGTGTGTTTCTGACTTACAGAGCATACTGTGGTTAATTGCTGCCCTACCTAGCAGCCACAACTTATATGTACTTAACATTTTTTTCAATTTAAAAAAAAAACCTTTAAATCATTTTGCTAGTGTAATCTAATTTTATTTTCTATCAGGCCTGTGTGTTTCTGACTTACAGAGCATACTGTGGTTAATTGCTGCCCTACCTAGCAGCCAGCCACCACTCATATCTGCTTAACATTATTTTAAATTTAAAATAAAAACATTTAAATCATTTTGCTAGTGTAATCTAATTTCATTTTCTAACAGGCCTGTGTGTTTCTGACTTACTCAGCATACTGTGGTTAATTGCTGCCCTACCTAGCAGCCACGACTCATATCTGCTTAACATTATTTTAATTTTTTTTTAAAAAAAACATTTAAATCATTTTGCTAGTGTAATCTAATTTAATCTTCTATCAGGCCTGTGTGTTTCTGGCTTACTCAGCATACTGTGGTTAATTGCTGTCCTATCAGCAGCCAGCCACCACTCATATCTGCTTAACATTATTTTAAAGTTAAAAAAATGTTTTAAATAATTTTGCTAGTGTAATCTAATTTCATTTTCTATCAGGCCTGTGTGTGGCCTGTGTGTTTCTGACTTACAGAGCATACTGTGGTTAATTGCTGCCCTACCTAGCAGCCAGCCACCACTCATATCTGCTTAACATTATTTTAAATTTAAAATAAAAACTTTTAAATTATTTTGCTAGTTTAATCTACTTTAATTTTCTATCAGGCCTGTGTGTTTCTGACTTACAAAGCAAACATACTGTGGTTAATTGCTGCCCTACCTAGCAGCCATGACTCATATCTGCTTAACATTATTTTAAATTTTTCAAAAAAACGTTTAAATCATTTTGCTAGTGTAATCTAATTTCATTTTCTATCATGCCTGTGTGTTTCTGGCTTATTCAGCATACTGTGGTTAATTGCTGCCCTAGCAGCCATGACTCATATCTGCTTTACATTATTTTAAAGTTAAAAAAAAAAATTAAATAATTTTGCTAGTGTAATCTAATTTCTTTTTCCATCAGGCCTGTGTGTTTCTGGCCCACATCATATAGTGTGACACTGATTACTACTTCCATCCTCAGTGCCAGTCCACGACTCCTATCTGGTGTAACATTATATTAAATTTTGTAAAAAAAAACTTTTACATCAGTCTTCTAGTGTTATTTAATTTTAGTTTACAGGCCAGCCTGCCACCACTAGTGCCAGCCTGTGTGTCAGGCTGCCAGCACATACTGTGCCTAGTTCTATCCTGAGTGCCATTACTCTTATCTGTTGTAACATTTTTGTAACTTTTTTAAAAACAAACTGTTACATCAGTCTGCTATTGTTATTTAATTGCAGTTGCCTGTCTGCCAGCGTGTGTGCCAGGCCCACTTTCCAACTAGTGCCACGAATCATATTTGTTATAACAGTAGTGTTAATATTTAAAATAAAATCTTTTTTGACTGTGAATCATCAGCCTACTAGTGCAATTGAATTGCAGTTGCATGCCTGCCAGTGTGTGTACCAGGCCCACTTGCCAACTAGTGCCACCAATCATATTTGTTATGACAGTAGTTTAAATATTAAAAATAATATTTTTTTGACTCTGAAAGATCAGTCTGCTAGTGTAATCTAATTGCAGTTGCCTGCCTGCCAGCGTGTGTGCCAGGCCCACTTGCTGCCAACTATTGCCACCAATCATATTTGTTATAACAGTATTGTAAATATTTAAAATAAATAATTTTTTGCTGTGAATCATCAGTCTGCTAGTGCCATTGAATTGCAGTTGCCTGCCTGCCAGCGTGTGTGCCAGGCCACTTGCCAACTAGTTACACCAATCATATTTGTTCTAACAGTATTGTAAATATTTAAAATAAAAATTTCTTAGATTGTGAATCATCAGTCTGATAGTGCCAATGAATAGCAGTTTCCTGCCTGCCAGCGTGTGTGCCAGGCCCACTAGCCAACTACTGCCACCAATCATATTTGTTGTAACAGTATTGTCAATTTTTAAAAAAAAAAAATTTGGACTAAGAAGCATGACTCAGCTAGTGTAATCTAATTGCAGTTGCCTTCCTCCCAGTGTGTGTGCCAGACAGGCCCACTTGCCAACTAGTGCCACCAATCATATTTGTTGTCACAGTACTTTTAATATTTAAAAAATAAACATTTTTGACTTTGAAAGATAAGTCTTTTTTTTGTTTTCAGGCTCACAGCGTATACTGTGCCCACTTGCCCAGTACCACCACTCATAATTTGTTTAATAGTATTGTAAGTGCACATTTTAAAAAAAATGACAGGCAGAGGCAGGCCACCCCGCAGGTTCCGTTGTGGTCGTGGGGCTGTGATTCCTTTAGACCCTACAAATATGCACATTGTTCTGAAACGCCGGATGCCAGGGGGGATGCAAAATTTGTATCTATTGGGACACCGCAGTGGAAGGTACCTGGCAGAAATTTATTTTCACAAAAGGCAATCCCAAACCTGTACTCTGTTGTGCGAAAGGAAGTAATGGCATGTCTGGCACACAGCGTTGGGGCAAGGGCCCATATGACCACGGATAGCTGGTCTACAAAGCATGGTCAGGGCAGGTATATCACCTACACTGCGCATTGGGTAAACCTGCTGACGTCTGACAAGCATGGAAAGTGTGGCTCTGCAGAAGAGTTGGTGAAACTGCCACGACTTGCAGGCAGGCCTGCTGCTACCTCCTCTACTCCTTCTACTCCATCCTCTTCCATAACCTCTTCCTCGGCTGAGTCCTCTTCTGCTTCTGCGTCTTGCTCCACATCAATGGCACCCCCCCAGCTCCCCAGGTACTATTCAACATCCCTGATACGGCAGTGTCACGCCATCTTGGGGTTGACTTGCCTGAAAGCGGAGAGTCACACCGCACCAGCACTTCTGACCGCCCTGAATGCACAGGTGGATCAGTGGCTGACTCCGCACCAACTGGAGATTGGCAAGGTTGTTTCTGACAATGGAAGTAATTTGGTGGCGGCATTGAAATTGGGCAAGTTGACACATGTGCCGTGCATGGCACATGTGTGTAATCTGATTGTACAACGCTTTGTGCATAAGTACCCAGGCTTACAGGACATCGAAACAACCTGCCAGTGAGGCGCTTGATTTGCAACAGCCCGACATGGTGGATTTCAACACTCCTAATGTTCAACCGCCTGCTCCAACAAGAAAAAGATGTTAATGAGTATTTGTATGACCGGGGTGCTAGGACAGCCTCTGGGGAGCTGGGGATTTTTTTGCCAAATTACTGGACGCTCATGCTCAATGCCTGTAGGCTCATGCATCCTTTTGAGGAGGTGACAAACCTTGTCAGTCGCACCAAAGGCACTATCAGCGACATCATACCATTTGTTTTCTTCCTGGAGCGTGCCCTGCGAAGAGTGCTGGATCAGGCCGTAGATGAGCGTGAAGAGGAAGAGTTGTGGTGTCCATCACCACCACAAACAGCCTTATCAGCATCGCTTGCTGGACCTGTGGCAACGCAGGAAGAGGATTGTGAGGAAGAGAAGTCAGAGGAGGAATGTGGCTTTGAGGAGGAGGAAGACCAAGCACAACAGTCATCCCAGGGTGCTCGTTGTTGTCACCTATCTGGTACCCGTGGTGTTGTACGTGGCTGGGGGGAAGAAGATACCCTCAGTGACATCAGTGAGAACGAGGAACGGGACATGATTAGCTCAGCATCCAACCTTGTGCAAATGGGGTCTTTCATGCTGTTGTGCCTGTTGAGGGACCCTCGTATAAAAAAGTTGAAGGAGAACGACCTGTACTGGGTGTCCACGCTACTAGACCCCCGGTATAAGCATAAAGTGCCTGAAATGTTACCAAATTCCTGCAAGTCGGAAAGGATGGAGTATTTCAAAAATAAATTAAAAATTATGCTTTACACAGCGTAGAAGGGTAATGTCACAGCACAATGGGAATCTAACAGGGGAAGAGATGAAAGTAATCATCCTCCTCCTCCTCCTCCCACGACCACGGCGGCAAGGACAGGACGCTTTCCTGACGTCTTGTTGATGGAGGACATGCAGACCTTTTTAACTCCTATGCATCGCCAGAGCCTTTCGGGATCCAGCCTCAGAGAAAGACTCAACCGACAGGTAGCAGACTACCTAGCATTAACTGCAGATCTCGACACTCTGAGGAGCGATGGACCCCTTGACTACTGGGTGTGCAGGCTTGACCTGTAGCCTGAGCTATCCCAATTTGCAATTGAACTTCTGGCCTGCCCCGCTTCAAGTGTCCTGTCCGAAAGGACCTTCAGTGCAGCAGGAGGTTTTGTCACTGAGAAGAGAAGTCGCCTAGGTCAAAAAAGCCTTGACTATCTCACCTTTATTAAAATGAATGAGGGATGGATCCCGAAGGGACTGACATTGGGCGATACATTTGAGTAAAAAAGGCCTGATGATGAGATCAGCTGCCTTGGGCTACAAATGGTACACACGCTAGCTTTTTTTTTCTTATAATGCAGGATGACTTGCGTGACTTATCCGCCAACAACTAGTGTTCAAGCCACAAGGTTTTAGGGCACTTTCTAACTGTTTTACAAACATCAATTTTTCTGGCCGCTGCTACAGCAGTGGCTGCAACAATACCGAATTTTTCAGGCATTTGTACATGCCTAATTATTCTGGCCTCTGCTGCTGTACTGTTGCTACAAAACTCAAAGCAAAAAAAAAAAAAAAACGCACATAACAGTGATTAAACTGTTAAGAATAGTACTACTTAACACACCACTCATATCTGGTGGCACAGTAGATTGCACGGGCAGTGCCCCAAATTTGAAGGAGGAGGACCGACCAAGCATCTTTATCCATCTCTTGGTTCCTCTAAATTATCTCCGGGTTCCATCTATGCCATACCTGTACTCTATTGTGCAAAAGGATGGCATATGTGGTGTTTCATGCGGTTGTGCCTGTTGAGGGTCGTAGCCCATCGTATAAAAAGGCAGAAGGAGAACGACATGTACTGGGTGTCCAAGCACATTTTTGTTCAATAATCCTGGTTCCTCTAAATTATCTCTGGGTTCCTCAAATCAATGCCATACCTGTACTCTATTGTGCAAAAGGAGGGCATATGTGGTGTTTCATGCTGTTGTGCCTGTTGAGGGTCGTGGGCCATCTTATAAAAGGCTGAAGGAGAACGACCTGTACTGGGTGTCCAAGCATGTTTTTTGTTCAATATTCACGGTTCCTCTAAATTATCTCTGGGTTCCTCAAATCAATGCCATACCTGTACTCGATTGTGCAAAAGGGTGGCATATGTGGTGTTTCATGCTGTTTTGCCTGTTGAGGGTCGTGGGCCATCTTATAAAAAGGCTGAAGGAGAACGACCTGTACTGGGTGTCCAAGCACATTTTTTGTTCAATATTCCCGGTTCCTCTAAATTATCTCCGGGTTCCTCAAATCAATGCCATACCTGTACTCGATTGTGCAAAAGGGTGGCATATGTGGTGTTTCATGCTATTGTTTCTGTTGAGGGTCCGGGACCCTCATCTAAAAAGGCTGAAGGAGAACGAAGTGTACTGGGTGTCTAATCATTTTTTTTGTTCAATATTCTTGGTTCCTCTAAATTATCTCTGGGTTCCTCAAATCAATGCCATACCTGTACTCGATTGTGCAAAAGGGTGGCATATGTGGTGTTTCCTGCTGTTGTTTCTGTTGAGGGTCCGGGACCCTCGTCTAAAAAGGCAGAAGGAGATCAAAGTGTACTGGTTGTCCAAGCATCTTTTTCCATCTCCCGGTTCCTAAAAATTATCTCCGGGTTTCTAAAATGGATGCCATACCTGTACTCTATTGTGCAAAAGGATGGCATATGTGGTGTTTCCTGCTGTTGTTTCTGTTGAGGGTCCTGGACCCTCTTATAAAAAGGCTGAAGGAGAACGACCTGTACTGTACTGGGTGTCCAAGCATGGTTTTTTGTTCAATTTCCCGGTTCCTAAAAATTATCTCCGGGTTTCTAAAATCAATGCCGTACCTGTACTCTATTGTTCAAAAGGATGCCATATGTCCTCTTTCTTGCTGTTGTTTCTGTTGAGGGTCCTGGACCCTCTTATAAAAAGGCTGAAGGAGAACGAAGTGTACTGGGTGTCCAATCATTTTTTTTGTTCAATTTCCCGGTTCCTAAAAATTATCTCCGGGTTTCTAAAATCAATGCCGTACCTGAACTCTATTGTTCAAAAGGATGCCATATGTCCACTTTCCTGCTGTTGTTTCTGATGAGGGTCCTGGAGCCTCTTATAAAAAGGCTGAAGGAGAACGAAGTGTACTGGGTGTCCAATCATTTTTTTTGTTCAATTTCCCGGTTCCTAAAAATTATCTCCGGGTTTCTAAAATCAATGCCGTACCTGTACTCTATTGTTCAAAAGGATGGCATATGTCCTGTTTCCTGCTGTTGTTTCTGTTGAGGGTCCTGGACCCTCTTATAAAAAGGCTGAAGGAGAACGACGTGTACTGGGTGTCCAATCATTTTTTTTGTTCAATTTCCCGGTTCCTAAAAATTATCTCCGGGTTTCTAAAATCAATGCCGTACCTGTACTCTATTATTCAAAAGAATGCCATATGTCCACTTTCCTGCTGTTGTTTCTGTTGAGGGTCCTGGAGCTTCTTATAAAAAGGCTGAAGGAGAACGAAGTGTACTGGGTGTCCAATCATTTTTTTTGTTCAATTTCCCGGTTCCTAAAAATTATCTCCAGGTTTCTAAAATCAATTCCGTACCTGTACTCTTTTGTTCAAAAGGATGCCATATGTCCTCTTTCCTGCTGTTGTTTCTGTTGAAGGTCCTGGAGCCTCTTATAAAAAGGCTGAAGGAGAACGAAGTGTACTGGGTGTCCAATTATTTTTTGTGTTCAATTTCCCGGTTCCTAAAAATTATCTCCGGGTTTCTAAAATCAATGCCGTACCTGTACTCTATTGTTCAAAAGGACGCCATATGTCCATTTTCCTGCTGTTGTTTCTGTTGAGAGTCCTGGAGCCTCTTATAAAAAGGCTGAAGGAGAACGAAGTGTACTGGGTGTCCAATCATTTTTTTTGCTCAATTTCCCGGTTCCTAAAAATTATCTCTGAGTTTCTAAAATCAATGTCGTACCTGTACTCAATTGTTCAAAAGGATGCCATATGTCCACTTTCCTGCTGTTGTTTCTGTTGAGGGTCCTGGACCCTCTTATAAAAAGGCTGAAGGAAAACGAAGTGTACTGGGTGTCCAATAATTTTTTTTTATATTTTGTAAGGGTATTATATTTTCTAAGGGTAATCATGCAGGCCATAAAGACCTCCCCCGATAGGGTGAGTAACAGGCATTAAAATGCTAAGAACAGTACTACTTAACACAACCTTACCATGGGTCCCAGAGCATATGTTTTATTATTATATTTTGTAAGGGTAATCATGCAGGCCATATAGACCTCACCCGATAGGGGGAGTAACAGGGATTAAAGTGCTAAGAATAGTACAACTTAACACAACCTAGTTAACATTAACAGTTGTTCCCAGACCGCATGTCTTGTTGTTAGATTTTGTCAGGATAATCAGGCAGGCCATATAGACCTCCCCCGATAGGGGGAGTAACAGGGATTAAAGTGCTAAGAATAGTAAAACTTAACACAACCTAGTTAACAGTGGTTCCCAGACCGCATGTCTTGTTGTTATATTTTGCCAGGATAATCAGGCACGCCATATAGACCTCCCCCGATAGGAGGAGTTACAGGGATGAAAGTGCTAAGAATAGTACTACTTAACACAACCTAGTTACCTAGTTACCATGGGTCCCAGACCGCATGTTTAATATTATACTTTGTCAGGGTAATTATATATCTAACAAATCTATCTATTTATCTATGTATATCTATCTATCCTATCTATCTATCTATCTATCTATCTTGTGTCCGGACTGTTTTGAGACAGCCACTTGTGTTTTTGACAAATTTGAAGTAGGAGGACAGACCAATCACAGGGATTAAACTGCTAAGAATAGTAATACTTATGAAAACCTAGTTATACCAGTACCACCATGGGTCCCAGACCGCATGTTTGGTTTTTATACTTTGTCAGGGTAATCATGCAGGCCATATAAACCTCCCTTGATAGGGGGAGTAACAGGGATTAAAGTGCTAAGAATAGTACAACTTAACACAACCTAGTTAACACTGGTTCCCAGACCGCATGTCTTATTGTTATATTTTGGTAAGGTAATTATGCAGGCCATATAGACCTCCCCCGATAGAGGGAGTAACAGGGATTAAAGTGCTTAGAAAAGTACTACTTAACACAACCTAGTTACCATGGGTCCCAGATCGCGTGTCTTGTTGTTATACTTTGTCATGGTAATCATGCAGGCCATATAGACCTCCCCCGATAGGAGGAGTTACAGGGATGAAAGTGCTAAGAATAGTACTACTTTACACAACCTAGTTACCATGGGTCCCAGACCGCATGTTTATTTATTATACTTTGTCAGGGTAGTTATATATCTAACAAATCTATCTATTTATCTTCTATCGATTCTATCTAACTATCAATTTATGTATATCCATCTATCCTATCTATCTATCTTGTGTCCGGACTGTTTTGAGACAGCCACTTGTGTTTTTGACAAATTTGAAGTAGGAGGACAGACCAATCACAGGGATTAAACTGCGAAGAATAGTAATACTTAAGAAAACCTAGTTATACCAGTACCACCATGGGTCCCAGACCGCATGTTTTGTTGTTATACTTTGTCAGGGTAATCATGCAGGCCGTATATACCTCCCTCGATAGGGGGAGTTACAGGGATGAAAATGCTAAGAACAGTACTACTTAACACAACATAGTTACCATGGGTCCCAGAACGCAGGTTTTGTTGTTATACTTTGTCAGGTTAATCATGGAGGCCATATAGACCTCCCTTGATACGGGGAGTAACAGGGATTAAAGTGCTAAGAATACTACAACGTAACACAACTTTGTTAACATTAACAGTGGTTCCCAGACCGCATGTCTTGTTGTTATATTTTGCCAGGATAATCAGGCACGCCATATAGACCTCCCCCGATAGGAGGAGTTACAGGGATGAAAGTGCTAAGAATAGTACTACTTAACACAACCTAGTTACCTAGTTACCATGGGTCCCAGACCGCATGTTTAATATTATACTTTGTCAGGGTAATTATATATCTAACAAATCTATCTATTTATCTATGTATATCTATCCTATCTATCTATCTATCTATCTATCTATCTATCTTGTGTCCGGACTGTTTTGAGACAGCCACTTGTGTTTTTGACAAATTTGAAGTAGGAGGACAGACCAATCACAGGGATTAAACTGCTAAGAATAGTAATACTTATGAAAACCTAGTTATACCAGTACCACCATGGGTCCCAGACCGCATGTTTGGTTTTTATACTTTGTCAGGGTAATCATGCAGGCCATATAGACCTCCCTTGATAGGGGGAGTAACAGGGATTAAAGTGCTAAGAATAGTACAACTTAACACAACCTAGTTACCATGGGTCCCAGACCGCGTGTCTTGTTGTTATACTTTGTCATGGTAATCATGCAGGCCATATAGACCTCCCCCGATAGGAGGAGTTACAGGGATGAAAGTGCTAAGAATAGTACTACTTTACACAACCTAGTTACCATGGGTACCAGACCGCATGTTTAATTATTATACTTTGTCAGGGTAGTTATATATCTAACAAATCTATCTATTTATCGTCTATCGATTCTATCTAACTATCAATTTATGTATATCCATCTATCCTATCTATCTATCTTGTGTCCGGACTGTTTTGAGACAGCCACTTGTGTTTTTGACAAATTTGAAGTAGGAGGACAGACCAATCACAGGGATTAAACTGTGAAGAATAGTAATACTTAAGAAAACCTAGTTATACCAGTACCACCATGGGTCCCAGACCGCATGTTTTGTTGTTATACTTTGTCAGGGTAATCATGCAGGCCGTATATACCTCCCTCGATAGGGGGAGTTACAGGGATGAAAATGCTAAGAACAGTACTACTTAACACAACATAGTTACCATGGGTCCCAGAACGCAGGTTTTGTTGTTATACTTTGTCAGGTTAATCATGGAGGCCATATAGACCTCCCTTGATACGGGGAGTAACAGGGATTAAAGTGCTAAGAATACTACAACGTAACACAACTTTGTTAACATTAACAGTGGTTCCCAGACCGCATGTCTTGTTGTTAGATTTTGTCAGGATAATCAGGCAGGCCATATAGACCTCCCCCGATAGGGGGAGTAACAGGGATTAAAGTGCTAAGTATAGTAAAACTTAACACAACCTAGTTAACAGTGGTTCCCAGACCGCATGTCTTGTTGTTATATTTTGCCAGGATAATCAGGCACGCCATATAGACCTCCCCCGATAGGAGGAGTTACAGGGATGAAAGTGCTAAGAATAGTACTACTTAACACAACCTAGTTACCTAGTTACCATGGGTCCCAGGCCGCATGTTTAATATTATACTTTGTCAGGGTAATTATATATCTAACAAATCTATCTATTTATCTATGTATATCTATCCTATCTATCTATCTATCTATCTATCTATCTATCTATCTATCTATCTTGTGTCCGGACTGTTTTGAGACAGCCACTTGTGTTTTTGACAAATTTGAAGTAGGAGGACAGACCAATCACAGGGATTAAACTGCTAAGAATAGTAATACTTATGAAAACCTAGTTATACCAGTACCACCATGGGTCCCAGACCGCATGTTTGGTTTTTATACTTTGTCAGGGTAATCATGCAGGCCATATAGACCTCCCTTGATAGGGGGAGTAACAGGGATTAAAGTGCTAAGAATAGTACAACTTAACACAACCTAGTTACCATGGGTCCCAGACCGCGTGTCTTGTTGTTATACTTTGTCATGGTAATCATGCAGGCCATATAGACCTCCCCCGATAGGAGGAGTTACAGGGATGAAAGTGCTAAGAATAGTACTACTTTACACAACCTAGTTACCATGGGTCCCAGACCGCATGTTTAATTATTATACTTTGTCAGGGTAGTTATATATCTAACAAATCTATCTATTTATCGTCTATCGATTCTATCTAACTATCAATTTATGTATATCCATCTATCCTATCTATCTATCTTGTGTCCGGACTGTTTTGAGACAGCCACTTGTGTTTTTGACAAATTTGAAGTAGGAGGACAGACCAATCACAGGGATTAAACTGCGAAGAATAGTAATACTTAAGAAAACCTAGTTATACCAGTACCACCATGGGTCCCAGACCGCATGTTTTGTTGTTATACTTTGTCAGGGTAATCATGCAGGCCATATAGACCTCCCCCGATAGGGGGAGTTACAGGGATGAAAATGCTAAGAACAGTACTACTTAACACAACATAGTTACCATGGGTCCCAGAACGCAGGTTTTGTTGTTATACTTTGTCAGGTTAATCATGGAGGCCATGTAGACCTCCCTTGATACGGGGAGTAACAGGGATTAATGTGCTAAGAATACTACAACTTAACACAACTTTGTTAACATTAACAGTGGTTCCCAGACCGCATGTCTTGTTGTTAGATTTTGTCAGGATAATCAGGCAGGCCATATAGACCTCCCCCGATAGGGGGAGTAACAGGGATTAAAGTGCTAAGAATAGTAAAACTTAACACAACCTAGTTAACAGTGGTTCCCAGACTGCATGTCTTGATGTTATATTTTGCCAGGATAATCAGGCACGCCATATAGAACTTCCCCGATAGGGGGAGTAACAGGGATTAAAGTGCTAAGAATAGTACTACTTAACACAACCTAGTTACCATGGGTCCCAGACCGCATGTTTTGTTATTATACTTTGTCAGGGTAATCATGCAGGCCATATAGACCTCCCTTGATAGGGGGAGTAACAGGGATTAAAGTTCTAAGAATAGTACTACTTAACACAACCTAGTTACCATGGGTCCCACACCGCATGTTTTGTTGTTATACTTTGTCAGGGTAATCATGCAGGCCATATAGACCTCCACCGAAAGATGGAGTAAGAGGGATTAAACTGCTAAGAAAAGTTTTACTTAACATAACCTAGTTACCATGGGTCCCAGACCGCGTTTCTTGTTGTTATACTTTGTCATGGTAATCATGCAGGCCATATAGACCTCCCCCGATAGGAGGAGTTACAGGGATGAAAGTGCTAAGAATAGTACTACCTAACACAACCTAGTTACCATGGGTCCCAGACCGCATGTTTTGTTATTATACTTTGTCAGGGTAATCATGCAGGCCATATAGACCTCCCTTGATAGGGGGAGTAACAGGGATTAAACTTCTAAGAATAGTACTACTTAACACAACCTAGTTACCATGGGTCCCACACCACATGTTTTGTTGTTATACTTTGTCAGGGTAATCATGCAGGCCATATAGACCTCCCTCGATAGGAGGAGTAACAGGGATGAAAGTGCTAAGAATAGTACTACTTAACACAACTTAGTTACCATGGGTCCCAGACAACATGTTTAATTATTATAATTTGTCAGGGTAATTTTATATAACAAATCTATCTATTTATCTTCTATCGATTCTAACTATCAATCTATGTATATCTATCTATCCTATCTATCTATCTATCTATCTATCTATCTCGTGTCCGGACTGTTTTGAGACAGCCACTTGTGTTTTTGACAAATTTGAAGTAGGAGGACAGACCAATCATCTTCTTCCATCTCCCTGTTCCAAAAATGCAGGCCATATAGACCTCCCCTGATGGGGGGAGTAACAGGTAGTAGTAAACTGCTAAGAATAGTACTACTTAACACACCAGGGGTCCCAGACCGCATGTCATTGTTATACTCTGTCAGGGAAATTATATATCTTTCAAATCTATCTATCTATGAAATCTATCTAACTATCAAACGTATCTATCAAATGTATATTGCATCTATTGATCGATGTAATTCGTATCTATAGAATGTATATTGCATCTTTTGATTGATGTAATTCGTATCTATCAAATGTATATTGCATCTTTGGATCGATAACATTCGTATCTATCAAATGGATATTGCATCTATTGATCTATGTAATTCGTATCTATCAAATGTATATTGCATCTATTGATCTATGTAATTTGTATCGATCATATGTATATTGTATCGATTGAGCTATGTAATCTATGTATCTATCTATAAAATCTATCTCGTGGTTCTGCAAATGGACTGTTTGCGGTTGTTTGCGGTGCGTTACACTTGGAGTTTGGTCTGTCACTGTGAAGCGGGCATAACCCTTACACTACCTTATCGATACAACATCATAACTGATGTTTTAAAGCACGTTATTGCAAACAATTTGTTAATGTTAGGTGATTTTGGCCGTTTATAGGTTAAAAGCAGACTCTGCATCAACTATGTAATTTTCCATGGGAGTTTTTACATGGATCCCCATCCAGCATGCCACAGTTCAGGTGTTAGTCCCCTTGAAACAACTTTTCCATCACTATTGTGGCCAGAAAGAGTCCTTGTGGGTTTTAAAGTTCGCCTGCCTATTGAAGTCAATGGTGGTTCGCCGGTTCGCGAACAATAGCAGAAGTTCGAGTCCACTGTTCGCGAACCGAAATTTTTAAGTTTGCGACATAACTACTCTGTGAGCCCATTCAATCTGATATTCAGTTTCTTCTTTGTCCGCCGTTATAGCTCCAAACAGTTTCTGGAGATAGGGAAGGAGGTCAGTCGTATTAATAGTTTCAGGTTTCCCCTTCAATCTGATGTTAGACCGCCTACTTCTGTTCTCCAGATCCTCCAATTTGTCATGGCGGTTTGTCAGTAATTTTTGCTGAGAAGAGAGTGATTGCGATATTGTGGAGACATCTTCTGCTAGGTCGTCTCTGCCATTTTCTAGCACTTCAACTCTATTTTACAGTTCTGTTATCTCATTTTTAATATCAGATAGGCTATTTGTGACTGTTGTGTGAAGGTTATCTATTTTGTCCCAAAGCTTCTCAAAGTTTGAGGCTATGTCTTGCTTAGACACTAGTGACTGCAAACCAGCTTTGGTCGCTGGTGTCTGGTCGTGTAAAGATGGCTGTAGAAGATTTTCAGAATCTATGTCTTCCTAACTGTGCATTGAAGCAACGAAAGTATCTGTAGTGTATTTTTTTCCCTGTAGCTTTAATTCTTTAATGATATATGGCTGTGTATCTTCCTCTTGCTTTTGTTGATATAATGGCTCTTATGTGCATAAATCTTTGGTGAATTGTTGCATATATCACTATCAATATTTAATGCGTTGATTCTCAGGCATATCTTATACAGATTATATTCTTTTAACAGTTTCTATATTCCTGAGTTAGTGGGATCTCACATAAATATTATTTAGCCTTTGTCTTTACCCTCTCTGCTTTATCTATTTTGCAGGTATATCGTTATCAAGTATAGGGATATACAGACTATTTTCTGCAGCCACCAAGCTGTTAGCTGTGTATTAAGCTGTGGTGCATATATGGACTGTTTCCACTGTCCATGTATTAGCAGATTGACCCATATAACACTAGTGTGTTTCTCTGGATCTGTGATGTCCTGTTTTATGCAGGAACTTATGCAGTGTTTTTAAGCTAAGGGTTTGTTGCTCTTTTAATGAATAAAACAGGCAGTATGGTTTGAACTACCTGTTAAATCACTGGTGAGACTTTTACTGAAAGAAAACTTCGTAGATGCCAAGCAGAAGCAAGGAATATTTGAGTAGAAACAATTGTTGCAATATAGGTAAGGATCATAAAGCAAACAGTTCAGAGATATGATAGAGTAAATATGTATTTTGATACACTTAGTAAAACATCAGTAGTTGATTCTTTTTGTAGCAATTCTCAGGAATGACTTCACGCACTCACACACTCATACATAAAATATATACAGCACAGTCAGACTATGGTAGTAACCGGTAGATTCAGCATGGTAATGCGGATACTTTCCAGAGAGTGACAAGGTAAGAACAGATCCTTTGTAATTGGATTAAATATTACCTTAGGTTTGAGGAGAACGGTTTTACCTCTGTGACCAGTATACTGCGTTGGTGTGAGTGCGGCTTCCGGGACGCTGCAAGTAGATCCGGTGGCTCCTTGATCCGGTTTGATGAAGTAATAGGATTCCGGTAGAATTGGAGAAATAATGAAATACTTTTGAAAGTAAAGTGTACAGCAAAAGATCCTCGCTTACTACTGCTGTTCAGAGAGAAAGTAACAATGAAGCAAGTTAGGAATTATCAAAAGTAGAATCACAACATGAGGGATGCGATCAGATAAGCTCCAAAGAGAAAACAATTTTCAGGCAAGGAATGATGGTTCAGGTGTGCCTGATATAGGGTGGAGGAAAGGTAGGCGGGATATACCTTAAAGGTATATCACACACTCCCCCCGCTAAGGGGTCCCCCAATTGACGAGAGGGATGGCTTCAAAGGATACCTGCGATGAAAGGATCTAATCAGACGGGGAGCAGAAATGTCAGTGCTACGATGCCAAGAATTGTCCTCAGGACCAAAACCTTTCCATTTTAACAAGTACTCTAGGTGACGATTCTTGATCCTAGAATCTAGAATACGGTCCACCTCAAATTCGTCGTGGTCATCTATTTGTAACGCAGTTGGTGTCTGAAGACTGGTTTGTACAGTAGAATTATAAGGTTTTATCAGAGACACATGTATAGTGGGATGAATCCTATAAGCTGCAGGAAGAGTTAAACATACCGTCATAGGGTTCAAAATTTTATTGATTACAAAAGGTCCAATGTATTGGTTCGCCAATTTCTTAGAGGGTACATGTAGTTTTAGATTCTTTACAGATAACACTTTGTCACCCACTTTATAGACTGGACTGGGTCTATGACGTTTATCATAATAAGCTTTCTGATAATTCTTTGCATCAGATAAGTGTTTTTTGACTAGGGCTAGTCTTGCTTCAAGTTGTAAAGAATAGTCCTTAGCAGCTGGTGAGTTTACGTCAGTTTTAGATAGTGTCAAAGTTGTCGGATGATATCCATAGGTTACATAGAACGGTGTCATTTTTGTTGAGGATGATACCGAATTGTTGTAAGAGAATTCCGCCATTGATAAATAATCTATCCAATCATCCTGCAAATGGGAAATGTAACAACGAAGATATTGTTCTAATGTTTGATTTAGTTTCTCAGTCATCCCATTGGTTTGGGGATGGAAGGCTGTTGAGTATCTTGGTGTGATTTTTAACAATTTGCATAATGATCTCCAAAAGGATGAGGTGAATTGTGTACCTCTATGTGTTATTATATCAGTGGGTAGTCCGTGGAGTTTCACTATGTGGTTAAGAAAAACATTTGCTGTAGTAAAAGCTGAGGGTAAGCTTTTTAGGGGTATAAAATGTCCCAATTTTGTTAGATGATCTATGACAACTAATATAGTGTTAAAGTTCCTTGATTTTGGTAGCTCTACAATAAAGTCCATCGAGATCATGGACCAGGGTTTATCCGGAACTGGCAATGGGGTCAACAATCCGATGGGCCCTTTATGATCTATTTTATTTCTAGCACAAGTGTCACAGGAATTGACATAATCTTGGATGGTTTGATTCATTTGGGGCCACCAAAAGTTTCTTCTTGTTTTTTCAATGGTTTTTTGTATTCCGGTATGACCGGATAAAGGTTCATCATGAGTGTGTTTCAATATTTGTTTTCTTAATGAACAGGGTATATACAATTGATCTTTATGGTTTATTAAACCAGTATTTAGGTTTTTGTGACAGGATTTAGGTGTATTGGTTTCTTTTTCTTGTGCCCTTTTAATCTCTTCCTCTAAAGGTGTTAGGACTCCAATAAATTTTTCGATTGGTACTATTGGAGTCAGGGTCTCTTGAGGTGTCATTTCCTGTACTCTGGATAATGCATCAGCCTTGGTATTCAGGCTTCCTGGTCGGTAAGTGATCAAGAAATTGAACCTATCTAAGAATAATGACCACCTTACTTGTCTGGAAGTTAGAGTTTTGCTTTTCTTCAAATATTCCAGATTCTTATGATCTGTGAAGATTTTAAATGGTTTTTGTGTACCTTCCAGTAAGTGCCTCCATTGTTCAAGGGATACTTTGATAGCAAGGAGTTCTTTATCTCCTATACTATAGTTATTTTCTGCAGGTGTGAATCTTCTTGAATAATAAGCTACAGGAAATAATTCTGATTTGTTGTCTACTTGTTGAGATAGAACTGCTCCTATACCTGAACTTGAGGCGTCTACCTCTAACACATATTGTAGCTTAGGATCTGGCATGTGTAAAATGGGGGCTTTGGAGAATTGCCCCTTTAAGTAGTCAAAAGCTAATTGGGCCTGTTCGGTCCATTTATATCTTTGTTTCTTACTAGTCAACTGAGTTAAGGGCTTTACTATATCAGAAAAGTTTTTTATAAACTTTCGATAGTAATTGGCAAAGCCAATAAAACGTTGTAGGGCACGAACCGATTTTGGTGTGGGCCATTCTAGTACAGATGAAACTTTCTCTGGATCCATTTGGATCCTGTTAGGAGTTATTATGTATCCCAGGAATTTGATTTTGTTCACATGAAATAAACACTTTTCATGTTTGGCATATAACTTGTGTTCCTTCAAGCGCATTAAGACCCAACGTACATGTCTTTCGTGTTCCTGTTCTGTCTTGGAATAAATTAGAATGTCATCTAGATACACTATAACACAGATATCCATAAGATCTCGGAAGATTTCATTAATAAAGTGTTGGAAAGTAGCTGGGGCATTGCTCAATCCAAAAGGCATGACGTTATATTGATATAACCCATATCGAGTCCGAAAGCGGTCTTCCATTCGTCACCTTTCTTCATTCTGATAAGGTTATATGCCCCTTTTAAATCTAGTTTAGTAAATATTTGTGCTCCTTTTAACCGTTCTATTATCTCTGGTATTAGTGGTAATGGATACCTGTTCTTTATGGTTATGGAGTTTAAAGCCCTGTAATCAATTATAGGCCTTAGAGTGCCATCTTTGTTTTTTACCAAAAACATGCCTGCTGCAGCAGGGGATGTAGAGTGGGATATGAATCCCTTTCTCAGGTTGTCATCCAAATAGGACCTTAAATACACTAACTCATCTTGTGATAAAGGATAGATCTTCCCATGTGGTATTGGTGACCCTGGAATTATATCTATAGGGCAATCAAAGCTTCTGTGGGGTGGTAAATTCTCTGCTTCTTTCAAATTGAAGACCTCTGCCAAATCCTGATATATCCCTGGTATCCCTGTCTCAGATGATGTTAAAATACTATGAGGGTAATAGGTGTTTAGGCAATATGTTGAGTCTAGTGTAAGTTTTGAATGTTCCCAATCTATTTTGGGATTATGTTTTTGCAACCAACTATATCCTAAAATGATAGTATGCAGTGATATGGGGATCACATCAAATGTAATATATTCTGTGTGCCCATTGTTTATCATTATAAGCAAAGGTATTGTCTGGTGTGTAATGGGTCCCTTATTTATTAAAGTACCATCAATTGATTTAACAAACACAGGGTTCTGCTTGCACACCAGAGGAATTTTATTATTTACAATATATACAGAATCAATGTAGTTCCCAGATGCACCTGAGTCAATCAATGCCTTGGAGTGTATATTTTCCTGATCCCACTGCAAAGAGAGAGGTAAAGTCAATTGCATTGTATCTGAGATATGATATATGTTTTTATAACCGGTTTTCTTACCCTTCTTTTGTCTTTGTAATGAAGGACAGCTTGAGACGGTGTGTTCCTTTTGTCCACAGTATAAACACAAGTTTTCTAACCTTCTTCTCATTTTTTCCTCATTACTTAGTGGCCCCTTGATAGTGCCTATCTCCATAGGGGTTACACTACCTTGAGATTTCTCAGATGTTGTAGGATAAGTGACCTGACGTCTGGGTATTGTGTCTGAAGTGAATCTCTCTGCTCGCCGTTCCCTGAGTCTTCTATCTATGGATGTGCTTAATTTAATAAGTGCTGGAAGAGAATCAGGCATTTCCTGGCGAGACAGTTCATCCTTAAGGTTTTCAGATAGGCCCAGCCTAAACTGATTCTTAAGGCTAACTTGGCTCCATAGTGAGTCTGTTGCCCACATTTGAAATTCAGTTGTGTACTCCTCCACCGTGCGCTTACCCTGTTTGAGTGCGCGTAGTTTAGAGTCTGCAGTTATTTGCGTATCTGTATCTTCATATAAATTAGACATAGCTTGAAAGAAATCCTGTAGTGAATCCAAAATTGGGTCATTATTTTCATAAAACCTGTTAGCCCAGGTTCTGGGCTCTCCCTGTAGAAATGAAATAGTGGTGCAAACCCTGATGCGGTCTGAATAATATGTGCGGGTCTCATGGTAAAAAGAAGTTTACAAGCAGTTTTGAAATCTCTGAATTCATGTCTTTTACCAGTGAAAGGTTGAGGGTATTGAATATGGGGTTCAGGTACATCAGTACTTTTGTGAGACATATATTCTTTAACAATAGCTTTTAATGCAGTATTATCTGCTTGTACTTCTGTTAAGCCTTGTGCAAGATAATCTAATTTTCTTTGTATGTTAGAGAACTCAGTTTTAATTTCATTTGCATCCATATTAACAAAGTTTTGTTTACCAGTAACAAACCCTTAGAACACTGTGGCCTGAAAATTATGTGATGTCCTGTTTTATGCAGGAACTTATGCAGTGTTTTTAAGCTAAGGGTTTGTTGCTCTTTTAATGAATAAAACAGGCAGTATGGTTTGAACTACCTGTTAAATCACTGGTGAGACTTTTACTGAAAGAAAACTTCGTAGATGCCAAGCAGAAGCAAGGAATATTTGAGTAGAAACAATTGTTGCAATATAGGTAAGGATCATAAAGCAAACAGTTCAGAGATATGATAGAGTAAATATGTATTTTGATACACTTAGTAAAACATCAGTAGTTGATTCTTGTTGTAGCAATTCTCAGGAATGACTTCACGCACTCACACACTCATACATAAAATATATACAGCACAGTCAGACTATGGTAGTAACCGGTAGATTCAGCATGGTAATGCGGATACTTTCCAGAGAGTGACAAGGTAAGAACAGATCCTTTGTAATTGGATTAAATATTACCTTAGGTTTGAGGAGAACGGTTTTACCTCTGTGACCGGTATACTGCGTTGGTGTGAGTGCGGCTTCCGGGACGCTGCAAGTAGATCCGGTTGCTCCTTGATCCGGTTTGATGAAATAATAGGATTCCGGTAGAATTGGAGAAATAATGAAATACTTTTGAAAGTAAAGTGTACAGCAAAAGATCCTCGCTTACTACTGCTGTTCAGAGAGAAAGTAACAATGAAGCAAGTTAGGAATTATCAAAAGTAGAATCACAACATGAGGGATGCGATCAGATAAGCTCCAAAGAGAAAACAATTTTGAGGCAAGGAATGATGGTTCAGGTGTGCCTGATATAGGGTGGAGGAAAGGTAGGCGGGATATACCTTAAAGGTATATCACAGGATCCCCGGATCAAACCTCACCTCACCTATGTTGTCTAGGCTAGAAATCCATCTTCTGCAAATTTGCAGCGCATGGCCACTGTCTTAGCTGTGCTGCAGGAGCCGCGTGGTGGTGTAAGATGGCGCTGGTCAGTTTAAGCACCTCTTCAGTTCTGGTCCTTATCTCCCCTCCGTGGGGCTTCTACGGTATATTTTCCCCACCGCCCTTGACAGGATCAGCTCTCCGCTGTTAGAGCTATCAAGTGCAGCTGCTCACTATTAGGTTGCTTGGTAGTTTTCACCTTTTTTACCACTTAACTGCATGGCGCTCAACGCTCACACCTCCATCTTTGATCGCTGTTCGGCTCCGCCCCCTCCCTCTATAATTTAAAGGGATATCAAACCCCAAAAAAATATTTTGTGATTCAGACAGATCATACTATTTAAAAAAAGTTTCCAATTTACTTATATTATCAAATTTTCTTAGTTCCCATGATATCCTGTGTTGAGGAGATACCTAGGTAGGCCTCTGGAGCACCACATGGCAGGAAATAGTGCTGTTATTTAGTGTTCTTACTAATGGATAACATTCTTGCTTTAAAGCAAACGATACCAAGAGAATGAAGAAAAAATCATAATAGAAGTACATTAGAAAGTTGTTTAAAATAGTATGCTTTATCTTAATTATAAGAGAAATTATTTTGGTTTGATTTCCCTTTAGCTCAAAGACCAGTATCTGCTCCAAGATAATTGGTTATAAATAATAAAGTGCAAGCATGGGCAACATATAATGACCAACCATTTATTTACTGTAGAAACAGCAAGTACTCTTGTACCAGATAATCCCTTTAACTACCCAGCTACCATAATGTAATTCAACAGGTTTTTCTCAGTTTCAAATGACATATCTGACATATCTTTTTGATGGCTATTTTTTTAAGTTGAAATTGTCATTTTATATGTAACTCTCATTACCTGATTCTCCCTAAGACAAGTGTAATTGTATTGCTGTCTACCTGTTTTGTGACATCTAAGCCTCTGCAAATAATAGGGACTAAATATCTGGATGTGTGTATGATGCAATGCTTTCACCAATAAGGATCACCCTACAGGTAGTATAGTGTGACGCCCCTATCAAATGTTTTTACAGATACTTAAAGGGACACTGAACCCAATTTTTTTTCTTTCGTGATTCAGATAGAGCATGCAATTTTAAGCAACTTTCTAATTTACTCCTAATATCATTTTGTCTTCGTTCTCTTGCTATCTTTATTTGAAAAAGAATACATCTAAGCTTTTTTTTAAGGTTCAGAACTCTGGAGAGCACTTTTTTATTGGTGGATGAATTTATCCACCAATCAGCAAGAACAACCCATGGTTGTTCATCAAAATGGGCTAGATAAAGATGCTTAAAAACCCTGCAAAGTTAACACATTATGCTTTGAAATATTGAATCTCATCAAAATCAAAGAGACAGTTAAGTTATACTTGCTTAATTTAGATAGGGCACACAATTTTAAACAACTTTATAATTTACTTTTATAATCAAATTTGCTTTGTTCTCTTGGTATTCTTGACTGTGTTTCACAGTTAGACAGCGCTAGTTCATGTGTGCCATATAGATAACAGTGTGCTCATTCCTGCAGCTATTTATAAGTCAGCAGTGATTGGCTAAAATGCAAGTCTGTCAAAACACTGAGATAAGAGGACAGTGTAAAGAAGCTTAGATACAAAGTAATCACAGAGGTAAAAAGTATATTAAATGGACAGTCTAGTCTAAAAAAAACTTTCATGAGTCAGATAGGGCATGTAATTTTAAACAACTTTCCAATTTACCGTTTTCACCAATTTTGCCTTGTTCTCTTGGTATTCTTAGTTGAAAGCTAAACCTAGGAGGTTCATATGCTAATTTCTTAGACCTTAAAGGGACATGAAACCCAAATTTTTTCTTTCATGATTTGGAAAGAGCAAGCAAATTAAACAACTTTTTAATTTACTTCTATTATCTAATTTGCTTCATTCTCTTGATATGCTTTGCTGAAAAGCATATCTAGTTATGCTCAGTAGCTGCTGATTGGTAGATGCACATAGATGCCTCGTGTGATTGGCTCACCCATGTGCATTGCTATTTCTTCAACAAGGATATCTAAAGAATAAAGCAAATTAGATAATAGAAGTAATTTGGAAAGTTATTTAAAATTGTATTCTCTACCTGAATCATCAAATATTTTTTTGGGGTTTAGTGTCCCTTTAAACGCCGCCTCTAATCTTATTGCATTTTGACAGTTTTTCACCACTAGAGTGCGTTAGTGCATATTTTTCATATAGATAACAGTGACCTCATGTACGTGAATTTACCGAGGAGTGAGCATTGATTGGCTAAAATGCAGGTCTGTCAAATGAACTGAAATAAGGGGGCAGTCTGCAGAGGCTTAGATACAAGGTAATTACAGAGGTAAAACGTGTATTATTATAACTGTGTTGGTTATGCAAAACCGGGGAATGGGTAATTAAGGGATTATCTATCTTTTAAAACAACAACAATTCTAGTGTTGACTTTCCCTTTAATATAACAGTGTTGGTTATGCAAAATTATAGAATGGATAATAAAGGAGTTATCTATTTTTTTAAACAATAAACATTTTCAAGTAGACTTTCCCTTTAACGAATATCAGGAGCTGTTATGATTTCTGTTGATATTTCAGCCATTCTTTACTACAACCATTAACACACTACTCTTGAGTAATTCTGTTTTGCAATCCAATGTATGCATATCCTTATGTAAGCAGTTCACTTTAAAATAAGCTGCCCGCATCTTCTTTGCCTTGTTAATGGGACAGTCTACTGCAGAATTTTTTATTGTTTAAAAAGATAGATAATCCCTTTATTACTAGAGATGGGCGAATGTGGTGAAAGTGTAACTCGCTTGGTTGAATGCACAGTATAGTCCTGTGGA
Source organism: Bombina bombina (assembly GCF_027579735.1). Classification (NCBI taxonomy): domain Eukaryota; kingdom Metazoa; phylum Chordata; class Amphibia; order Anura; family Bombinatoridae; genus Bombina; species Bombina bombina. The sequence continues at coordinate 81,472,107 of NC_069499.1, forward strand.
CATTTGTTTTGGACAATCGAATATTGATTATTATTATTATCGGGTTATTTGTAGAGCGCCAACAGATTCAGCAGAGCTAGTAATAAGAAGGAATATCCATTAAAATTCGGTAATCAAATTTCTGGTTTTCTAATGCTACTTTCGTATTCATATGTTCATAATTAGATCAAATATTCACATTGGAAATATCCGAAAGTAACATTCAGTTTAACAAATTCTATTTAGAATAGTTCATATGATAGGGGATTTAGTAAATGGATACATAATAGATACAAATATATAGATTCAAATTTTTCTATTTTGAATATTGCATAATTCAAATATATTTAAAGAGAGCATTGGAAATACTATAACAAATATATAGATTCACATTTTTCTATTTCAAATATTTCATAATTTGAATTTTACATTTAAAGAGAGCATTAGGAATACTATTACAAATATAAATATATTCATTTTTTTCTAATTCGAATGTTGCATAACTCGATTCAAATTATGCAATATTCGAATTAGAAAAATTTGAATGGAATATTATATTTAAAGACAGCATTAGAAAATACCTATACCATTACATTAAACAATTGTTAGAATATTGTACAAACAAACTAATGAATGTGTTAAAAATTTGTTTCATTTTTCAAATGTTGCAAAACATTTGCCCATCCCTATTTATAACCCATTCCCCAGTTTTGCGGTTATATTAATACACTTTTTACCAATGTGATTACCTTGTATCTAAGCCTCTGTAGACTGCCCCCTTATTTCAGTTCTTTTGACAGACTTATATTTTATGCAATCAGTGCCGACTCCTAAGTAACTCCACGGGTCGGAGCTAGAGATGGGAAGGCCTGGAAAAAAAATTGAAACATTTTGAATTTTTTTTTTTTTCCGTTTTTCCCCCCAAGCCTTTTCCGGAAAAATTGAAAATAAAAATATGGAGTGTGGAATATGTTATTTTTCAATGATAAATAATATGTCTTAGATATGATATTCAAACTATATAACACGAAGACCTTAATGAAAGGCTTTTGAGACTTTATGTAAAGTTTCAAATCGTTGCAAGTTTTCTCAGCTGAAGACAAGCAAATCCTGCAATTCAATGCAAGTACTCGGCAGTCGGCAATTCTCAAATAAGAGAAATAAGCATGTCTGCCTCTAGGGGACACTGCAGAGGAAAGGCTTCAGTTTAGTTTGCTTGTGGGCTCCATCTTGTATAGGGTTGCCACCCGTCCCTTAAAATACAGAATCGTTCGACGTTTTTTGTCCCGTATTTTCTACTGTCCGGAGTTGTACCTTACTACTTATCCAGCATCAGGTGCAACACTTTACTCAGTTCATTCAAATATTCACAGAAGTTGCAGTCCTTACATTGACCTATAGATGTCAGCAAATCTCAGATAATACGTTTTTGGTTTTCTATCCAGTCTAAATCAGTCTCGTTAGTAATTGCAGTCCCAGAACGGCCGCTTCTTCTATCTTGCAGGTTGATACTCTATGGTACACCAGGTTGTACGTACCACTTCTGGGTACCATGGGGGACCGGCTTGAGTTGCAGAATTTTGAGAACGTGGCACTAGCTCTACCTGAAGAGGAGTTCCAGCATATGCAGGTGAGAGTAATGATGTAATGCAAATGTTTGTGTGACTTCATCTATCAACAGTGCAGTCTTTACGTGCAAATAGGAAAGAGGCAGTATGATCAGGTTAAAATGTGTATTAATTATGTTGTAATAGGAAAGAGACAGCCACAGCATGCTAAGAGGTAGACATGTGCGGTTCGTTTCGGATTTATTCGGAAATTCGGAAAATTCGGTAAATTCTGAGATTCGGATCGATTCGGATTTCCGAATTAAAATACTTCCGAATCTAATGAATGAATCCGAAATAGCTGCCGTATCTCCGAATAAATCCGAATTAGCTCGGTAAAATTCGGCATTTCCCCATAGGAAACAATGGGAGTTTCGGCTGAAAAAAAACTAACACCGCAGCCCCATTGTTTCCTATGGGGAAACACTAAATCTGCACCTAACACCCTAACATGAACCCTGAGTCTCTAAAAACCCCTAATCTAACACTTATTAACCCCTAATCTGCCGCCCCCGCTATCGCTGACACCTGCATTATTTTATTAACCCCTAATCTGCAGACCGAATATCGCCGCCACCTACATTATAGCTATTAACCCCTAATCTGCTGTCCCTAACACCGCCGACCCCTACATTATAGTTATTAACCCCTAATCTGCCCCCCCCAACGTCGCCGCAATCTAACTACAAGTATTAACCCCTAATCTGCCGACCCGATATCGCCGCCGCCTACATTATAGCTATTAACCCCTAATCTGGTGTCCCTAACACCGCCGACCCCTACATTATAGTTATTAACCCCTAATCTGCCCCCCCCAACGTCGCCGCAATCTAACTACAAGTATTAACCCCTAATCTGCCGACCCGATATCGCCGCCGCCTACATTATATCTATTAACCCCGAATCTGGTGTCCCTAACACCGCCGACCCCTACATTATAGTTATTAACCCCTAATCTGCCCCCCCCAACGTCGCCGCAATCTAACTACAAGTATTAACCCCTAATCTGCCGACCGCAAATCGCCGCCACTATAATAAATGTATTAACCCCTAAACTGCCGCACTCCCGCCTCGCAAACACTATAATACATTTTATTAACCCCTAATCTGCCCTCCCTAACATCGCCGCCACCTACCTACAATTATTAACCCCTAATCTCCCGCCCCCAACGTCGCCGCTACTATAATAAGGTTATTAACCCCTAAACCTAAGTCTAACCCTAACACTAACACCCCCTAACTTAAATATAATTTAAATAAAACGAAATAAGTTTACTATAGTTAAATAAATGAATCCTATTTAAAACTAAAGACTTACCTGTAAAATAAACCCTAAGATAGCTGCAATATAACTAATAGTTACATTGTAGCTATTTTAGGATTTATTTTTATTTTACAGGCAACTTTGTATTTATTTTAACTAGGTACAATAGTTATTAAATAGTTAATAACTATTTAATAACTACCTAGCTAAAATAAATACAAATTTACCTGTAAAATAAATCCTAACCTAAGTTACAATTACACCTAACACTACACTATCATTTAATTAATTAAATAAATGAATTATATTTAAAACTAAATACTTACCTGTAAAATAAACCCTAATATAGCTGCAATATAACTAATAGTTACATTGTAGCTATTTTAGCATTTATATTTATTTTACAGGCAACTTTGTATTTATTTTAACTAGGTACAATAGCTATTAAATAGTTATTGACTAATTAATAGCTACCTAGTTAAAATAATTACAAAATTACCTGTAAAATAAATCCTAACCTAAGTTACAATTAAACCTAACACTACACTATCATTAAATAAATTAACTACAAGTACCTACAATTATCTACAATTAAATAAACTAAAGTACAAAAAACCCCACTAAATTACAAAAAAAAACCCCACTAAATTACAAAAAATAAAAAAATATTACAAGAATTTTAAACTAATTACACCTAATCTAAGCCCCCTAATAAAATAACAAAGCCCCCCAAAATAAAAAAAAAATGCCCTACCCTATACTAAATTACAAAAGTTAACAGCTCTATTACCTTACCAGCCCTGAACAGGGCCCTTTGCGGGGCATGCCCCAAAGAAAACAGCTCTTTTGCCTGTAAAAAAAAAAACACAATCCCCCCCCCACATTACAACCCACCACCCACATACCCCTACTCTAACCCAAACCCCCCTTAAATAAACCTAACACTACCCTCCTGAAGATCTCCCTACCTTGAGTCGTGTTCACCCAGCCGGGCCGAAGTCTTCATCCGATAGGGCAGAAGAGGACATCCAGACCGGCAGAAGTCTTCATCCAAGTGGGGCAAGAAGAGGTCTTCCATCCATCATACAAGTACCGAAATACAAACAAACACTAAATTACCAAAAATAATAAAATATTACAATAATTTTAAACTAATTACACCTAATCTAAGCCCCCTACTAGCTATTAATATAGCTACAATATAACTAATAGTTACATTGTAGCTATTTTAGGATTTATATTTATTTTACAGGCAACTTTGTATTTATTTTAACTAGGTACAATAGTTATTAAATAGTTAATAACTATTTAATAACTACCTAGCTAAAATAAATACAAATTTACCTGCAAAATAAATCATAACCTAAGTTACAATTACACTTAACACTACACTATCATTAAATTAACTAAATAAATGAATCCTATATAAAACTAAAGACTTACCTGTAAAATAAACCCTAATATAGCTGCAATATAACTAATAGTTACATTGTAGCTATTTTAGCATTTATATTTATTGTACAGGCAACTTTGTATTTATTTTAACTAGGTTCAATAGCTATTAAATAGATATTGACTATTTAATAGCTACCTAGTTAAAATAATTACAAAATTAACTGTAAAATAAATCCTAACCTAAGTTACAATTAAACCTAACACTACACTATCATTAAATAAATTAACTACAAGTACCTACAATTAAATACAATTAAATAAACTAAACTAAAGTACAAAACCCCCCCACTAAATTACAAAAAATAAAAAAATATTACAAGAATTTTAAACTAATTACACCTAATCTAAGCCCCCTAATAAAATAACAAAGCCCCCCAAAATAAAAAAATGCCCTACCCTATACTAAATTACAAAAGTTAACAGCTCTATTACCTTACCAGCCCTTAAAAGGGCCTTTTGCTGGGGCATGCCCCAAAGAAAACAGCTCTTTTGCCTGTAAAAAAAAAACACAATACCCCCCCCACATTACAACCCAACACCCACATACCCCTACTCTAACCCAAACCCCCCTTAAATAAACCTAACACTACCCCCCTGAAGATCTCCCTACCTTGAGTCGTGTTCACCAAGCCGGGCCGAAGTCTTCATCCGATGGGGCAGAAGAGGACATCCAGACCGGCAGAAGTCTTCATCCAAGCGATGCAAGAAGAGGTCTTCCATCCATCAGAAAAGTACAAAAAAACAAACAAACACTAAATTACCAAAAACAATAAAATATTACAATAATTTTAAACTAATTACACCTAATCTAAGCCCCCTACTAGCTATTAATATAGCTACAATATTACTAATAGTTACATTGTAGCTATTTTAGGATTTATATTTATTTTACAGGCAACTTTGTATTTATTTTAACTAGGTACAATAGCTATTAAATAGTTAAGAACTATTTAATAACTACCTAGCTAAAATAAATACAAATTTACCTGTAAAATAAATCCTAACCTAAGTTACAATTACACCTAACACTACACTGTCATTAAATTAACTAAATAAATGAATCCTATATAAAACTAAAGACTTACCTGTAAAATAAACCCTAATATAGCTACAATATAACTAATAGTTACATTGTAGCTATTTTAGCATTTATATTTATTTTACAGGCAACTTTGTATTTATTTTAACTAGGTACAATAGCTATTAAATAGATATTTACTGTTTAATTGCTACCTAGTTAAAATAATTACAAAATTACCTGTAAAATAAATCCTAACCTTAGTTACAATTAAACCTAACACTACACTATCATTAAATAAATTAACTACAAGTACCTACAATTAAATACAATGAAATAAACTAAACTAAAGTACAAAAAAACAAACACTAAATTACAAAAAATAAAAAAAATTACAAGAATTTTAAACTAATTACACCTAATCTAAGCCCCCTAATAAAATAACAAAGCCCCCCAAAATAAAAAAATGCCCTACCCTATACTAAATTACAAAAGTAATCAGCTCTATTACCTTACCAGCCCTTAAAAGGGCCTTTTGCGGGGGCATGCCCCATAGAAAACAGCTCTTTTGCCTGTAAAAAAAAACACAATACCCCCCCACATTACAACCCACCACACACATACCCCTACTCTAACCCAAACCCCCCTTAAATAAACCTAATACTACCCCCCTGAAGATCTCCCTACCGTGTCTTCACCCAGCGGGCCGAAGTCTTCATCCGATCGGGCAGAAGAGGACATCCAGACCGGCAGAAGTCTTCATCCAAGCGGGGCAAGAAGATGTCTTCCATCCATCAGAAATCTTGATCCAGGCGGCATCTTCTCTGTTCATCCATCCGGAGCGGAGCGGCAGCATCCTGAAGACATCCCACGCAGAGCATCCTCTTCTTTCTTGATCCGACGACTAAGTGACTTAAAGGTATTTTGGGGGGCTTTGTTATTTTATTAGGGGGCTTAGATTAGGTGTAATTAGTTTAAAATTCTTGTAATATTTTTTTATTTTTTGTAATTTAGTGGGAGGTTTTTGTACTTTAGTTTAGTTTATTTAATTGTATTTAATTGTAGGTACTTGTAGTTAATTTATTTAATGATAGTGTAGTGTTAGGTTTAATTGTAACTTAGATTAGGATTTATTTTACAGGTAATTTTGTAATTATTTTAACTAGGTAGCTATTAAATAGTCAATATCTATTTAATAGCTATTGAACCTAGTTAAAATAAATACAAAGTTGCCTGTACAATAAATATAAATGCTAAAATAGCTACAATGTAACTATTAGTTATATTACAGCTATATTAGGGTTTATTTTACAGGTAAGTCTTTAGTTTTATATAGGATTCATTTATTTAGTTAATTTAATGATAGTGTAGTGTTAGGTGTAATTGTAACTTAGGTTATGATTTATTTTACAGGTAAATTTGTATTTATTTTAGCTAGGTAGTTATTAAATAGTTATTAACTATTTAATAACTATTTAACCTAGTTAAAATAAATACAAAGTTGCCTGTAAAATAAATATAAATCCTAAAATAGCTACAATGTAACTATTAGTTATATTGTAGCTATATTAATAGCTAGTAGGGGGCTTAGATTAGGTGTAATTAGTTTAAAATTATTGTAATATTTTATTATTTTTGGTAATTTAGTGTTTGTTTGTATTTTGGTACTTCTATGATGGATGGAAGACCTCTTCTTGCCCCGCTTGGATGAAGACTTCTGCCGGTCTGGATGTCCTCTTCTGCCCCATCGGATGAAGACTTCGGCCCGGCTGGGTGAACACGACTCAAGGTAGGGAGATCTTCAGGGGGGTAGTGTTAGGTTTATTTAAGGGGGGTTTGGGTTAGAGTAGGGGTATGTGAGTGGTGGGTTGTAATGTGGGGGGGGGGGTTGTGTTTTTTTTTTTACAGGCAAAAGAGCTGTTTTCTTTGGGGCATGCCCCGCAAAGGGCCCTGTTCAGGGCTGGTAAGGTAATAGAGCTGTTAACTTTTGTAATTTAGTATAGGGTAGGGCATTTTTTTTTATTTTGGGGGGCTTTGTTATTTTATTAGGGGGCTTAGATTAGGTGTAATTAGTTTAAAATTCTTGTAATATTTTTTTATTTTTTGTAATTTAGTGTTTGTTTGTTTTTTGTAATTTAGTGGGGGTTTTTTGTACTTTAGTTTATTTAATTGTAGATAATTGTAGGTACTTGTAGTTAATTTATTTAATGATAGTGTAGTGTTAGGTTTAATTGTAACTTAGGTTAGGATTTATTTTACAGGTAATTTTGTAATTATTTTAACTAGGTAGCTATTAATTAGTCAATAACTATTTAATAGCTATTGTACCTAGTTAAAATAAATACAAAGTTGCCTGTAAAATAAATATAAATGCTAAAATAGCTACAATGTAACTATTAGTTATATTGCAGCTATATTAGGGTTTATTTTACAGGTAAGTATTTAGTTTTAAATATGATTCATTTATTTAATTAATTAAATGATAGTGTAGTGTTAGGTGTAATTGTAACTTAGGTTAGGATTTATTTTACAGGTAAATTTGTATTTATTTTAGCTAGGTAGTTATTAAATAGTTATTAACTATTTAATAACTATTGTACCTAGTTAAAATAAATACAAAGTTGCCTGTAAAATAAAAATAAATCCTAAAATAGCTACAATGTAACTATTAGTTATATTGCAGCTATCTTAGGGTTTATTTTACAGGTAAGTCTTTAGTTTTAAATAGGATTCATTTATTTAACTATAGTAAACTTATTTCGTTTTATTTAAATTATATTTAAGTTAGGGGGTGTTAGTGTTAGGGTTAGACTTAGGTTTAGGGGTTAATAACCTTATTATAGTAGCGGCGACATTGGGGGCGGGAGATTAGGGGTTAATAATTGTAGGTAGGTGGCTGCAATGTTAGGGAGGGCAGATTAGGGGTTAATAAAATGTATTATAGTGTTTGCGAGGCGGGAGTGCGGCGGTTTAGGGGTTAATACATTTATTATAGTGGCGGCGATTTGCGGTCGGCAGATTAGGGGTTAATACTTGTAGTTAGATTGCGGCGATGTTGGGGGGGCAGATTAGGGGTTAATAACTATAATGTAGGGGTCGGCGGTGTTAGGGACACCAGATTAGGGGTTAATAGCTATAATGTAGGCGGCGGCGATATCGGGTCGGCAGATTAGGGTTTAATACTTGTAGTTAGATTGCGGCGACGTTGGGGGGGGCAGATTAGGGGTTAATAACTATAATGTAGGGGTCGGCGGTGTTAGGGACACCAGATTAGGGGTTAATAGCTATAATGTAGGCGGCGGCGATATTGGGTTGGCAGATTAGGGGTTAATACTTGTAGTTAGATTGCGGCGACGTTGGGGGGGGCAGATTAGGGGTTAATAACTATAATGTAGGGGTCGGCGGTGTTAGGGACAGCAGATTAGGGGTTAATAGCTATAATATAGGCTGCGGCGATATCGGGTCGGCAGATTAGGGGTTAATACTTGTAGTTAGATTGCGGTGACGTTGGGGGGGCAGATTAGGGGTTAATAACTATAATGTAGGGGTCGGCGGTGTTAGGGACAGCAGATTAGGGGTTAATAGCTATAATGTAGGCGGCGGCGATATCGGGTCGGCAGATTAGGGGTTAATACTTGTAGTTAGATTGCGGCGACGTTGGGGGGGCAGATTAGGGGTTAATAACTATAATGTAGGGGTCGGCGGTGTTAGGGACAGCAGATTAGGGGTTAATAGCTATAATGTAGGTTGCGGCGATATCCGATCGGCAGATTAGGGGTTAAATAATGTTATTATAAGGTTTGCGATGTGGGGGGGCCTCGGTTTAGTGGTTCATAGGTAGTTTATGGGTGTTAGTGACTTAGTGTACTAAAACATACCGAATTTCGGAACCGAATAGAACCGAATTCAGCCGAATCCGAATAAATTCGAAACAAATTTATTCGGATCCGAATAAATCCGAAACGAATTTATTCAAATTTTGCCGAATCCGATTCGATCCGAAACGAAATTAGAAAAGTCCGAATCGATCCGAACCGAAAACGAACCGAATTTTTTAGCCGTGCACATGTCTACTAAGAGGAACAATCTGGGTATGCTAGGAGGAGAAACACACTCTGAATTATATGTTTATTGACAGTCAGGATGTTTTGATAGAGGGAGAGACAGTCTTAGTGTGTTGACAGTCTGCATGTGTTGACAGCTAGGAGAAGAGACAGTCTGTGTGTGTTGACAGCTAGGAGAAGAGACAGTTTGGATTTGCTGATTGACAGGAGGAGAGAGTCTTGATGTACTGATTGACAGGAGAAGAGACAGAAAGTCTTAATGTACTGATTGTCAGCAGGAGAGAGAGTCTGGATGTGATGATAGCCAAGAGGAGAGACAGTTTGTGTGTGTTGATAATAAGAGAGACTGGATGTGCTTATAACCAGAAGAAGAGACAGTTTCTGTTTGTTGATAGTAAGAGAGACTGGATCACTGGATTTGCTGATTGACAGGAGGAGAGACAGTTTGTATGTGTTGATAGTAAGAGAGACGGAATGTGCTGATTGACAGGAAGATAGATTGTTTGTGTGTGTTGAGAGTAAGAGAGACTGAATGTGCTGATTGACAGGGAGAGAGACAGTTTGTGTGTGTTGGTAGTAAGAGAGACTGAATGTGCTTATAACCAGAAGAAGAGACAGTTTCTGTTTGTTGATAGTAAGAGAGACTGGATCACTGGATGTGCTGATTGACAGGAAGAGAGACAGTTGTGTGTGTTGATAGTAAGAGAGACTGAATGTGCTGATAGGAGGAGAGACAGTTTGTGTGTGTTGATAGTAAGAGAGACTGAATGTGCTGATAGGAGGAGAGACAGTTTGTGTGTGTTGATAGTAAGAGAGACTGAATATGCTGATAGGAGGAGAGACAGTTTGTGTGTGTTGATAGTGAGACTGAATGTGCTGATAGGAGGAGAGACAGTTTGTGTGTGTTGATAGTAAGAGAGACTGAATGTGCTGATAGGAGGAGAGACAGTTTGTGTGTGTTGATAGTAAGAGAGACTGAATGTGCTGATTCACAGGAAGAGATGCAGTTTGTGTGTGTTCATAGTTAGAGAGACTGAATGTGCTGATTGACAGGAAGAGAGATGGTTTGTGTGTGTTTAGAGTAAGAGAGACTGAATGTGCTAATTGACAAGGGAGAGACAGTTTGTGTGTGTGGATAGTAAGAGAGACTGGATGTGTTGATTGACAGGAGGAGAGACAATCTGGGTGTGTGGATAGTAAGAGAGACTGGATGTGCTGATTGACAGGAAGAGAGACAGACTGGGTGTGTTGATAACCAGAACGAGAGAGTCTGTATGTGCTGAAAAGTAGAAGGAGAGACAGTCTGGGTGTGTTGATAGTAAGAGAGACTAAATGTGCTTATTGACAAGAGGAGAGACAGCCTGAACGTGCTTATTGACAGCATGAGAGGCCCCCGCTGTGGCAGTCGTCTCTTATTTTTCTGTATTCAAGGTGGCAACCCTAATCTTGTACCTCCTACAGTGGGTGATGTTTGGTGTACAGTAGATGATAGTTTCTGTCCTCTCAGGCCTTATTTGAGAGAGGAGGTGACATTTGTCTGAAAATTAGTTTATCTTTATAACCTTTAGCTAAATGATTCCTATTAATGTTCTCCCCCATCACAGCATAATGTTTACCTATAATTTCCACAGTGCAATTGCTGCTGAGAGTAGAGCTGCAATTTGCAAATAATGTGAGAAGAAATGGTTTTCCAAATGCTACAAATATGACAAAACACATCCTTGCATGCCTGAGGTGCCCTAAAGACATTAAAAATACTTTATGGAATTTAATGATGATGGCCATAATGAATGTGCAAGTAAATTTCCCTCCAAAGTTCTCATTCCAGAAGCACTCTTTCTGCTACTTCTGTATTTCTGCTGCTTCTGTATTATTACAAAGTGTTTCTTCACTAGCAGCATATTTAAAGTTAAAGTCAATCTTAGCATTTGTGAAACGCTAGGATTGACCATGGAAGCAAATAAAGGGGACTTTCATTCATGAAGTATAAAATACTTCATGCAGAAAGCTCCTTTATTTGTTTTCAGCGTTTGCCGTTCTGAGCTGCTCAGGCAGCCCACGGCAGATCGCTGTTTTGCTAGAGAGGTGACGTTTTCACCTCTTAGCAAATAGCCGTGAGGAAATCTGGCTCCTAAGGGTGCCAAGCTGGTTTCCTGCATGGCTATTGGCTAAAAGGTGAAAACGTCACATCTCTAGCAAAACAGCGCTCTGCCGTGGGCTGCCTGAGCAGCTCAGAACAGCGAACGCTTGAAACAAATAAAGGAGCTTTCTGCATGAAGTATTTTATAATGAATGAAAGTCCCCTTTATTTGCTTCCATGGTCAACCCTAGAATTTCACAAACACTAGGATTGACTTTCACTTTAAGTAAGGAAGTGTTGCAAACCACTGCCTCACAAAAATACACAATAGTGATGTCGCGAACCTAAAAATTTCAGTTCGCGAACGGCGGACTCGAACTTCCGCAACTGTTCGCAAACCGGGCGAACCGCTATTGACTTCAATAGCCAGGTGAACTTTAAAAGCCACAGGGACTCTTTCTGGCCACAATAGTGATGGAAAAGTTGTTTCAAGGGGACTAACACCTGGACTGTGGCATGCCGGAGGGGGATCCATGGCAAAACTCCCACGGAAAATTACATAGTTGATGCAGAGTCTGGTTTTAAGCCATAAAGGGCCTAAATCACCTAACATTCCTAAATTGTTTGGAATAACGTGCTTTAAAACATCAGGTATGATGTTGTATCGATCAGGTAGTGTAAGGGTTACGCCCGCTTGACAGTGACAGACCAAACTCCCCGTGTAACGCACCGCAAACAACCGCAAACAGTCCATTTGCACAACCACGAGATAGATAGATTTGATAGATAGATAGATAGATAGATAGATAGATTACATAGATCAATAGATGCAATAAACATATGATAGATACAAATTACATAGATCAATAGATGCAATATACATTTGATAGATACGAATTACATAGATCAATAGATGCAATATACATTTGATAGATACGAATTACATTGATCAATAGATGCAATATACATTTGATAGATACGAATTACATAGATCAATAGATGCAATATTTACAATTTGCGATAATATTTACACTACTGTTATAACAAATATGATTGGTGGCACTAGTTAGCAAGTGGGCCTGGCACACACGCTGGCAGGCAGGCAACTGCAATTAGATTACACTAGCTGACTGATGTTTCACAGTAAAAAAATTTTTTTTTAAATATTTACAATACTGTTATAACAAATATGATTGGTGGCACTAGTTGGCAAGTGGGCCTGGCACACACTGGCAGGCAGGCAACTGCAATTCGATTGCACTAGCAGACTGATGTTTCACAGTCAAAAAGTTTTTTTTTTTTAAATATTTACACACTACTGTTACAACAAATATGAGTGGTGCCACTAACTTGGCAAGTGGGCCTGGCACACACGCTGGCAGGCAGGCAACTTCAATTAGATTACACTAACAGACTGATGTTTCACAGTTAAAAAAGTTTTTTTTTCAAATATTTACACTACTGTTATAACAAATATGATTGGTGGCACTAGTTGGAAAGTGGGCCTGGCACACTGATGTAAGTTTTTTTTTTAAAAAGTTACACTAATGTTACAACAGATATGAGTGGTGGCACTGAGGATGGAAGTAGGCACAGTATATGCTGGGAGCCTGACACACAGGCTGGCACTAGTGGCAGGCTGGCACTAGTGGCAGGCTGGCCTGGCAACTAAAATTAAATAACACTAGAAGACTGATGTAAAAGTTTTTTTAAAAAAAAGTTACACTAATGTTACACCAGATATGAGTGGTGGCACTGAGGATGGAAGTAGGCACAGTATATGCTGGGAGCCTGACACACAGGCTGGCACTAGTGGCAGGCTGGCCTGCAAACTAAAATTAAATAACACTAGCAGACTGATGTAAAAGTTTTTTTTTAAAAAGTTACACTAATGTTACACCAGATATGAGTGGTGGCACTGAGGATGGAAGTAGGCACAGTATATGCTGGGAGCCTGACACACAGGCTGGCACTAGTGGCAGGCTGGCCTGGCAACTAAAATTAAAAAACACTAGCAGACTGATGTAAAATTTTTTTTTTTAAAAGATTTACACTAATGTTACACCAGATATGAGTGGTGGCACTGAGGCTGGCAGTGGCAGGCTGGCCTGGCAACTGAAATTAGATTACACTAGCAGACTGATGTAAAAGTTTTTTTTTTTTTTTAAATTTACACTAACGTTACACCAGATATGAGTGGTGGAAAACAGAGCAATTAGGCACAGTATATGCTGTGGGCCTGACACACAGGCCTGATGGAAAATGAAATTAGATTACACTAGCAAACTGATGTAAAAGTTTGTTTTTTTTAAAATTTACACTAATGTTACACCAGATATGAGTGGTGGCACAGAGCAATTAATCGCAGTATATGATGTGGGCCTGACACACAGGCCTGATGGAAAATGAAATTAGATTACACTAGCAAACTGATGTAAAAGTTTTTTTTTTTTTAAATTTACACTAATGTTACATCAGATATGAGTGGTGGCACAGAGCAATTAATCACAGTATATGCTGTGGGCCTGACACACAGGCCTGATGGAAAATGAAATTAGATTACACTAGCAAACTGATGTAAAAGTTTTTTTTTTAAAATTTACACTAATGTTACACCAGATATGAGTGGTGGCACAGAGCAATTAATCACAGTATATGCTGTGGGCCTGACACACAGGCCTGATGGAAAATGAAATTAGATTACACTAGCAAACTGATGTAAAAGTTTTTTTTTTTTTAAATTTACACTAATGTTACATCAGATATGAGTGGTGGCACAGAGCAATTAATCACAGTATATGCTGTGGGCCTGACACACAGGCCTGATGGAAAATGAAATTAGATTACACTAGCAAACTGATGTAAAAGTTTTTTTTTTTTAATTTACACTAATGTTACACCAGATATGAGTGGTGGCAGTGAGCAAGTAGGCACAGTATATGCTGTGAGCCTCACACACAGGCTGACAGGCAGGCAAATGCAATTAGATTACAAAAACAAAACAAAACAAAAAACAACTGAAGTTCTAGCCCTAAAAAGGGCTTTTTGGGCTGAAGTTCTAGCCCTAAAAAGGGCTTTTTGGGGTGCTGTCCTTACAGCAGAGATCAGATGAGTCCTTCAGGACTGTAGTGGACACTGAATACACTAGCCTAGCTATCAATTTCCCTACAAAATTACCAGCAGCAGCACTATCACTCCTCTCACTAAGAATGCAGGATCATAATGAATCTAAAATGGCTGCTGCCCAGGAGCTGGAAGGGTCTGGGAGGGAGTGTCTGCTGCTGATTGACTGAAATGTGTCTGCAGACTGTGAGATACAGGGTCAAAGTTTACTCAATGATGAAGAATAGGGGGCGGATCGAGCATCGCATATGTATATACGCCCGCCACGGCGAACGCGAACAAGCTAAGATCGCCGGGAACTGTTCTCTGGCAAACTGTTCGCGACATCACTAATACACAATACCTTCATTTATTGATAAAATAACACCTGATCAAGCTCTTAATAAAATCTTTCACTTTTCTTTCTTCAGCAGTTGTAAGCTTGTTTCAATCCGTGCAAACCTTACGTGTTTAGAAGTTATTAGAAAAATCACAAAGAAGAAGAAATGAAAAATGATAGCAGTAGTTCAGAAAATGAGATAGATTAAATTGCATATATATGTTGTGTCTGTTTTCTTTTCTCAATTTCTTTTTTCAAAGTTAAACCTCGCTATGAAGCTAAAATATTGAGGTGGTCCTTACACCCCCCAATTACCAAATCCTATTGGAACAAATAATGCCAGCTACCGTTTTATTTGCAATTGGTGCTAAGGGGCAAATCTAATCTTTTTTTAATGTTGATGGTTTCTTGTTTTTGTGTTGCTTTTGAGGGAAGGGGGTGATTACCTCATGTATACAGACCTTGTTATTCCATTTGTAACAAAAAATAAAGTTTTAAAATGCAAGTTTAGTTTATTTACTGAATAAGCTGTACTTTATCTCAAGCATAATACTTCATTTTCCAGAAATTTTACATCTCTAGTGTGAGCACAATGTTATCTATATGACAACTAGCACAGTCTAGCTGTAGAAAACTGTCAAAATGTACTGAGATAAGAAGTGACCTTTAAGGGCTTAGAAATTAGCTTATGAGCCTACCTAGTATTAGCTTTCAACAAAGAATACCAAGAGAGCAAAACAAATTAGTAGATAAAAGTTTATTGGAAAGTTTTTTTTTAAAATTGCCTGCCCTATCTGAATCATGAAAGTTTAATTTTGACTGGACTGTCCCTTTAATATATAAACACCACTGGAATCACTGATGATATAATGTTAAAGGCATGTTATACACAAAGGGTTCCATTGAATTGAACATCCAACATTCTGCACAGTGATTGGTTATATCAGAGCACAAGCTATTTACAACTGTCTCTAATTGGCCACAGCAAAGGAGTCAAGTTCAGATATATCCCTGAACTGCTCTTGATTTGCAAAACCATGTAAATTGTGCTTGAAAAACAACGTTACATAACATTACAACATCTCTTTTGCAATTCAGTGCGTAATTGCTTATATAAAATATCCTTTTAACCAGCTAGCACTGTGTTCATTCATTTCAAGAACAAAATATTCCCATTATAAAGAAGAAGCTAACGGCTAGATTTGGAGTTTGGCGTTAGCCGTGAAAACCAGCGTTAGAGGCTCCTAACGCTGGTTTTAGGCTAACTCCGGTATTTGGAGTCACTCAAAAAAGGGTCTAACGCTCACTTTTCAGCCGCGACTTTTCCATACCGCAGATCCCCTTACGTAAATTGCGTATCCTATCTTTTCAATGGGATTTTTCTAACTCCGGTATTTAGAGTCGTGTCTGAAGTGAGCGTTAGAAATCTAACGACAAAACTCCAGCCGCAGGAAAAAAGTCAGTAGTTAAGAGCTTTCTGGGCTAACGCCGGTTTATAAAGCTCTTAACTACTGTACTCTAAAGTACACTAACACCCATAAACTACCTATGTACCCCTAAACCGAGGCCCCCCCACATCGCCGCCACTCGATTACATTTTTTTAACCCCTAATCT
Organism: Bombina bombina; assembly: GCF_027579735.1. Taxonomy (NCBI): domain Eukaryota; kingdom Metazoa; phylum Chordata; class Amphibia; order Anura; family Bombinatoridae; genus Bombina; species Bombina bombina. The sequence goes on from NC_069499.1 coordinate 81,488,631, forward strand.
GCTGACCGCCAACTACGTTATACTTATGTACCCCTAATCTGCTGCCCCTAACACCGCCGACCCCTATATTATATTTATTAACCCCTAACCTGCCCCCCACAACGTCGCCGCCAGCTACCTACACTTATTAACCCCTAATCTGCCGACCGCAAAGCGCCGCCACCTACGTTATCCTTATGTACCCCTAATCTGCTGCCCCTAACACCGCCGACCCCTATATTATATTTATTAACCCCTAATCTGCCCCCCTCAACGTCGCCTCCACCTGCCTACACTTATTAACCCCTAATCTGCCAAGCGGACCGCACCGCTACTATAATAAAGTTATTAACCCCTAATCCGCCTCACTAACCCTATAATAAATAGTATTAACCCCTAATCTGCCCTCCCTAACATCGCCGACACCTAACTTCAATTATTAACCCCTAATCTGCCGACTGGAGCGCACCGCTATTCTAATAAATGTATTAACCCCTAAAGCTAAGTCTAACCCTAACACTAACACCCCCCAAGTTAAATATAATTTTAATCTAATGAAATAAATTAACTCTTATTAAATAAATTATTCCTATTTAAAGCTAAATACTTACCTGTAAAATAAATCCTAATATAGCTACAATATAAATTATAATTACATTGTAGCTATTTTAGGATTGATATTTATTTTACAGGCAACTTTGTAATTATTTTAACCAGGTACAATAGCTATTAAATAGTTAAGAACCTGGTTAAAATAATTACAAAGTTGCTTGTAAAATAAATATTAATCCTAAAATAGCTACAATGTAATTATAATTTATATTGTAGCTATATTAGGATTTATTTTACAGTTAAGTATTTAGCTTTAAATAGGAATAATTTATTTAATAAGAGTTAATTAATTTCGTTAGATTAAAATTATATTTAATTTAGGGGGTTGTTAGTGTTAGGGTTAGACTTAGCTTTAGGGGTTAATACATTTATTAGAATAGCGGTGAGCTCCGGTCGGCAGATTAGGGGTTAATAATTGAAGTTAGGTGTCAGCGATGTTAGGGAGGGCAGATTAGGGGTTAATACTATTTATTATAGGGTTAGTGAGGCGGATTAGGGGTTAATAACTTTATTATAGTAGCGTTCAGGTCCGCTCGGCAGATTAGGGGTTAATAAGTGTAGGCAGGTGGAGGCGACGTTGTGGGGGGCAGATTAGGGGTTAATAAATATTATATAGGGGTCAGCGATGTTAGGGCAGCAGATTAGGGGTACATAAGGATAATGTAAGTAGCGGCGGTTTACTGAGCGGCAGATTAGGGGTTAATAATAATATGCAGGGGTCAGCGAAAGCGGGGGTGGCAAAATAGGGGTTAATAAGTGTAAGGTTAGGGGTGTTTAGACTCGGGGTACATGTTAGAGTGTTAGGTGCAGACGTAGGAAGTGTTTCCGCATAGCAAACAATGGGGCTGCGTTAGGAGCTGAACGCGGCTTTTTTGCAGGTGTTAGGTTTTTTTCAGCTCAAACAGCCCCATTGTTTCCGAGCACGTTTTTGAGGCTGGCCGCTTGCGTAAGCAACTCTGGTATCGAGAGTTGAAGCTGCGTTAAATATGCTCTACGCTCCTTTTTTGGAGCCTAACGCAGCCTTTATGTGGACTCTCAATACCAGAGTTATTTTTATGGTGCGGCCAGAAAAAAGCCGGCGTTAGCTATGCGGGTCCTTACCGACAAAACTCTAAATCTAGGCCTTAGTTTGTATACAAGTCAAACTTCTGATGTTCAACACCTTAACTATTTACTCCCTTACCAAAAGATTCCTTTCCTATGAGCTTTTAGCTTGAGATAAGCGAGCTCTTTTTTAAGGTACTATAATGGGAATTGCAAGCTTGGTGGGAACTGGTTTCAAGTGCGTTACGAGAAGCAGCTAGTGATCAGGTCCCTATAGTAAACCTTACACTGCATGTGATTTTATGTTTTTAAAGTTTAAACGTATGACCTCCGGAATCAGACAAGCTGCTGAGACTTCGCATTATTGAAGATAGAAAACAGAAGGGGTTGGATAAAAGGCTTTGTGATATGAATCTTTGTCTCTTCTGCCCTTAGCAGAACGGCTTAAATATCTCCTCCTTGGACAAACAGATCAATACAAGCTTTTTAACATCTTCAATGAGAGCTCATTAATGCTCTCTCAGTGTCCTCTTGTGTGCACCGATGACCTGGTGGGAGCAGAGTAAAGTGAACTACAGTAAGATAATTACCGTAAAAATAACACTTCATCCCATCTCCTAAGCGGAATGTGAATTGTTTTTCTAATTATGCAGGTCTGAAGCAAGTAAAAGTGCAAACTAATTGAAAATACATTATGATTTATTTCCTTGTAAGAAATTGGCCTTTTAGTTTAGGTTAAAAGATAGCCGTTAGGGATATTTGGCCTTTTAAATTATGAAAGCAACAAGAGCGTATTATTATATTTTATTGTCAGAGGTTATGAATTGATATGTTTTATAATCTTATAGAGCTACAATTGGTGCGCATAGTTCAATAATTCAGTAACACTGACTTAGTAACTTGCAGCTAATTGAGTTAGCATTTTTGCTTTTGTATACATTATTTTACCAAGAAAAGAGCAATGCTATATATTTTTATTATTGCGCTATCTATAATGATTTATCCGCTGACCAAATAAGCTTCATTATTATTATTATTATCAGGTATTTGTAGAGCGCCAACAGATTCCGCAGCGCTATCATTATTTAATTAATTATGCTAGTCTCATGCTCCCAAAAGAGGCTAAAAAGTATATTCTATAACCTAAGTTTAAATTGCTTAAAGGGACAGGAAACCCCAACATTTTCTTTCATGATTTGGATAAGGGGATACGCTAAATATGTTCATCAGCGTTTTCTAGTAGTTTTGACTATAATTAAAGGGACATGAAATCTAATTTTTTTTTTCTTTCATGATTCAAACAGAACAAACCACTTTAAACAACTTTCCAGTTTTCAATTTTATATTCTCAGTTGAGGACAGGAATAAGCTCTTTTGTTTGTTTTTATTTATGTATTTAATATAGAAGGGATCATTTTATATAAAAGGTACAATTTATTGTTTAAAAAGATAGATATTCCCTTTATTACCCATTACCCAGTTTTGCATAACAAAAACTGTTATATTAATATACATTTTTCCTCTTTGATTACCTTGTATCTAAGCTTCTGCAGACTGCTCCCTTATCTCAGTTCTTTTGACAGACTTGCATTTTTAAATAGTCAATCAGTGCAGACTCATAAATAACTACATTGTAGTGAGTACAATGTTATCTATATGACACACATGAACTAGCACTGTCTAACAGCGAAAAATGTTAAAATGCACTGAGATAAGAGATGGCTTTCAAGAACTTAGAAATCAGTTTATGAGACTACCTAGGAGGGAGGGGGGAGGAGGGAGAGGAGGATCATACTGAGAGATGGGATAAGAGGGTGGCAAACTGATCTGGGAGGTAAATGAGGTGGGGGACAGCTACACTACAGAATATTATTATATTTTTTTATTTAATTTACTGAAGTTGGCAAATTTGGGAAAACTGGGTAATTGCAGACAGCTGCCAGTACCTAAGATGACGGCTAATAGGTAGAGGGGAGGGTTAGAGAGCTGTTTGAGGGGAATCAGGGAGGGTGGGGGTAAAGGGGATCCCACACTGCAGAAAAAAATAATATATATATATAAATATCATCCAATAATATGCACTCCCTGGGTTTAAGCACAGCACACTTTATTCAGCAGTGACGTTTCGGGGCATTCACCCCTTCCACAGACAACTCAAAATGTGATACAAACAGTGTATAAATAAATAACAGGCCCCTCCCCTATATCAATTCAACCAATCAAATAGGAAGGAGATTGCACATGATTTAATGTGATCTCCTTCCTATTTGATTGGTTGAATTGATATGGGGGAGGGGACTGTTATTTATTTATACACTGTTTGTATCACATTTTGAGGCCTAGAGGCCTAGTTATCAACGTGTCTACTTTACCTGCCTTCGCCGGTCCAATACACCCGCCTAAGCTCGCCTACTTTCGCCGCCGCGGACCTGCAAAAGTTATCAAAAAAGCTGTCAAAAATCTGCGCACAAAGTACGGGGCGATGAGCAGCGGACTGTGAGAGTTATCACTCAACCAATCTCTCTGCTCTTCGGCTTTTTGACAGCTTTATTTCTAGCCTGTCACTAAGCACCCACACTAAACTACACTGTTCTACCCCCTATACCGGCACCCCCGGAGCCTCCTGCAACTAAATAAAGTTAGTAACCCCTAAACCGCTATTAAATAGTTATTAACTAGCTACCTAGCTAAAATAAAGAGAAATTTACCTGTAAAATAAAAACTAACCTAAGTTACAATTACACCTAACACTACACTATACTTTAATAAATTATTCCTATTTAAAACTAAATACTTACCTATAAAATAAACCCTAAGATAGCTACAATGTAATTAATAATTACATTGTAGCTATTTTAGGATTTATATTTATTTTAGAGGTAACTTTGTATTTATTTTAGCTAGTTAGAATAGTTATTAAATAGTTATTAACTATTTAATAACTACCTAGCTAAAAGAAATACAAAATTACCTGTAAAATAAATCCTAACCTAAGTTACAATTAAAACTAACACTACAGTATCATTAAATTAATTAAATAAATTAACTACAAATAACTACAATTAAATACAATTACATAAACTAACTAAAGTACAAAAAATAAAAAAAGCTAAGTTACAAAAAATTAAAAAAGTTCAAAGCTCTTTTACCTTACCAGCCCTTAAAAGGGCCTTTTGCGGGGCATGCCCCAAAGAAAACTGCTCTTTGCCTGTAAAAGAAAAATACAACCCCCCCCCAACATTAAAACCCACCACCCACATACCCCTAATCTAACCCAAACCCCCCTTAAATAAACCTAACACTACCCCCCTGAAGATCATCCTACTTTGAGTTGTCTTCAGCCGACCCACCGATGGAACCGAAGAGGAGATCCGGAGGGGCAGAAGTGATCCTCCAAGGGGCGCTGAAGAAGTCTTCCATCCGATGAACTTATCCTCCAGGCAGCGCAGAAGAAGTCTTCCATCCGGGCGATGTCATCTTCCAAGCGGCGCTGAAGAAGTCTTCCATCCGGGCGAGGTCATCTTCCAAGCGGGGTCTTCAATCTTCTTTCTTCAGGATCCATCTTCATCCCGCCAACGCGGAACATCCTTCTTTCCCGACGGACTACCGACGAATGAAGGATCCTTTAAGGGACGTCATCCAAGATGGCGCCCCTTCAATTCCGATTGGCTGATAGGATTCTATCAGCCAATCGGAATTAAGGTAGGAAAAATCTGATCCAATCAGCCAATCAGATTGAGCTCGCATTCTATTGGCTGTTCCGATCAGCCAATAGAATGCGAGATCAATCTGATTGGCTGATTCAATTAAGGGGGGTTTGGGTTAGATTAGGGGTATGTGGGTGGTGGGTTTTAATGTTGGGGGGTTGTATTTTTCTTTTACAGGCAAAAGAGCAGTTTTCTTTGGGGCATGCCCCGCAAAAGGCCCTTTTAAGGGCTGGTAAGGTAAAAGAGCTTTGAACTTTTTTAATTTAGAATAGGGTAGGGAATTTTTTTATTTTGGGGGCTTTGTTATTTTATTAGGGGGCTTAGATTAGGTGTAATTAGCTTAAAATTGTTGTAATATTTTTTAAATGTTTGTAACTTATTTTTTTTATTTTTTGTAACTTAGCTTTTTTATTTTTTGTACTTTAGTTAGTTTATGTAATTGTATTTAATTCTAGTTATTTTTAGTTACTTTATTTAATTAATTTAATGATAGTGTAGTGTTAGTTTTAATTGTAACTTAGGTTAGGATTTATTTTACAGGTAATTTTGTATTTCTTTTAGCTAGGTAGTTATGAAATAGTTAATAACTATTTAATAACTATTCTAACTTTACCTGTAAAATAAATATAAATCCTAAAATAGCTACAATGTAATTATTAATTACATTGTAGCTATCTTAGGGTTTATTTTACAGGTAAGTATTTAGTTTTAAATAGGATTAATTTATTTAAGTATAGTGTAGTGTTAGGTGTAATTGTAACTTAGGTTAGGATTTATTTTACAGGTAAATTTCTGTTTATTTTAGCTAGGTAAGCTATTAAATAGTTAATAACTATTTAATAGCTATTGTACCCAGTTAAAATAAATTGAAAGTTACCTGTAAAATAAAAATAAATCCTAAGATAGCTACAATATAATTATATATTGTAGCTATATTAGGGTTTATTTTAAAGGTAAGTATTTAGTTTTAAATAGGATTAACTTACGCCTAGATTTAGAGTTTGGTGTTAGCCATCAAAACCAGCGTTAGAGGCTCCTAACGCTGGTTTTGGGCTACTGCTGGTATTTAGAGTCTTGTAGGTAAGGGTCTAACGCTCACTTTCCAGCTGCGACTTTTCCCTACCGCAGATCCCCTTACGCCATTTGCGTATCCTATCTTTTCAATGGGATCTTTCTAACGCTGGTATTTAGAGTCGTGGCTGAAGTGAGCGTTAGAAATCTAATGACAAAACTCCAGCCACAGAAAAAAGTCAGGAGTTAAGAGCTTTCTGGGCTAACGCCGGTTCATAAAGCTCTTAACTACTGTGCTCTAAAGTACACTAACACCCATAAACTACCTATGTACCCCTAAACCAAGGTCCCCCCACATCGCCGCCACTCTATTAAAATTTTTTAACCCCTAATCTGCCGACCGCACACCGCCGCCACCTACGTTATCCCTATGAACCCCTAATCTGCTGCCTCTAACACCGCCGACCCCTATATTATATTTATTAACCCCTAATCTGCTGCCCCCAACGTCGCCTCCACCTACCTACAATTATTAACCCCTAATCTGCCGACCGGACCTCACCGCCACTATAATAAATGTATTAACCCCTAATCCGCCTCACTCCCACCTCAATAACCCTATAATAAATAGTATTAACCCCTAATCTGCCCTCCCTAACATCGCCGACACCTAACTTCAAGTATTAACCCCTAATCTGCCGACCGGACCTGACCGCTACTCTAATAAATTTATTAACCCCTAAAGCTAAGTCTAACCTTAACCCTAACACCCCCCTAAGTTAAATATAATTTAAATCTAACAAAATAAATTAACTCTTATTAAATAAATTATTCCTATTTAAAGCTAAATACTTACCTGTAAAATAAACCCTAATATAGCTACAATATAACGAATAATTATATTGTAGCTATTTTAGGATTTATATTTATTTTACAGGCAACTTTGTATTTATTTTAACCAGGTACAATAGCTATTAAATAGTTCATAACTATTTAATAGCTACCTAGTTAAAATAATTACAAAATTACCTGTAAAATAAATCCTAACCTAAGTTACAATTAAACCTAACACTACACTATCAATAAATTAATTAAATAAAATACCTACAATTACCTACAATTAAACCTAACACTACACTATCAATACATAAATTAAATAAAATATCTACAAATAAATACAATGAAATAAACCAACTAAAGTACAAAAAATAAAAAAGAACTAAGTTACAAAAAATAAAAAAATATTTTCAAACATCAGAAAAATATTACAACAATTTTAAACTAATTACACCTACTCTAAGCCCCCTAATAAAATAACAAAGCCCCCCAAAATAAAAAAATGCCCTACCATATTCTAAAATTAAAATAGAAAAGCTCTTTTACCTTACCAGCCCTTAAAAGGGCCCTTTGCGGGGCATGCCCCAAAGAATTCAGCTCTTTTGCCTGTAAAAAAAAACCATACAATACCCCCCCCCAACATTACAACCCACCACCCACATATCCCTAATCTAACCCAAACCCCCCTTAAATAAACCTAACACTAAGCCCCTGAAGATCTCCCTACCTTGTCTTCACAATACCGGGTTCACCGATCGGTCCAGAAGAGCCTCCGAAGTCTTCATCCAAGCCCAAGCGGGGGCTGAAGAGTGACGTCCATCCTCCGGCTGAAGTCTTGATCCAAGTGGCGACTGAAGAATTCCATCTTCGGCAGAAGTCTTCATCCTATCCGGGCAGAAGAGTAGATCCGGACCGGCAAACATCTTCATCCAAGCCGCATCTTCTATGTTCTTCCATCCGATGACAAGCAGCTCCATCTTCAAGACCTCCAGCGCGGATCCATCCTCTTCTTCCGACGTCCTAAAACAGAATGAAGGTTCCTTTAAGGGACGTCATCCAAGATGGTGTCCCTCGAATTCCGATTGGCTGATAGGATTCTATCAGCCAATCGGAATTAAGGTAGGAAAATTCTGATTGGCTGATGGAATCAGCCAATCAGATTCAAGTTCAATCCGATTGGCTGATTGGATCAGCCAATCAGATTGAGCTCGCATTCTATTGGCTGTTCCGATCTTTTCTATTTTAATTTTAGAATTTATTTTTTGTAACTTAGTTCTTTTTTATTTTTTGTACTTTAGTTAGTTTATTTAATTGTATTTATTTGTAGGTATTGTATTTAATTAATTTATTGATAGTGTAGTGTTAGGTTTAATTGTAGATAATTGTAGGCATTTTATTTAATTAATTAATTTATTGATAGTGTAGTGTTAGGTTTAATTGTAACTTAGGTTAGGATTTATTTTACAGGTAATTTTGTAATTATTTTAACTAGGTAGCTATTAAATAGTTATGAACTATTTAATAGCTATTGTACCTGGTTAAAATAATTACAAAGTTGCCTGTAAAATAAATATTAATCCTAAAATAGCTACAATATAATTATTATTTATATTGTAGCTATATTAGGGTTTATTTTACAGGTAAGTATTTAGCTTTAAATAGGAATAATTTATTTAATAAGAGTTAATTTATTTCGTTAGATTTAAATTATATTTAACTTAGGGGGGTGTTAGGGTTAAGGTTAGACTTAGCTTTAGGGGTTAATAAATTTATTAGAGTAGTGGTGAGGTCCGGTCGGCAGATTAGGGGTTAATACTTGAAGTTAGGTGTCGGCGATGTTAGGGAGGGCAGATTAGGGGTTAATACTATTTATTATAGGGTTATTGAGGCGGGAGTGAGACGGATTAGGGGTTAATAACTTTATTATAGTAGCGGTGAGGTCCGGTCGGCATATTAGGGGTTAATAGGTGTAGGTAGGTGGAGGCGACGTTGGGGGCGGCAGATTAGGGGTTAATAAATATAATATAGGGGTCGGCGGTGTTAGGGGCAGCAGATTAGGGGTACATAGGGATAACGTAGGTTGCGGCGGTGTACGGAGCGGCAGATTAGGGGTTAAAAAATATATGCAGGGGTCAGCGATAGCGGGGGCGGCAGATTAGGGGTTAATAAGTGTAAGGTTAGGAGTGTTTAGACTCGGGGTACATGTTAGGGTGTTAGGTGCAGACATAGGAAGTATTTCCCCATAGAAAACAATGGGGCTGCGTTAGGAGCTGAACGCTGCTTTTTTGCAGGTGTTAGTTTTTTTTTCAGCTCAATCTGACCCATTATTTCCTATGGGGGAATCGTGCACGAGCACGATTTTGAAGCTGGCCGCGTCCGTAAGCACCGCTGGTATTGAGATTTGCAGTGGCGGTAAATTATGCTCTACGCTCCCTTTTTTGAGCCTAACGCAGCCCTTCTGTGAACTCTAAATACCAGAGGTATTTAAAAGGTGCGGGGGAAAAAAAGCCAGCGTTAGATACGCGGGTCGTTACCGACAAAACTCTAAATCTATCCGTTAGTTAATAAGAGAAATATTATTTAGATTTATTTAATTAATATTTAAGTTAGGGGGGTTTTAGGGTTAGTGTTAGACTTAGGTTTAGGGGTTAGTAATTTTATTACAGTGGCGGCGGTGTAGGGGGGTAGGATAGGGGTTAATAAATGTATTATAGGTGTAGGGGGCAGATTAGGGGTTAATAAGTTTAATATAGGTTGCGGCGGGGTCCTGGAGCGGCGGTTTAGGGGTTAAACTATTTATTTAGTTGCGGCGAGGTCCGGGATCGGCAGGATAGGGGTTAATAACTTTATTATAGAGGGCGGCGGTATAGGGGGGGGCAGGATAGGGGTTAATAGGTATCATGTAGGTGGCGGCGGGTCTGGGAGCGGCGGTTTAGGGGTTAATACATATATTATAGTTGCGGTGGGGTCAGGGAGCGTAGGTTTATTGGTTAATATGTATAGAGTAGCTTGCGGTGGGCTCCGGGAGCAGCGGTTTAGGGGGTAATAACTTTATTTAGTTGCAGCGGTGTAGGGGGGACAGATTAGGGGTGTTTAGACTCGGGGTACATGTTAGGGTGTTAGGTGCAGACATCTCCCATAGAAATCAATGGGATGTCTGGCAGCAGCGAACTTGTACTTTCGCTATGGTCAGACTCCCATTGATTCCTCTGGGATCTGACGCCTCCAGGGCGGCGGATTGAAAGCCAGGTATGCTGGGCCGGAAAAGTGCCGAGCGTACCTGCTAGTTTTTTGATAACTAGCAAAAGTAGTCAGATTGACATCTGGAGTGACGTAAGAATCGATCTGTGTCGGACTGAGTCCGGCGGATCGAAGCTTACGTCACAAAATTCTACTTTTGCCGGTCTCTAGCCTTTGATAACTAAGGGGAATCAGCCTCGCCACAAATACGCTGCAGAATTCCAGCGTATTTGAGGTTGACGGTTTGATAACTACCCCCCAATGAGTTGTCTGAGGAAGGGGTGAATGCCCCGAAACATCACTGCTGAATAAAGTGTGCTGTGCTTAAACCTAGGGAGTGCATATTATTGGATGATATTTATTATTTGCTTATGCACCCTGGTCTGGAGTAATTATTGGCGAGTGGGAGTGCGCTATTTTTGTCTATATATATAAGACTTTCTGCCAGTACTTAGTACTTAAGATGGGGTGACCATTGGGGGTGGGGGAGGGAAGAGAGCTGTTTGAGGGAGGGATCAGGGGGTGGGATGTGTCAGGATGGAGGGTAATCTATACACTAAAGCTAAAATTAACCCTACAAGCTACCTAATTAACCCCTTCACTGCTGGGCATAATACAAGTGTGGTGCGCAGCTGCAATTAGCAGCCTTCTAATTACCAAAAATCAATGCCAAAGCCATATATGTCTGCTATTTCTGAACAAAGGGGATCCCAGAGAAGCATTTACAACCATTTGTGCCATAATTGCACAAGCTGTTTTAAAATAATTTTAGTGAGAAACCTAAAGTTTTTAAAAAGTTAATGATTTTTTTTTATTTGATTGCATTTGGCAGTGAAATTGTGGCATTGAATATACCAGAATGGTTCTAGATCAAAACTTTGGGTTGTCTACAAATAAAAATATATAGTTTTGATAGGTAAATATAAAAAAAGGCTCTATTTCTGTTTAAATGTAAAATAATCTGGTCTTTTGAGGAAGTTTTAGTCTGAAATGCCCGTTCCTTAAGGGGTTAACAATACTCTAGGAATTAAAATACTATTTAATTAATTGAAAATTTATTTGAGACTTATATATACATCTAGTGTCCTTTGTCTTATGACAATAAAGTAATATTTGTTTTTAGAAGGTACCTATTAATAATTTACTATCCACATATTCTGGTTAAATATTATTAGGAAACCGTATTATTCTTTAGACAACACTAGAATTTATATGTGTAAAGGTTATATTCACAATTGTTTTTACAATAAGTGTATTTTATTTAGGCCTGATGAAGCCGCTTGCTGTAGGCTGAGAAACGTGTTGGCTGTTTTTACAATGTTTTAATAAAAGTTTTTACTTTTTTTTCACTAAGAAAAGTTTGCATCATTCTGCCCTGCCCAAAGTGGACAAAGAGTATCCAGTTTGCCTGGGTTTATCAGACTGGTGGACTACTGTGGGGTTCCAGCCTGCATAATTAGTACTTGGTAGTGCACTTTGCTTGCGAGTACCTACACTATTCTGATACTATTATCCATATTCACAGACTGTACTAGGCAATCTTGGCGCCCTTTCTTTATATATATATATATATATATATACATTTCCAATTTACTTATATTATCACATTTGTTTTTTTCTCCTGGAATCCATTATTGAAAGAACAGCGATGAAATACTGGGAGCTAGCTGAACACATTGAGTGAGTTAAGGAATATATATGCAGCCACCAATCAGCAGCTAGCTACATTGGTAGTACATTACATCAACCAAATTATTAAGATGTATAGCTACCCAGAAAATTACCCCAAAGCTTATCAAGTAGATAGATGATAGATAGATAGATAGATAGATAGATAGATAGATAGATAGATAGATAGATAGATAGACAGTCATATAGATAGATAATAGATAAATAGAAAGACAGACAGAGATAGATAGATAGATAGATAGATAGATAGATAGATAGATAGATAGATGATAGATGATAGATAGATAGATAGATAGATAGATAGATAGATGATAGATAGATAGATAGATAGATAGATAGATAGACATATAGACAGACATATAGATAGATAGATAGATAGATAGACAGAGATAGATAGATGATAGATAGATAGATAGATAGATAGATAGATAGATAGATAGATAGATAGATAGATAGATGATAGATAGATAGATAGATAGATAGATAGATAGATGATAGACATATAGACAGACAGACATATAGATAGATAGATAGATAGATAGATAGATAGATAGATAGATGATAGACATATAGACAGACAGACATATAGATAGATAGATAGATAGATAGATAGATAGATAGACCGAGATAGATAGATAGATAGATAGACAGAGATAGATAGATGATAGATAGATAGATAGATAGATAGATGATAGATAGATAGATAGATAGATAGATAGATAGATAGATAGATAGATGATAGACATATAGACAGACATATAGATAGATAGATAGATAGATAGAGAGACAGAGATAAATAGATGATAGATAGATACATAGACATACTGACGGGCAGGCAGACAAACAGATATATGTGCTCCTTAAATGTCTAATAGATCCTAAATGACAATTAGGATATATAGAATATCTTCTTTAAGTTAGTCCATTAATTCTTATGATCAATGATGGATGGATCAACTTTATAGTATATTTATCCCTGAAAAGAATGTTGATGGCATGTAACACTACATAATATACTGCTAATGTTAAAGTAGAACACAGCTTTTAGCATTTAACATGACATGATTTATTATATAATCAATGACAGTTCATGCAATTTATTATGCATAATGAGCCCTGTGAAGTATAATGGCAGAAAGGTCCATAATGATTATGTACTATACAGAGATATGTTCCTATTCAGCATTCAAAACTCAATTTAATTAACAGTCAACACCCAGTTTGAATCCAATCCACATGTGTGTTTTTTATCTATCTATCTATCTATCTATCTATCTATCTATCTATCTATCTATCTATCTATCTCTCTCTCTCTCTCTCTCTCTCTCTCTCTGTGTCTCTCTGCCTGTCTGTCAATCTACCTATCTATCTATCTATCTATCTATCTATCTAACATCTATCTATCTATCTATCTATCTATATCTGTCTATCTATCTTTCTATCTATATCTATTTATCTATCTCTGTCTATCAATTTATCTATCTATCTATCTATCTATCTATCTCTATTTATCTACCTATCCAGGAGTATAACTAGACCTTGCTTGGCCCATTGGCAAAGGCTGTAGAGGGGCTTCCCATTTTGAAAGTGCCATTTCTTGCCGCTTGCAATCTGCAGATACTGAGCTGGTAGCCACATGGGAGAAAGAGTATCTGCTTCCATTTGAATGTGAGGCATCTTGCCCCCTTAGTTATTCTGTGCCAGAGAATATGGTTAGCCTTCCTGTACAAATATAGTGGCCCTTTTTTCTGTACAACAGCATTGTGGCAGCCATCTTGGTGGTTTTTAGAGGATGCACACAGAGGGGAAGGCATTAAACCCACAGTTCTGTGCAGGCAATAGTGCAATAATAAAATGCTCTAACACATTCAAGTACTGCATTTTCTTTTTGCAGTAAACCTTAAAAATAATGTTATATAATTCTGCATCTAAACGCCTTTTTTCCCTTTTAATATGTAAAAATGATGGCGCTTTTACAGACCCGCTCTCTGCTGAGCGGGTCTGTAATATTTAGTCAGCGCATCGGGCCAGCTGTATAGTCACAGCCCGGCCCGACCGTGCCATAGCACTAAGTGCAGCTCGCTCCTGTCACAGGAGCGAGCTGCACTTAGTCTTATGGTGCGGTCGGGCCGGGCTGTGACTATACAGCTGGCCCGATGCGCTGACTAAATATTACAGACCCGCTCAGCAGAGAGCAGAGAGCGGGTCTGTAAAAGCGCCATAATTTTTACATATTAAAAGGGAAAAAAGGCGTTTAGAGCTATAGCACTTAAATAATGTTATATAATTCTGCACTATGTGCAGAATTATATAACATTATTTTTAAGGTTTACTGTCCCTTTAATAACAACTTTTTATTTAAAGTGCAAGAAATCAAATTTCTCTTTTAGCAGTGTACCTTTCATCCCCTTCTAGTTTGCATATATGTCTTTTCTACCAGTTCATTTAGTACATTAACAATAATAATTAAATAACCAGCTATAAGAAGAAACAGTGATCCTTGGAGCTGTAGCACGCAGCGCTTAGAGAATATAGTGAGACCTGTGAGACATGCCAGAGGAACACCTATCCAGCCCACTACCAAAGGTGTTAATGGGTACAATTTCCTACACAAGTGAAAAGGCACTTGGAAACTGAAGGAAACTCTGACAGGAAGAGGTTTGTCAGACCCAAAGCCACAAAAGAATCAGAAAACAAGTTTCTGAAAGTCAAAAGGCTGATAGCCAGCTCATTGGTCAAGGTAAGCAAGTCTCACTTTCATCTTGACGATAAGTAATAGAGCTGCAGGTTTGACAGGTCAAATGGCAGTAAGAAAGCTGTTGATCAATAAGAAACAAGGCTTTATTGGGCCATGAAACTCTGCCAGTGGACAACAGAAGACTAGAAGGTCTTATGGACAGATTAATAAAAATTTTACATTTTTGGTTCATCCATGGATCCTTAGGCTACTTGCATTGAGTGACTTATACCCTTAACCAAAAAGATTACTGTGATGAGAGTGGGAAGTGACATCACCAGATGGGGGCGTGGTTTAGGGAATTGATTGTTTATGTCGCAGTTACCAAGTTAGATGCGTTGTACAAGCTGTATACTTCTATGCTCTGCAATAAAATAGCGTTGTACCTTCTATGCTGTGTCCTGCATCTCATGACATGGTGTCAGAAGTACTTGCCTGCACTTCTGTTTCCTGATTAATGACGATGTCGAAGTTTATCCCACCTGAGCCTTTTGATTTCTCTCATCCTGCAGCTTGGACCACATGGCGTCAGCAGTTTCAACGCTTCAGGATTGCTTCCAAGCTGGACAAGGAGAGTGGTGAAGTACAAGTTAATTCTCTTTTATACTCTATGGGGAAAGATGTGTCATTTGTGCGCAGCCTGTATGAACTAGCTGAATTCTGTGAGTTTGGTGTTGCTAAAGAGGAGCAAATCAGAGACAGAATAGTCATTGGAATTGCAGATGCTGAAGTCTCACTGAAGCAACAGTTGGAGGCTGATTTAACATTGGATGGGGCTATTAGGATGGCCTGCCAGAGTGAACTGGGGAAAAAGCAAAGTGCTGATCTGAGGTCCGAGAGTATTGTGGATGAAGTGCAGAAGTTCAGGAGAGCTGCTAGTGAAAGGCACAGTGTGAGCGGTAGACCAAGGGCAACAGATAGGCCCAGAAGCGGATGGACGCAGCATGCTCACTGCACACGGTGTAACCGTACCCATGATTAGAGTGTCGTATGCCCTGCTAAAGACAAAAGATGTAGAAAATGTAACCGAATGGACCATTTAGAAGTGGCATGTAAAACTGAATCCATTAAGGAGATGCAGGTGGATAGTGGCCAGAAGGGTCAAGAAGTGTCCTTTGTAGGGTCCATTGTTGAACGGACTGGTTCAGATGAAGATTGGCGGGTTACTCTTACTGTAATGGGAGCCAAAGTTGCCTTTAAGATTGACACAGGAGCAGACATCACTGTTATGTCCCTTGCAGCATTCATAAAACTGCCTCGACAGCCTCAGCTGGCGAAAGTTACAAAAAAGTTCATAGTCCTGGTGGCCGCATCGATTGTGCGGGGAAATTTCTTGCCAGCTGCGAGTACATGAATAGTAAATTCACCATGTGGGTACATGTGATTAGAGGTCAGAGTGTTAACAACCTATTAAGCAGAAAAGCAGCCTGTGGTTTGGGCCTGGTCACCAGAGTGAATGATATTTCAGAAGACATGCTTGGTGAATTGGGCCTACTGAATTGCAATCCAATCCGAATATCACTTAAAGGTGACGCAGCCCCATACAGCATTACCACTCCTCATAGAATTCCGTTCCTACGCATGCCTCAAGTGGAGAAGGAACTTCTGTGTATGAAGAATATGGGAGTTATTGAAGAGGTTGTTGAAGTAACTGACTGGTGTTCCCCCATTGTGCCTGTTGCAAAGAAAAACGGGAAGGTAAGCATCTGCGTAGACTTGAAAAGGCTGAATGAGGCGGTGAAGAGAGAGAGATATGTTCTGCAGACCCTTGAAGACATAGCTCCGAAATTGGCTGGAGCGAAGTTCTTCTCTACATCAAATGCTTCCAGTGGCTTCTGGCAGATACCTCTAGATCCAAAGTTGCGCAAACTGACTACCTTCATTACACTGGTAGGTCGGTTTAGCTTCTGCAGACTCCCCTTTGGGATAACCTCTGCTCCTGAAATCTTTCAAAGAGAGATGAGTTCTCTCCTAAGGGACCACAAGGCCACGGCAGTCGTCATGGCCAACATTTTGGTGTATAGGTCTACATTGGAAGAACATGATCAGCGATTGAGCTGTGTGATGCAGACCATTAGAGAGTCCGGGCTGAAATTAAATAAGGAGAAATGCCATTTTAGGAAGGCTGAGTTATGTTACTTTGGGCATATTATCAATGGGGATGGCATCAAGCCAGACCCTGATAAAATCCTTGCTATTGAACAGATGAAAGGTCCTTCTGATGTGCATGAGCTGAGACAAATATTGGGCCTTGTGAATTATGTGGGCAGGTTCCTTCCAGATTTATCCACAATATTACACCCTATCACAGAGTTGTTAAAGAAAGATGTTGCTTGGGTCTGGTGACCTTCACAGGAAGAATCTTTTGAGCAGGTCAAGTCCCTGCTGGGGTCTGCCCCAGTGTTGGGGTTCTACGACCCTTCTAAAAAAGACTGTGGTTAGTGCTGATGCAAGCAGTTATAGGTTTGGGGCCGCTCTCCTGCAGTTGAATGAGAACAAACTACAGCCCATCGCCTACTGTTCCCGTACACTGACGGCTGCTGAGTTGAAATACACCCAAATTGAGAAAGAATGCCTGGCTGCAGTTTGGGCCTGTGAGCGCTTTCAGCGTTACCTAGTGGGTTTAGAGAAATTTAGTCTGGAGACTGACCATAAACCGCTAGTCTCTCTAATCAACTCCTATGATATTGACAAAACACCCTTAAGATGCCAGAGTCTTCTGATGAGGCTGCTCAGGTTCAATCTCAGGCAGTGCATGTGCCAGAGAAACAACTGGTAGTGGCAGATACAGTTTCCAGGCTCCCGCTGGCTGCTGCTGAAGAATCTTCAATCAGATGTGAAAGTGTATGTAGATTCAGTTCTGGCATCCAAATCCATTTCGTCAGGGAAGCTAGAGCAAATAAGAAAGGAGACATATTTAGATACTGACCTTCAAGAAGTTATTAATTACATAAAAGAAGGTTGGCCCGAGGGCCGGGCAGCGTGGATGTCTTTAAGTTCTTACCAGTCAGAAAGGTCGCAGCTCAAGGAACTGGATGGGTTGGTGCTGTTCCAGGACTTCACTGTTATTCATGTTAGCATGCGGCAGGAGATGTTAAGCAGGTTTCATGATGGCCACTTGGGCATTACAAAGTGCAGAGAAAGGGCAGCTCTGGCAGTATGGTGGCCTGGGATCAGTTCCGACATTGCAAGCCATTTGTCAAAATATGCCTTTTGCTGGGAACGCTGACTTACTCAGAGAAGGGAGTCCTTGATTTCTATTCCGCTGCCTGCAGGCCCGTGGCAGAAAAAAGTTGCTGACTTGTGCGAACTGCACGGGAAAAAGTACCTAGTCATGATTGACTACTATTCCAGGTATTTGGAGATTGCACCCTTGAATGAGATCACAAGTCAAGCCATTATCACTCATCTCAAGAGCTTGTTCGCCTGGTGGGGCATACCAATAGAGTTAGTTAGTGATAACGGAATGCAGTTTACTTCCACTGAGTTCAGTTCTTTCAGCAGTAAATATGTTTTTGTCCATTCTACGTTGAGTCCAAATTACTCGCAGGCCAATGGAATAGCTGAAAGGTCAGTTCAAACAACAAAGTTCATTTTGAAGCAATCTGAGCCGTACCTAGCCCTCTTGGCCTATAGGGCGACTCCCATTCAAGCCACAGGTTTTAGCCTGGCACAGCTGATGCTAGGACATCAGATTCCCACCACTTTACCCTCTGTGGGTGTCTTCCAGCCAACTAGCTCTGTTCTTTGGGACAAGATCCTTAGGAGGGATTAAGAGGCTAAAAGGGGCTATCGATTCTTCTTTTACGACAGGAAACACTCTGTGAGGCCTTTGCAGGAGCTGAATGTGGGTTAAAGTGTCAGAGTTAAACTGGATGATGAGAAAAATGGAAGATGCCTGCTATGGTAATTGGACACTCTCCTGAACCAAGGTCTTATGTAGTCCTTACTGATGGAGGGACAGTCACACGTCGAAATCGAAAACATCTTCAGCCAGTACCTGAGAGTTTGGGACTGGATGACTCAGTACCACTGCCGGTGGGATCCCCTTTTTTAAGAGGGGTTCCTTCCCTTCAGCAAGATCACAGCGGG
Source organism: Bombina bombina (assembly GCF_027579735.1). Classification (NCBI taxonomy): domain Eukaryota; kingdom Metazoa; phylum Chordata; class Amphibia; order Anura; family Bombinatoridae; genus Bombina; species Bombina bombina. Next base: position 81,507,579 of record NC_069499.1, read on the forward strand.
GATACTTCTTTGCTTCCAGCAGACTCTCAATCACCTTCTTCTGTATCAGAGGACAGTTCATGTAAAATGACATCAAGTGGAAGGGTGGTGAAACTTCCAGCCCGATATCGGGATTAGCACTAGTTAGAGCAGTGACCAGAAGTATGGGCAGAATAATCCCATGGTCACTGTGGACTAGGGTAGTCTACCCCGATGTTCAAATCAGGATTGTATTTCACGTTGTTTATGTATATCCTGTTTAACTTGTCATTTGTTGTATATTAAACAAAACTATTTATGTATGCTTCTTGTATACCTTGTTATTTGATGTATTCAAAAAGGAAAAAAAAAATGTATGCTTTGTCTTTTGAAAAGGGGGAAGATGTGATGAGAGTGGGAAGTGACGTCACCGGATGGGGGTGTGGTTTAGGGAATTGATTACCAAGTTAGATGTGTTGTACAAGCTGTATACTTCTATGCTCTGCAATAAAATAGCGTTGTACCTTCTATGCTGTGTCCTGCATCTCATGACAATTACCACAGCATTTTGCAGCACAATGCAGTACCCTCTGGTATCTGCACTCATGATAATGGCCCAAAACATACCTTTAGGCTATGTAAGATTTACCTTATAAGAAAAATATTCCAAAAGCATAGAATGCGCTGTCAGCTGCCATATGCTAAAATTAAGTTAGTCAACTCCAAACAAAAGAAAACCTGAAAAATGTTTAAGAAAATAAGAATAAAAAGAAGACAACCTTGTTGGCTTTGATATATTTAATATTAGTAGCCATGAGTTTATAAAAATGGATATCTGGATTTTGAATAAAGGCTTTTCCAACAGTTTACTTTGGTTTATTTATTGTGTGACCTCTTTCTTGCACTGTTATTCCAGGTACCAGCAAGACTCTTCAGTCTTTAAAGGGTTTAAACATTCTTTATTTACACAGGTATTTGTACAAAAAGGAAAACTAAAGCTATCACAAAGAAAATAAATAAATGAATAAATATCTAACCTGCCATTGCTTTTAATGTTTGCCACTCATAATTGCATTGTTTTGTGGTGGTTCTGTTCAAATTATTTGTTGTATACATTATCCTATTATCCTATATAATTATTACTGTCTGAAGGATCTAAAGTTAGCTGGAAGTGTTTGGTAGAGCAGATGTAACAATGTTTGTCAATCTCCCATGTTTAATGCCATCCCCTTGGATATATTATGTGACTGTTTCTAACTTAAAGGGACACTAAACCCAATTTTTTTCTTTAATAATACAGATAGAGCACGCAAATTTAAGCAACTTTCTAACTTACTTGTATTATCAATTTTTCTTCAGTCTGTTGCTATCTTTATTTAAAAAGCAGGAATGCAAAGCTTAAAGGGACAGTTTACTCAAAAATGTTCTCCCCTTTAATTTGTTCCCAATGATCCACTTTACCTGCTGGAGTGTATTAAATTGTTTACAAGTAGCTCCTTTACCCTTATATTGGCATTTGAAATTGTTAATTTAGCATGTGATATCCCCACCTATTCTGAAAGTTTGTGGCCGCGCGTACCAGCTATAGATAAGCTTTGTAAACACAGCCAGCAGAAGAAATTACACTCCCAGTCGGATATAGCAGAGATAAGGTAATACAATGTTGATTTTCCATTGTTCTCTCAAAGTATTGGTGATTGTTTTAAGGACAGATATAAGATAAAGAAGCAGGTATATGTGCACAATGTGATACAGTAATGAGATCTGATTATACCTACAAGCTCAACCTATTTTATTAGGCTGTGGCTTCAAAACACAAAATCAGAGCTTTAATATACAGAAATAAACCTTAAAAAGCTAATTTTCATACATTTTTTACACTGCAGTTGGTAAAAAAAGCAATTGTAAACACATTAAGGGAAAAACTATTTTACAGTATACTGTCCCTTTAAGAGACTTTCTTGCTTATTGGTTTGCTAAATGTAGCCACCAATAAGCAAGCTTTATCCAGGGTGCTGAACCTAAAATGGACTGGCTCCTAAACTTTAAATTTCTGCTTTTTAAATAAAGATAGCAAGAGAACGAATAAAAATGGATAGTAGTAGTAAATTAGAAAGTTGCTTAAAATTGCATGCTTTATCTGAATCATTAAAGAAAAAATGTGGATTTAGTATCCCTTTAACTTTATTTTAGAACCTGGCTCACATCAACAGGGCTTGTGTATGATGAGACGCCAATGACATTTTCTGTCACTTTTTATGAGTTAGTTCGAAAAATGTTATATTTCTATAATATATTCAGATTGTATCTTTATATATATAAAATAGCACAAGTGAAATTGTGTCATAGAAAAAAAAATATATATATTTAAATATATTATATATATATATATATATATATATGTATATTTATATATATATATATTAATTTTTTGAAGAAAAGTAGCATGATGATAAAGATGTTTTCATCTAGCTGGACACAAAAGTATTTTGATTAACTGTTCTTACAACAGCCAATGCTTATGAAGCATTTTTCTCTGCCATGCATTGTATGAATAGACTAATATATTTCAGGTTCAATGCGTATCTAAAAAAAAAAATGTGAAAAAGACAACTTGAATATCCTATCTTTAAAACTACAATGGTTGGAGTTTTGAATGTTGATTGAACCCATAAATAATATAAAGATGTTTAAACCACTGGAAAAAAATACAGCCTTGTTAGTAATAAGTATGATTTTGTAACTAAACCTTTTTGAAATGTGATGACAAAAAAGCTAGCTACAAGGCAATATAATTTTAATACAGAAACATTGTGTTTTTAAGTAATGAAAAAGCAATACATTCAGAAATACAGCCAGTAAGGACCACTATTTTCTAAACAAAAAAAAAAAAAAAAGCCGTCTTTCGTACACAAGATCTGAATATCAAAAGTTTCATCACATTCTGAAGCTCAGTTCAGTGAAGCAGAAAATTGTTTCTAATGAACAAAGGCAGTAACAAGTATACTGCATGCCAAGTACTACAATCTTTCAGAGGAGTATAATATTTTATGCAAATAGTAGAAAATATATGAAGTTAAAATATGCAACTTTCATTCCCAGCTCAATGAGGAAGTAGAGAAAGGTTTGGTCTTGTTTATGGAGGGATTGTGTTTTCTAATTCTAGAATTTACTTTCTTTTTTTATTGGTGCAAATTGTAATATCTGTTGTTAAACTGATGCCGTGGGTTTACTACCTTTACAATATCTAAGTGGTGGTTTAAGTTTATAAATATGTATTTTTATTCATTTTTCTGCAGTTAACATATTTTGATTAAGTGGTTTGGATTATCTTGAGGTATGTTTTATAAAAGTTCTTTATACACTACTCTCTGTAACAATTTTGTACTAGTTTAGCTTGGGCTGACATAGATGTAGCCTAATATCATTATAGGGTAGTGAAGGTTCCAGAAATTTATTTTTTGGGGAAAACACCCTGCAGATCTCCATGTTTGGTCCAAGAAACAGGGTGGCCTGTGGCAGGAGATGTAGGTGTTACATGGGTGTAGTCAGGGGAGTTGGAACTAGTAGTGTCCTGTGGGAAGAGCTGGCTTGCTTGAGGGCACAGACAGCTTGACCAGAGTGTCTGAAGTGTGGGTTGGTACAATCACACTAGGTATACAGTATAAATTATTGAGGTACTTTTGCATCGCTGTACAGTCCCAAATAACCATCATTGGTATATTGTTATTTTTTTGCCTTCCATCCCCTGTCTATTTGTAATGGTCTATTTAAGTGTCTGGCTTAAATACAATGTATATCCTCCTCCTAGAGTTGCAGATCAATATATTCTATTAGAAATAGCATACAGGGATGCCCCCTACTTTAATGAACAGAGAAGCCATCAATTGTGTACATGGGTCTTGTGCCTACAGCCTGTTATTCTAACTTCCCAGGAATTGTTCTAGACATTACACACTGAACTTATCATGATGGATTGAGCTACTGGTTCAGGATGGGTTGCTGGGCATACCTTTCTATTACAGATACATTCTTCTCTTATTCAAATAATTTTCCCCTCATTCACCCATCTCTTTGTCTTGTATAAAGCACATGTAAAAAGGGATTAGCTTGCAAATGTATGACCACTAAAAGTTTGTTCTAAGTATTACATTACAAATACTACTACCCCTCTCCATGGGGTCTGCTATAGAGAGATTAATGATCCTATACAATTTTAAGGGGCCGTGAACACATTAAAATTGATATATAATTTATTTATGTTTAGTAAAAAAAAAACTTCTGCAATCTACTTTTATTATTTATTTTATGAAAAATAAAAGTTTTCCAATTCTGAGAATTGACAGTGCATATGGCAGGCATCACAGGTCTAACCTTGCACCAAATGTGTCCCCTTTTGGCCTCAGCAGTAATGATAAGATAAGAAATGTGCAACTTTTGCAAATAAGTCCAGATTGGCTCCTCCTGATAAGGGGGAGTGGTAATTACAGTTTGGCTATCAAAAATTAATTAAAAGAAACAAGAGGATAAACAAGGGGATAATGCATTGCAAACGTTTAAACTCATCAAGTCTATTAATATAGACTACAGAAAAATGTCCAATTTCTAGGTATTTACTTTTTAGGTGTGCCCTCTTCACACACAGGATGCTTCCCGCTGCCTCCATGGAATCTTACCCTACTGGAGATGTATTTTTAATACTGGCTTTAAGCATCCTAAGTCACAAAACTTATTAAAACCTAATTACAAGAAGGTAATTTCTATTAAAGGAACATTAACCTTCTATTGCTTTTCCTCCTGTACCTGAAGCTCTTTTCCAAGCCATTCAGTTATTTAACACATTACAGAAGCCAGTTGGTAAAGCTCTGCATTTTATACTGGGTGCCGCCATCTTGGTACATAAATATTGTTGCATCATGTGCCAGAAGCAGTGAACTTTCACAGATCAGCTACATTGGTGGCTTTTTATTTGCTGTACATTGCACTTAGCTCACACAATAAAATCAGAAGAGTTACAGTTTGGCAGGTTTTTTTACCGAGTTTAAAAGTTACCTAACAAACATAAAAAACCCTCAGAAATAATATAGAGAGATGCAGTCACTGTAAAAATGTACAGGTCCTACTCTGTATTGTTAAGGCTGTGACACACTGCAAGCGATGAGGCGCGAATCGAAGCAGCTGCTTCGCACCGCGTCGCATCGCTTCTGAAGTTCAAATATTTAAGGCTGTGACACACTGCAAGCGATGCAGCGCAAGGCGAAGCTGGTGCTTCGCTTCGCATCGCTTCTGAAGGTATTTCATCTCTGAGCGCTCAGCTACGCGACCTGACACAGCAGAGTGCTCAGAGATGAAAAGGCAGGACACACTGAGCGGGCACAGCCCCATCTACACGCTGCGCGCCGCTCCGCTTGCAATGTGTCACAGCCTTTAATCTCAACCTGATGCGGCAGAGTGCTCAGAGAACTTTCCAATTTACTTTTGTTATCAAATTTGCTTTATTATCTTGTTATCGTTTGCTAAAGGAATAGCGTTGCACTACTGGCAGCTATCTGAACACATCTAGTTAGCCAATCACAAGAGACAAATGTGTGCAGGCACCAATCAGCAGCAAGCTCCCATTAGTTTAGGATATGTGCGTGCACATTTTCAACAAGGGATACCAAGAGAGCAAAGCACATTTGAAAATAGCAAGTGCATTTTAAAGTGTCTTAAAATGACTTACTCTATCTAGATTGCGAGTTTTGCATTAGAGGTTGTGCGGTGCTAACAAGCAGTTTTCCCTCACTGCTCACTTACCTACAGCGCTGGTATTACGAGTTTTCAGAAGCATTGAGCAAAATGGTACTCCAAATCTCACTCCAATACCAGCGCTGCTTAAGTCAGTGGTGAGCTGGTGTAACGTGCTCATGCACGATTTCCCCATAGGAATCAACGAGGATAGCCGGCTGAAAAAAGTCTAACACCTACAAAAAAGCAGCGTATAACTCAGTAACGCAGCCCCATTGATTCCTATGGGGAAATAAAATTTATGTCTACACCTAACATAAACCCCGAGTCTAAACACCCCTAATCTTACACTTATTAACCCCTAATCTGCTGCCCCCGACAATCAGCCAATAGGATTGAGCTCGCATTCTATTGGCTGATTGGATCAGCCAATAGGATTGAACTTCAATCCTATTGGCCGATTGCATCAGCCAATAGGATTTTTTCTACCTTAATTCCGATTGGCTGATAGAATTCTATCAGCCAATCAGAATCTAAGGGATGCCATCTTGGATGACGTCACTTAAAGGTACCTTCATTCTGTGTTAGTCGTCGCCAGAAGAGGATGCTCCGCGTCGGATATCTTGAAGATGGACCCGCTCCGCGCCGGATGCATGAAGATAGAAGATGCCATCTGGATGAAGACTTCTGCCCGTCTGGAGGACCACTTCTGCCCGGCTTGGATGAAGAATTCTGCCCATCTGGAGGACCACTTCTGCCTGGCTTGGATGAAGACGTCCCCCGGTAAGTCGATCTTCAGGGGGTTATTGTTAGGTTTTTTAAGGGTGTATTGGGTGGGTTTTATTTTTAGGTTAGGGACTTTGGGCGGCAAAAGAGCTAACTGCCCTTTTTAAGGGCAATGCCCATCCAAATGCCTTTTTCAGGGCAATGGGGAGCTTAGGTTTTTTTAAGTTAGGGTTTTATTTGGGTGGTTGGTTGTGTGGGTGGTGGGTTTTATTGTTGGGGGGGGTTGTATTTTTTTTTACAGGTAAAAGAGCTGATTACTTTGGGACAATGCCCCGCAAAAGGCCCTTTTAAGGGCTATTGGTAGTTTCGTTTAGGCTAGGGTTTTTTTTATTTTGAGGGGGCTTTTTTACTTTAATAGGGCTCTTAGATTAGGTATAATTAGTTTAAATATCTGTATTTTGTTTATTATTTTCTGTAATTTTTTTTGTACTTTAGCTAATTTAATTTAATTTAGCTAATTGTATGTAATTTATTTAATTGTATTTCATTTAGTTAATTTATTTAATTATAGTGTAGTGTTAGGTGTAATTGTAACTTAGGTTAGGTTTTATTTTACAGGTACTTTTGTATTTATTTTAGCTAGGTAGTTAATAAATAGTTAATAACTATTTAATAACTATTCTACCTAGTTAAAATAAATACAAACTTGCCTGTAAAATAAAAATAAATCCTAAGATAGCTACAATGTAATTATTAGTTAATTGTAGCTAGCTTAGGGTTTATTTTACAGGTAAGTATTTAGTTTTAAATAGGAATAATTTAGTTAATGATAGGAATTTTTAGTTAGATTTCTTTTAATTATATTTAAGTTAGGGGTGTTAGGGTTAGGGTTAGACTTAGATTTAGGGGTTAATAACTTTGATATAGTGGCGGCGACGTTGGGGGCGGCAGATTAGGGGTTAATAAATGTAGGTAGGTGGCGGTGATGTTAGGGACGGCAGATTAGGGGTTAGTAATATTTAACTAGTGTTTGCGAGGCGGGAGTTCAGTGGTTTAGGGGTTAATATATTTATTATAGTGGCGGCGATGTCCGGTTCGGCAGATTAGGGGTTAATTTTTTTCTTTTAGTGTTTGCAATGTAGGAGGGCCTCGGTTTAGGGGTTAATAGGTAGTTTATGGGTGTTTGTGTACTTTTTAGCACTTTAGTTAAGAGTTTTATGCTACGGCTTTGTAGTGTAAAGCTCTTAACTACTGACTTTAAAATGCGGTACCAGTCTTGACAGGAGAGGGTCTACCACTCACTTTTTGGCTGACTCGTAATACCGGCGCTATGCAAGTCCCATTGAAAAAAGAGGATACACAATTTACGTAAGTGGATTTGCGGTATTGCCAAGTCTGGCCAAAAAAGTGAGCGGTACACCTGTACCTGCAAGACTCGTAATACCAGCGGGACTTAAAAAGAAGCTTTAGGACTGGCTAACGCTGCTTTTTAAGCTTACTGCAAAACTCGTAATCTAGGTGATTGTTTCTCTCCTCTCCAATCTTTTTGAAGGTTTCAGCTTTTAAAAGCAGGAGACCATTCTTTTTATTATGTATTATCAAATAGGGGGACCATTCTTTTTATTATGTATTATCAAATAGATATATATATATATTTATCTTATAACAAATTGCAAATTATGTTAAAAACTGACAAATGTATAAAAATTCTAAAACATTTTTGTTGTGTGTTTTACAATTGTGTTAAACGTTAAATTAGAACGCCAACAGTTTTATCAGGCAACAAAAATGGCAAAAATAGATGAAGTGAACAATGGTTAAGAAATTGCTGAATATCATTTTCCCTGTGAATATCAGTGCTTGGAAATTTCCATAATCCTTTACCATGTATGGTGACTCTCAAATTAGTTCTTTTCGAGATCCACTGCCTGTGACTGACTGCTTTAGTATTTGCATTTGGATCAGCCTTATGAAAAGTGTATATTGTATGAACTCTGATATATTGTGCTGTATGTAATTTTTGTGCCCAAAATATGGTTATAGTATGTATGTCAGAGTTACAATGACTGTGCTTTTGCTTAAACTTTAGAGATAATAGGGTTGCCTATATTTTTAAATAAGGTCCCACAATGGTTTTTTTTTTTTTTTGCTCTTTGTTTGGACTGGTCAAAACATTTGTTTTTGAAATTGCTATAAAGGGACAGTAAACTCACAATTTAATTACCAATAAACACATTTTTAATGACTTTCCTTATTCATTTTGTTCCTTTTCTCTTTAACTTAACTCTGAAAATTGTGTTGGTGACCCTGCAATATGCTACACAATGTTTTATTTATCTCCTCCTAAGTGGTGAAAGCTAACTGTGCTTGAGTTCAGCTTTTTGCACGCATTGGATACCACATGTATTACAAGTTGAAAGTAAAAAGTTTTTGCTTGCGCACGAACCCGAAACATTAAAAAAGCCAAAGTTACAATATCCCTACCGCGTTAAAGTATTCCCCAATAAAGGCAAATGGGGAAAACCCACCATACTCGTGTGCAAACCCAATTGCATTTTCCAAAGTGCGCTATAAACAGATAAGAAAATATTAATATTTTACATTCCAATGTTCTTCAATTAGAAGAATATGTTCTATTTATTCATAATTACATATTTTTATATATATGATGGTTTTGGTAAAATATAAATAGTTGATTATATAAATAGTTAATTATATATAGGTATAGATATATATTGGAATATCTATTTTAAAATACTTAGAACATATTTCCTTATGTGAATAACATTGGAATGTGAAATATTTATAGTAAATACACAGTTAATCACTTTATTAAATTGATGGTAAACAATACCTAAATTTGCAAGGTCTATTAATGAAATATTACTTTAGTAACCTCAACCACTACTTTTTAAAAAAAAAAAATGTAATGTATTGTCATAAAATGATATTATCTCAGTAGAATTCTTTCACCACATTAACCCATAAATAAATAATAATATGTTTTTATAAAAATATGTCTCTCTATACATAGTACAAGAAAATTAAATTGCATTAAACATATTGATGAACATCAATTTCATATATGAGTTTCATATTTGATAATGCTGAATTGTTCAGAGCATTGTTAATTATTTTCTGAGGCACATTATCCTCTTTATTGTGCTTTCTATGAAGGATAATTCATAAGAACTGGATCCTATAATCCTTTCCCCCACATAAGCTATGTAAAGAAAGCACAAGACAGGTAATAAATGGACGTGAAGAGATTGAAAAAATAATTCTGGTTCAAATATTTTTTCACATGATTATGATGTGTTTGCGATTAAACTATTCAATCAAATATAATTTGACTTCTTTTAATGTAAACTTGCCCTGAGCTGTTTTTTATTGTAAAATGCTGGAAACTATATTTAAAACTTATATGAGAAATATTGAATGGTGACTGTTAGCATAAATCTTAATGTTATACATAACTGTAATTATTTAAATTTGTTTAATACGGTAAAAAAAATAAGCTAGTATATGTGCAAATGCAGTATTTTTGCTATATCAAATATATTCTGGAAATAATTACATTTAAAAGTATAGTAATTTTTAATATGCTAACGTTAAAGGGATACTAAACCCAAATTATTTCTTTCATGATTCAGATAGAGAATGCAATTTTAAGCAACTTTCTAATTTACTCCTATTATCAAAATTAAACCAAAAATGGGTCAGCTTCAAAGTTACCAAGAGAACGAAGAAAAATTAATAATAGGAGTTAATAAGAAAGTGGCTTAAAACTGCATGCTCTATCTGAATCATGAAATATTTTTATTTATTTTTTAAAGGAAAAATTGTTTATTTCTGTTTAAAACATACATGTGTCAAAAAAAATACAATGATCATTTGCAAAACAAAGATTAAAGGCTTAGGCCTCGTGTTAAGTCGAGTCCATACATATCTCAGATAAGTGAGTCCATAAGGAGTTCAATAGAGTCCAAACTGTAGAACCCCTTTGAAAGATGAACCAGTAAAGTTCCCAACATTGAGGGCCTTGCATTTTCACAATTTTTCCTTCTTTTTTGAAACAAAATAACCAAAGTAAACTAGTATCACTAAACATTGAACAGGTATAATTTCTATGTGTGTCCATTAATTCTTTGTCGGAGCATACATGTAACCGTTTATTTTCATTTAAACAAATACATCTGGTATCAACGCAACATGACATTAGTGATGTCGCAAACTGTTCGCCGGAGAACAGTTCCCGGCGAACATAGCTTGTTCGCGTTCGCCGCTGCGGGCGAACATATGTGATGTTCGATCCGCCCCCTATGTGTCATCATTGAGGAAACTTTGACCCTGTATCTCACAGTCTTCTGACACATTTGAGCCAATCAGCAGCAGACACTCCCTCACAGACCCTCCCAGCTCCTTGGCAGCAGCCATTTTAGATTAATTACGATCTTGCTTTCTTAGTGAGAGGAGCTTTAGTGTTGCTGCTACTGACATTATAGGGAAATAGATAGCTAGGCTAGTGTATTTAGTGTCCACTACAGTCCTGAAGGACTAATCTCTGCTGTAAGGACAGCACCCCAAAAAGCCCTTTTTAGGGCTATAACTTCAGTCGTTTTTTATTTTTTTTATTTGTAATTTTATTTGCATTTGCCTGGCTTTCAGCCTGTGTGTGAGGCTCACAGCATATACTGTGATTAGTGCCACCACTGATATCTGCTTAACATTAGTGTAAATTTAACCAACAAAACTTTTAAATCATTTTGCTAGTGTAATCTAATTTCATTTTCCATCAGGCCTGTGTGTCAGGCCCACATCATATAGTGTGATTTATAGCTCTTTTTTCCACCACTTATATCTGGTGTAACATTAGTGTAAATTTTTTTAAATTTTTTTTTTACATCAGTCCTCTTCTAGTGTTATTTAATTTTAGTTGCCAGGCCAGCCTGGCTGCCATTAGTGCCAGCCTGTGTGTCAGGCTGCCAGCATATACTGTGTCTACTTCCATCCTCAGTGCCAGTCCACCACTCCTATCTGGTGTAACATTAGTTTAAATTTTGTAAAAAAAAACTTTTACATCAGTCTTCTAGTGTTATTTAATTTTAGTTGCCAGGCCAGCCTGCCACTAGTGCCAGCCTGTGTGTCAGGCTGCCAGCACATACTATGCCTACTTCTATCCTGAGTGCCATCACTCCTATCTGTTGTAACATTAGTGTAACTTTTTTAAAAAAAAACTTTTACATCAGTCTGCTATTGTTATTTAATTGCAGTTGCCTGTCTGCCAGCGTGTGTGCCAGGCCCACTTTCCAACTAGTGCCACAAATCATATTTGTTATAACAGTATTGTAAATATTTTAAATAAAAACTTTTTTTACTGTGAATCATCAGTCTGCTAGTGTAATTGAATTGCAGTTGCCTGCCTGCCAGCGTGTGTGCCAGGCCCACTTGCCAACTAGTGCCACCAATCATATTTGTTATAACAGTATTGTAAATATTTAAAATAAAAACTTTTTTGACTGAGAAACATCAGTCATCTAGTGTAATCTAATTGCAGTTGCCTACCTGCCAGCGTGTGTGCCAGGCCCACTTGCCAACTAGTGCCACCAATCATATTTGTTATAACAGTATTGTAAATATTTAAAATTAAAAACTTTCTTGACTGAGAAACATCAGTTATCTAGTGTAATCTAATTGCAGTTGCCTTCCTCCCAGAGTGTGTGCCAGGCCCACTTGCCAACTAGTGCCACCAATCATATTTGTTATATGTAAATATTTTAAAAAAATATTTTTTGACTGTGAAACATCAGTCTGCTAGTGTAATCTAATTGAAGTTGCCTTCAATGTATCTATCTATCAAATCTATCTATCTTGTGGTTGTGCAAATGGACTGTTTGTGGTTGTTTGCGGTGCGTTACACAGGGAGTTTGGTCTGTCACTGTGAAGCGGGCGTAACCCTTACACTACCTGATCGATACAACATCATACCTGATGTTTTAAAGCACGTTATTCCAAATAATTTAGGAATGTTAGGTGATTTAGGCCCTTTATGGGTTAAAACCAGACTCTGCATCAACTATGTAATTTTCCGTGGGAGTTTTGCCATGGATCCCCCTCCGGCATGCCACAGTCCAGGTGTTAGTCCCCTTGAAACAACTCTTCCATCACTATTGTGGCCAGAAAGAGTCCTTGTGGGTTTTAAAGTTCGCCTGCCTATTGAAGTCAATGGCGGTTCGCCCGGTTCGCAGGTTCCTCCAACATTTGCGGAAGTTCGAGTCCGCCGTTCGCGAACCTAAATTTTTAGGTTTGCGACATCACTACATGACATTAAGGAGTATTAACATCTAAGCCTGGAGTGTGAAAGTCCATGACAACCTATAGAACACAACATCGTCTTAGGAAAGTAGAGGGATTCGTCTTGAGTAGTCTGTATGTAGTTGATTAGTGTATACAAAGGAGTAATGGTAGGGCCCTAAGTGGGTCTAGAATCCCACAGAAACAATATCTCTGCATGAGTGTCTAATTTGTTTATTAAAAGATAATGATATCTTTCCAGCTTGAGATTGAGTTGTATCTCTTGTATCCACTGAACTAGGGTGGGAATTGATTCTTTTTTCCACAGTCTTGGAATTAGTTGATTTGCACTGTAGTAGTTTATAGTGTAGTTGTGAGTTAAGTTTGGGGTATTTGTGGAACAGGCAGATTGCCGGGTCGTGAGGCATTGAACTGCCAATGGTGTTTTGTATATATGGTATAATAGATGTCCAAAATGCTTGAATTTTAGGACAGGCCCACCAAATATGGAATAGTGTGCCCTCTTCCCTACACTGTCTCCAGCAGCGGTTAGAAGAACCAGGAAAGAGATGCTTGAGTCTCTGTGGTGTGAGATACCACCTAGTTAATAATTTTATGTTGGTTTCTATAAGTTTAGCTGAATGTGCCGACCGTTTCACCGCTGTGAAAATTGAATGTCATTCTGTAATTGGGATTAAAAATGATAAGTCTCTATTCCAAGCTTTAGTAAATGTTGGTAAATTGGTTTCAATTGGTGTAGTCAATAGTTTATATGTACGAGAAATTGTGTGAAAGTTAGAAGAGGAAGAACTGCACACTATCTCAAATTGTGTTTGTTGCCTATTTTGGTTGGATTTATGTGAGGACTGAAAGTAGTGGCTAAGTTGGAGGTACCGAAACCACATACTGAAAAATCCATTGCCCAAGGATTCCATGGAATGTCTAGGTAGTAAATTACCACCTTCTGTCAATACATAGGCTGGTAACAGAAGATGAATGTCCTTGGTACCTGTGGGGGTGAAAGTGAGTACCGGTGGAAAATTATCACTCTGTAGCATAGGTGTCAGTGGGGAGGGTATTGAGAACAAATTAGGGTGTGTTTTAACTATCTCTATCCATGTATTAAAAGTCTCATGTATGATTGGGTTATTAAGGTATTTGGTCTTGGATCGATCATGAAAGAATTTTTTTTGTTTCATATCCCTTTAATCCAAAAGGAAAAGTATGACATTTTTTTTAATTCTAAAATATTAGATATGGAAGTAACATTTTGCATATGCACAAACATTGACATAAGGTCAGTATGGTGTATACTCTCCTTGATGTGGATCCATAGATCTGGACCCATTATGAGCAACTGCTCTTTGTTAGGGATAGTCAAGCCAGGCAGTATTTTACCTGAGATAACAAAAAACAAACAAAAGTGAGACAAACCAACAATCAGAGCAACAGACATATAAACTGCATGTTGAGAGAGACTGACTGACCAATAGATCAACTTACCAAACTTTGTCAAAGCTTTTAATTTTTTTATAATTTTTTTTTCTTGTCATGGCCTTGCCGTGCCACCCCAGTCTAAGGGGCCTATCTATCAAAGTGTCAACCACAAAAACGCCAGAATTCCGCATCGTAATTGTTGCAAAATTGATCCGTTACCAAAGCCTCAAGATCGGCAAATGTTGAAATTTGTGACGTAACATACGATTTCGCGATCTCAATTTGACGCAGATCGATGCTTATGTCATTACTGATGTTCCGAATACACATTTGGCTCTATTTGACATTATTTATCAAATAGTTAACAGGTACGCTCACAGCTATTCGGACTCATCATACCTGGTTTTCAATGCACCACCCTTGAGACTGCGGATGCTATAGAAATCAATGGGAGTCTGAAAGCACCAAAAGCTTATGTTCGATGCTGCAAGACAATGAAATATACCCCATTGATTTCTATGGTAGAAAACAAGTTACGTTTACACCTAGCACCCTAACATAAACCCCGAGTCTAAACACCCCTAATCTGCCACCCCCGACATCGCCGCAACCTAAATAAAATGTATTAACCCTTATTCCGCAGCTTCTCGACAACGCCGACACTAAATAACCTTATTAACCCCTAAACCTCTGGCCTCCCACATCACCACCACTAACTAAACCTATTAATCCCTTAATAGGTTTTAATTTAAAGTTAAGGGGTTGCTAGGTTTAGTTAGTGGTGGCGATGTGGGAGGATAGAGTTTTAGGGGTTAATTAGTTTATTTAGGTTGCGGCGGTGTTGGGGAGTGGCGGGATAGGGGTTAATAACTTTATTTAGGTTGCGGAGGTGGCGGGATAGGGGTTAAACATTTTAGTATAGTGGCGGCGTTTAGTGAAATGGTATAAATAAAGTTGGGAAAAACACGAATAGCAGCGTCATCGATGACTGTTAGTTAACAACAGTCCGATGCTCATTACCCCGTACTTGGTGCGTGTGTTTTTGACGGCTTTATTTATAAATATGGAGATCGTATTGAAATCTGTGGCCGCGATGTTTGTTTGCAATATAGTTGACGCTTTGATACATATCCCCCTAAGTCTTCTGTTGGCCTTGCTCTGTGTCTCATTCTGGCCTAGTCTAAGTGTTCTGCTTGACTTGCTCTGTATCTCCTGCTGGCCTTGCTCATTGTCTCCTACTTGCCTTTCTCTGTGTTCCATACTGGCCTTTCTCTGTGTCCTGATCTGTGTCTCCTGCTAACTTTGCTCTGTAACTTCTGTTGCACTGTGTCTCCTGCTGGTTTTGCTCTGTATCTTCTGCTGGCCTTGCTCTGTGTCTCTTGTTGGCCTTGCTCTGTGTCTCCTTCTAGCCTTGCTCTGCATTTTCTGCTAGCCCTGCTCTGTGTCTCCAGCTGGCCTTGCTCTGTGTCTCCTGCTGACTTTGCTCTGTGTCTCCCGCTGGGTTTGCTATGTATCTTCTGATGAAGTGATCTGTGACTCCTGTTGGCCTTGCTTTGTGTCTCCTGCTAGCCTTGCTCTGCATATTTTACTACCCTTGCTCTATGTCTCCTGCTGGCCTTGCTTTATGTCTCCTAATCAGCTTGCTTTGCATCTTCTTCTGACCTCGCCTAAACCTCTGGCTGGTTTTGCTCTTTGTCTCAAGATGGCTTTGCTCTGTGTCTTCAGGTGGCCTTGCTCTGTGTCACCTGCTAACCTTGCTCTGCATCTTCTGCTAGCCTTGCTCTCTGTCTCCCTTTAGCCTTTCTCTGCATCTTCTGCTAGCCTTGCCCTGTGTCTCCCGCTGGCCTTGCTCTGTGTCTCTAGCTGGGCTTGCTATGTATCTTCTGAAGATTGTTCTTTGTCTACTGTTAGCCTTTCTTTGTGTCTCCTTGCTTACCGTGTTCTGCATCTTCTGCTAGCTTTGCTCTGTGTCTCCAGCTGCCCTTGCTCTGTGTCTATTGCTGGCCTTGCTTTGTGTCTCCTGATAGCCTTGCTTTGCATCTTCTGCTAGCCTTGCTCTGTGTCTCCTGCTGGCCTTGCTTTATGTCTCATAATGAGCTTGATTTGCATCTTATTCTGACCTTGCCTTATGTTTCTTGCTGGTTTTGATCTTTGTCTCCCTATGGCCTTGCTCTGTGTCTTCAGGTGGCCTTGCTCTGTGTCACCTGCTGGCCTTGCTCTTTGTGTCCCCTGTTGGCATTGCTCTCTGCCTCCTGCTAGCTTTGCTCTGTGTGCCATGCTAGTCTTGCTCTTTGTCTTCTGCAGGTCTTTCTATGTCTCCTTGCTATCCTTGATCTGTGTTTTCTGCTGGTCTTGCTCTGTCTGCCACTAGTCGTTATCTGTATCATCTGCTGGCTGTGTCTCCTGCTGGCCTTGCTCTCTGTGTCTTCTGATGACTTTGCTCTGTATCACCTGCTTGTTTTGCTCCATGTCTTTAGCGTGCCTCGCTCTGTGTCTTTTACTGGCAGTGTCTCCTGCTTTTCTGGCCTTGTTCCATACTTCTGCTAGCCTTGCTCTGGATCTCTTTCTGACATTTCTCATTGTCTTCTGCTGGTCTTTGTCATTCTTGCCTATGTTACCTTTCTGAGCACAGCATCTTGTTGACTATTGCTGTCTACATTACTGCTGCTTGCTTGTGTATCTTATTGACCATGGTTGTCTAAATTCCTTCTGTTCACTACTGTTTACAATTGTGACATAATATTTTTCTAGTAATTTTTTCCTGTGTGATCTGCCAGCTATTTTATTTGTGTTTATTAACAACTACTAGATATGTTTCTGATGGTCTTTTCTATATGGATATCTCTCTGGACATTACCATGGTCATCTAGCTGGGAATTTCTAGGTCTAGTATTAGCTAATTGTGTACTTCCTTTGTCCTCTTTTTTGTTTGTTTTTTGTTTCTGGGGAATCATTATTTTCATTTGGTTGAATAGAGGGTTAAAGCATGCACATAAAATTATTATTTTTATAAAGAGATAATAGTGCAATACATATTTACATACAAATTACCAATACATTGCTAATATTTTGTATTATAAAGTATTTTAAGGGAAACAGTTGAGACAGTAGGAGAGAAGCCACTGGGCCAGATAATATACACCCATGAATACTCAAGAAGATTAGTCTAGAAAAACCATTGTTTGGCAAAAAAGATCAGCCTGGAAATAACAGACATGTTAACATCTGTGGTGGGGATTTATTTCAAATTAGACCAGATATGGAGCTTTTTGAAGACCAGCGCTTTCATTGCCAGCCCCCCCTCAACCCAGCCAACCCCTTCCCCCCTCAGTCCAGCCCTCCAACCGGTCTAGTTACCCCTCCGGTGCAACAGCCCCCTCCCCAATCAGTTATTTTTCACCTTCCGGGTGCAGAGCAGCCTTGAATAGATACGCTAAGCTGCGTACAAGGCTCACTTCGTGTCCTAGCTTGGAGGCTACCTCTACACTTCTGGCCAGGATGTGGCCCTGCAGCACCAGAGGACCACTGTGAAATTTCCTGTCATCCTGGTGGGCCAACCCGGCACTATTTGAAGGAGTCAACATGGATTTATGAAGGACAGATCATGTCAAACTAAAACATTTGAAGTTTTTGAGGATGTTAGTAAAAGTATAGATAAGGGTGTTGAAGTTGATGTGATCTATTTAGATTTTGCTAAACCATTTGATACAGTTTCACATTATTGTACAAATTGAGAGAGATTTAAGGAAAATGCTTGCACTTGGATTGAAAACTGGCTTAAGGATAAAGTGCAGAGAGTTGTTATTAATACAAATGTCTCAAGTTTGACAAAAATGGTAAATGGAGAGTCTAAGGGTTCTTCCATGGGTCAACTTCACTTTTGGCATTTGTTTATTAAAAATCTTGAAAGGAGCATTAAACGTCATGTCAGTGTTTGCAGATGATACAATATTAAATAAAGTAATGCAGTCTGAACAGGGTGCCACTTCTCTACAGAAGGACTGGATAAATTGAGGGGCTGGAAAAACAACTGACAGATGGATATAAAAAAATGATAAGGACTTGGGACTTATTGTAAATAACTGATATAGCAATAATATGCATGTGTAAAAAGGGGTATAAATGTACATGATGAAAAGAGATATGATTACATTATAAAAATATATACATTACACATATAAGCTATAATATGACCTATTTATCAGTTGGACTCGTGTAAAAGAATAAGAGGCCATCTATTGAGACCCGAGGAACAGAAATATTACCTACAGACAAGTAAGGGTTTATTTATAGTGAAAACACTAAGGATATGGAATTCCCTGCCTAAATGGGCTGTTTTAGCTAAATGAGTAGAATAAAAAGGGTCTAGATACTTTTGTTTTTTGGGCAAAATAACATAAACAGGGATATAACAGATAGTATTTGCAGTATAGTAACTTACTGATCCAAGGAAAAATCGGATTGCCACTTTGGAGTAAAGAAGGATTTTTTGCCTTTGGAAATCATATCAGTTTATTTATTTATTTATTTTGTGTTTCTTTTGAATCAACAATAGTTACAGGAATGTGTGGAAGGTTGAACTTAATGGACATGAGTTGAGTATAAGGGAGGAACTTCCCTTGACACAACCATGTGCATGATAAGGAAGTCACTGCAGATCCTTATCAGTGAGTCTGCAGCTGGGGGAGGGGTTTAAAATCCCTTATCTCAGCCCCCAGATCACTCACAAGGACCCCCATTTGAACATTTGAAAGAGTGAAGTTTACATTCTAATGAGGGTGTCACATGCCTGTAAGATGCCGATGATTCACATTAAATGACAAGAACCTGAAGCAACACTTAAATTATTCACATATAATATACACATATAATATATATATTTTTATATATATATATATATATATATATATATATATATATATATATAATAACTTACATAGATCATGCAATATTTTCTAGTCATATTTTTTTATATATGCTGCATAACTTTTTAGATGATGCAGCATAATGGTAGCATGCCACTTTAAAGGGATACAAAACCCCATATTTTTCTTTCCTTTTTCAGACATAGCATGTCATTTTAAATTTTGCCTATGGGTCTTGCACCCAGACTTGTCTTTGACTCTGGAGACAGCACAGCACAGCTTCTTGAGATG
The DNA here is from genome assembly GCF_027579735.1 of Bombina bombina. Classification (NCBI taxonomy): domain Eukaryota; kingdom Metazoa; phylum Chordata; class Amphibia; order Anura; family Bombinatoridae; genus Bombina; species Bombina bombina. The sequence continues at coordinate 81,526,877 of NC_069499.1, forward strand.
GCTATTAGCACCCAGGGCTGAGCATGTTGCAGGGTCAGTGGATATGTACTCAGTCCAGTCTGAGAGTGCAGTCCCCTACCATGTTTTGTATATGTCTAGGGTGATTACATAAGTCTGTGAACCCTGACTTGTTTCCAGTTTGTTTGATTGATAGCTGGCATTTGTATGGCTGTATTAAGGACCCAGGTTTTGTAAGAGACCTTGATGTAGTACCTGGGCTTGTCCCATTTGGCCAGATGCGGTAACTAACTCTTCCAGTTTTGCTTTTAATCTTAGCTGAGAGCTTGTAAGCGAGTGCTGGTCTTTCTCTATGTAACGTAGTGTATCATATCCGCCGCACATCAATAAATGCCGACAGCATACGCTGTCTGCATTTATCATTGCACCAGCAGTTCTTGTGAACTGCTGGTGCAATGCTGCCCCCTGCAGATTCGAGGCCAATCTGCCGCTAGCAGGGGGTGTCAATCAACCCGATCGTATTTGATCGGTTTGATTTCTGTCCACCGCCTATGGGACCCAGGTTTTGGAAGAGACCTTGACGTGGTACCTGGGCTTGTCCCATTTGACCAGATGTGGTTACTAACTCTTCCAGTTTTGCTTTTAATCTGAGAGCTTGTAAGCGAGTGCTGGTCTTTCTCTGTGTGTTGTATTAATTTATTTTGTCATTTTCTCTGTGGGCCTTGAACCCAGACTTTTCTGGGGTTAACTGCCTGTGACTCTGGAGACAGCACAGCTTCCTGAGAGTGCTATTAGCACCCAGGGCTGAGCATGTTGCAAGTTCAGGGGATGTGTACCCAGTCCAGTCTGAGAGTGTAGTCCCCTTCCGTGTTTTATATATATATATATATATATATATATATATATAGAGAGAGAGAGAGAGAGAGAGAGAGAGAGATAGATACCTTACATAGATCATGTGATATTTTCTAATCATCTTTTGTTATATATGTTGCATAATTTTTCAGATGATGCAGCATAATAGTAGCATGCCACTTTAAAGAGATACAAAACCACATATTTTTCTTTCCTTTTTCATACATAGCATGTGATTTTAAACAATAATCTAATTTTCTTCACTTTCTTGGTATCCTTATTTGAAAAGCATTCCTAGGTAGGCTCAGGAGCCGCAATTAATGGGAGCTAGCTGCTGATTGGGCGCTGCACATAAATTCCTCTTTTCAATGCTTAGCAGCCAGGGCTGGACTGGGAATAAAAAGCAGCCATGGAAAATATGAAGACCAGTCCTATTTTCCGTCCCTGTTAGCAGCACCTTTAACAAAGCATACCAAGGCAAAATTTGAAAGCTATTTAAAATCACATACTCTATCTGACTCATGAAAGAAAATGTTTGCGTTTCAGGTCCCTTTAAACTATTGTTTTACTTCATACAGCAGCAGTTACTCAACACCAAACACAGGCTATATTTGCAGTCACACTATAAATATACTGCAATTGTTTATTTACTAGATACGCATTGGAGGAAACAATGTATACAGAGCTTTATAAATAAAAATTGTATATGAAAATACAACCCAAAATACCAATAAACGTTATTTAGCCCTGTTTAAAAATCATGACTTGCATAAGAATTATTCCCATAAGGAATCTACTTAATCTCCCTATTCTGCTTTTTTTAATATTCTTTAATTTGAAGCCTAAATTAGGTTTAAGACACTGATAGTGGGTCTCAAGCCACATTTGAAAATAAATGAGATGTGTTGATGCTGTGTTGTTGGCTAAGGATTAGAAATGCTGGTCTGTGCACACATCAATGCCATTGCGTTTCTATTAAGAGGGATGGATTAATATCAGATTTATGGTATCCTATTCCGCACTTATACAGCTAATTATCCAGATAAGTGATCAGAATTAGAAACATGAGTAATAATATAATGTAGAAAATATTAGTTCAAATTGCAATTAAGTTTTAACTGTTTGGTTAATCAAATAAAACAAGAGTAAAATGATCCAGGTATTAAAAAAATGCTTTAATATATAAGTATTTCAATAACAGGTCTCTGTAAGGTAGTGGTTAGAATGGATTACAATATATAATTTTTTAAGTCCATTTTTTATTGTATTGACAAGTTTTCTTGTCAGGCTTAAAGAGGTGTGTCTTTCTCACAGTTGTGGGGGTTGTTCTTACTATCCAATAAGCATTAATAATTGATACAAATGACACTGCTGTAGTAGTTTCAGTTACATTTTTCAGGCATAAAATATAATTTAAAATTTTTTAAATGTTGAGCTTTCATATGAATGATAGTCAACAGAAACAATGGAAATTATTCTACAAGTAATCCAAAATTTACCAAATTACCCCCTTAGCTGCTGAGCCATTAACCATCCTGTGCTGTTCTTTTTTTAAGCTTTTAGATACTTTCTATGCACTACTGGAAGTCATTTTTTCAGTGAGAAATCCAGACAAACTATAGATCGTTTTTATCAGCAGACTCAGGAGATTCAAACTATACCATTATTATATGTATAAAAAAATTAATTTGCATATAGGGGCTCCTATAAATAAATAATACATACACATTTTATTTATGCCAGGTGATCAATATTACAACAATGATTATCTGGTTATTTAAACCTCTATATGGACTTTATTTAAAATAGGGATTTAAAACAAGGTGTCTTGGGGTTGTTAGGCCTTTTTGATGACCTGTTATAGGTGCCTAGGCAACACTAGGTTTCACAAACTGTTTTTTTTTATGCTTTGTTTTTTTAATATCTTTTTAGTGCTTGGCAATTACCTTTCAAAAAGTAGCTCATGAAGGTTTAAAAAAGTGTTTTTTTTTTCCTTTTAAGTGCTGGCGATTACCTTTCAACCAGTGGGTCATGGGGGTTTCTTGGCCTGAGATTGAGTGACTTAATACTCACCAAACACCCAGCTGCTTTCTCTAGCATGCAGCAGCCTGGCTGGCGCTTGATGACATCAGCACACCTACATAATTTCCCTGGCCACACTTGGCCACCTTGTAACCACTTGGAGTTCAGAGGGGGTCAGGATAAGCTCAGAAACCACCCTCGCATGGAGGATGACAAATTGTCCTCATCCACGCTAAAGGCATTGTGCAGAAGATAACTATGTGTATCCTCTGTCCTTAAAGGGTTACTGGCTACTGTAGTAATTCATAAAACCATCAAAACATTAATCCAATCATAGGCTGCACCAGTCAAGCTATGGAACTCTATGAGGAAGCAAAAATGTTATACATGAATATATTTCAATAAAGCACCTAGAACTCAGTAGGTTGCGACGCTTGCAATTGGCAGAAAATGACATAGCATCATATATAAATATTTTCTAAACTTGTCTTTACTTGCCTCGTTGGTTGAAACTAAAATGTTTTTAAATGATGCATTTTGCATTGAAAAATAAACAAGCAAATAAAAAAAAATCTTTGTGCACTATGTAAACTAAGCTCTGTCAAATGCTTGACAGACAATGTGGGTGTTCCATGTTCTTTAACTATTCTTTTAAATCCATGATTGTTGCCAGAGATTTGTGGGTGCCGAAAATAATGAGAGAGTTGGCTTGTCAGCGGACTGGCGTTGTCACAAACTCTTCCCTCATAGATCTGGACCGAGTTGCAGTTCTTGCAGATGGCAGAGGTGAGAACTATCAGCCGACTCTGCTGGATCTCAAAAACAAAGGTCTAACAGCCAAATTATATGAGTCCTGTGACAGCTCCCGATGTCTCTTCTGGCAAAAAGGAAATCAGTTAATTCTCACTGAATAACTCTTTCTTAATCTGCAGAGAAGACCATTAAAGGAACACATTACTAGGTCTGGTCACAGTGAAACACTAGTAAAGAGTCACAAATATCAGGTATATGATTGGATTTTTTTTCTGTAAGTGACTATTTTTTGTGTTTAATTCTAAGGGGTAGATTTACCAAGCAGCGGATGCTGCAATGTACCCAGAAGTTTCCGGCTCACCTGGAAACTTAAGTTAAGAAGCAGCGGTCGCAATACCGCTGCTCCTTAACTAGTCCGCCACCTCTACAGCGAATCATGTCCACCCGGCATTTGATAAGTCAGCCCTTAGGTCTAGAATAGATTATGAAACACAGGTTAAACTAGAGTGATTAATTGACACTTATGTCCCAATTTTCAAAAGCTCTCTGGTCTGGAAAAATTAGCCTTAACTCGAGAGCGGTTTTTCTTGCTATGCAAGGATTTTTATGTGAAGGAGAGACACCTACAGTGCAAGTTGTGAATAAGTTGAATTCTTGAATAGGGAACCCTCTTAATAGGATTCCTTCCAATCAAAATGACCAATTTTGCCCTTTGTAATACTGAGTCCTATGTTACACTATTCAGTTTCTGACCTGCTCTCTCCTCACCATAAGCGGAAGCTTGCTCCCTTACCTCATTCAAGCCATCTTGGTTGCTGACGTCAGGCTAGAGTTCCTTTGACAAGTAGAGTACTTGCAGTAGTGACGGTAAGTCAGTGCTATGCTGTGACAAGTATTGTGTTAATGTGCAAGTTATAGCAACAATGACATAAAGGGGATCCAATTAAAGTGATGAGTTCTTGCAATGAAAACGAATACAAATTGAAAAGATCTGCACATTATAAAATAATCATAAAAGTAGCAGTTCATTCAGTTAAATAAAAGAGCATAGTCTCATTCTAAAGTGGAGCAGTACTGAAATAATGTAGAGAGAAAAAAGGAGAATTTTTATCTATGGTTTGTGTTATATTTAAACCAGGTAGAGTAAGTAACTGCTAATAACAACCAGAGATAATTCCCCATCCAGACTGAAAGGTATATAACGTTTCTCAATGTTTTTATCCTATACAATCTAGCAATATGCAGAGAGCACAAGTTACCTTATTGAACTATACAAATAATGGCACATTTGGCATCTGGCAAGCACAGAGGGACATCAGTTGATACTAGAAATGTGTTTACTGCCATCAGGCTTACCCAGTATGAGGTGAGAATGAAAAGACCACTTAGCTAATAGAAGACCCAAAACCCTATATACCCAGTAGATAAAGGGGCAACTTAAGCCATGAGAAAGAGGCAATGATGCAAATAGGAAAACTACAAGTCTAGAGCATATATTGATAAGGATTAAGGAAGCTGATTACGAAACCTGTTCAGCTAAGCATAGGTGATGCATCTATCTATTTATCTATGTGTCTGTCTTTCTGTATGTCTGTCTATCTATTGTCTGTCTATCTCTATATATTAGATATGTGCATTCGTTTTGTTGAGAATGCACATTCATTAACAACATATGGATATTTGTCTGTTCGGCGTAAAAGGAGAGAATGCTGGAAATTCAATGACAAACAGTGAGAGAGGGGAAGCAGCTGCTCCTTTTGGACGTCTATCTGTATTGTAACGGTCCCTACCCAGGGGCGGACTGTAACCAAAAAAAGGACAGTACAGGACCTAGAGGATTCGGCAGAGGTTCTGTTACAAACAAGGGGCCCAACCCCCTGAACCTGGTCGCAATCAAGCCATGGTTGAACGCCTACCCCGACAGGGGGGCGGCCTCAATGCTATTTTTAGGGCTCAGGGATGGATTTATCATATCAGTGTAATCTCTGGTTCAGGGGGCATTTAAACACCGCAACTTGCGGTCCACCAGTGAGCATCCAGTGATAGTCAGGGAGAAAATGGGTAAAGAAGTTTCTTTGCAGCACATTTTGGGTCCATTTTCCAAGTTACCTCTTCTAGATTTGGTGGTTTCCCCTTTAGGGGTGGTAACAAAAAAGGAACCAGGTAAATTTTGACTCATCCAACACCTGTCATATCCTAAGGGTCAGTCAGTAAATGACGCCTTGATCCTGCAATTAGTTCAGTACATTACCAGTTGTTTGATCAGGCGCTTAACTTGGTAAGACAAGCAGGGTACGGGTTTTTGATGGAGAAGCTGGATATTGAATCCGCTTTTCGCTTGCTTCCCATTCATCCAAGGGTATATTAACGGATAGGTCAACAAGGCCAGTGCCTAATGCGGCAGATTTTGGGGGGTGGCACTTGTCCACACCACACTGCACTTGATAACGCTGCTAACTGCTTTGAAAAAAAAATAACTTTGAGCAGGTGTTCACGTGACCGGCTTTTCCCTGAGGTCAACCAGCCTGCTTCCACTATATGCCGCACATCATGGCTTGAGCCCTGGAGTCACGCACGTGCGCACGTGATCCTTGAGGCCAGGCAGCAATGGAGGTGAGACTGAGTCAGGAGGAGACAGACTGATAGCGGACAGCACAGGAGGAAGCCCTTAGTCCTATCTCTATGTCGGTGAGCCTCCACTACTTATTTCTCAAGTGCTTGTTGCTGAATATTAACTTCAAGGCACGTCATGTGCCAGGAGTTAAAAATGTGGTATCAGATGCATTATCCAGGTTTCAGTGGGCTCAGTTTAGGAGATTGGTACTGATGACTGTAGCTAAGGTTTTACCATGTCCTCCTCTTATCTGGCAGATCACAGGAGATGAAACAAAGTCTTGCCTCTAGTGTGGGCTTCTTTGGCCCCAACAAGATGGAGGGCTTACACACATCACTTGGAGAAGTGGTTAGTTTTCTGCCAGGAAAGGTCAGTTTCTCCAATTGATAGTTCACAGGGATTGTTGTTGCATTGGTTGCTGCGATTGCGGAATGATGGAGTTATAAAAGGTGGAGTGCATGGTAGGTTGTCAGCATTATCATTCTTCAATATGATTCATGGTCTGCCTGATTTCTCTGGTACCTTTTTAGTGTGCCAGCTGGTGAAAGGTTTGGGTAGGCTAGAACCATATCAGCTGGATGTAAGGGAACCTATTACAGCCCAGCTCCTGCAGGACCTTATTGAGTGCTTAAATCAGGCATGTTCAGGTGATTTCGAAATACGCCTTTTCTGTTTTACCATTCGCATTAGCCTTTTTCAGTGCGTTAGTAAGTGAGCTTGTATCCCCGTCCAAGCAGGCTTACAGGAAAGAAATTCAAGTGACGCATGTAAGAGTCTCGGAGGAGTCTCTGCTGATTTTCGTGCCTCGATCCAAGATGGATCAGGAGGCTTGTGGGACATGGCTACCCCTCCCTGTGCAGGCAGCGAAGGATGTTTGCCCAGTGGCATTGGCTAAGTCTTACAAGGAAGTCAGACCAGTGGGTCGTGATCAATTTCTGGTTCATGAGGACTGGTCAAACCTGTCAAAATACCAATTCCAGCGGAATTATTCACCTGTTAATAAATATGATTATTTCCTGATTTATTAAAAAAAAAAATTCAAAATCACAAGAATAAAATAAACAGATAAATTTTTTATGGCAATTCAATGTTTGGATATATATTACATTAATTATTAATTTACATATCATGAATTCATAATGGACTAGGGTTTAAGTGCACCTTATACTTTCAATGGATAAATGGATAGCATAGGGTGCACTATTCATGTGTGTGTATATATATATATATATATATATATATATATATATATATATATGTGTGTATGTTTAACATAAAATATCATTTTAAACTATGTAAAGAACTAAACTATTTTTTTTTTAGTGTGCCTTCAGCTTTGCACACTCTTGCATTGACGCTCGAGCGAAAGCTAGAATCTGAGTTTTGTACCGCTCCCCATATAATTCAATTAGGTGAATATTTAGCTTGGCTGTGTTATCTAACCTAAAGATTTTACCTTGCATAATGTTTTCACTATAAAAGTAAAAAGAGCCAACCTGGCCTTGCTAATGAAGTGCACATGTAATACACATGATTAAACATTTTATGTTACAATCTAAAGATACTTCATGTCTCATTAAGGGCTAGATAATGAGTGGAGAACTATTCAGCGCTCCCACTTGAGCAACACATTCACTAGAAGTAAGCTTTTTGCGCGCATTGAGCACCGCGAGTATTACAAGTTCAAAGTGAAATGTTTTTGCATAAGCGCTAACACAATGATTGCAAAAAGATTATCTTGGAATATCCCGACCATGCTAGCATATTCCCCCACAAACTTCAATGGAGCACGAAAAGTGGAAAAACAGCATACTCACACGCAAACTCGATCGCTTTTAACTTAAGTGCGCTAGCCAACGTAAACTATGAATATTTCACATTCCAATTTTCTTTACATAGCAGAATATGTTTTATTTATCCTTATATATATATATATATATATATATATATATATACAATAAAATCCATCACAAATGGCAAATTGCACTCATCTGTATACAGGAAATCAACAGATAGATGCAGCTACCTCCACAGCTACAGCTCCCACCCAAATCACATTAAACAATCCATAATCTACAGTCAGGCCACAAGATATTGCAAAACTAACTCAATACAGATTATTACAGATCTTACAATAACTGTACAGAATGGCAAAAAACAATACTCCCCTCTGAACAGACCGCTGCCTTCTTCCAGTCTCTCAAAGAGGACTGTTTAAGATAATTGGAATTTTGAGAAAGAGGCGCAGGCCTCTTCGATAAACCAAAGCTTCCAATAATAGCTGAGGATGAGAAAACTTCACTTTTGTGTGTGTAGACAAACACAATCAAATGGGTGCTATATACGTACTCTGATAAATTCAGAATCCAACTTCTTGCATGGTATTTTCTTCAACTTTTCAATGTGCTGAAAGTGGAGAGAGCGTCTTCTGTGTAGTATATGTCCTCTGTAGGGTTATCCTCTTGTGTAGATATTGCTGAAAGGAGTAAAGCTTTCACTGGTATATGCTATACTTGATAGTAAATAATAAGTGCAATATACTCACACTGATAAAATCAAAAACAAACATTTATTTAAAATAAGTCTTTAAGAAAGACAAATATAAAAAAGACAAATATAAAAATGGCTCTACGCGTTTCAGCAAGTATCTCGTCTTTTTCAAGAGCATTAAAACCACAATTGAAATAGATATCACAGAATTTGCTCAGACACTAAGGACCGTGATCAACACCTCATCACACTGTCCCAATCATTCAGAGAAAAAGGTTACAAAACAAGGGTTATAAACAAACAAATGAACTTTGCCCTTAATACCTCACATGAACACTTGTTACAATAAAGGGAGAAGAAAAACATATCACGTATTCCACTAGTAGTCAAATATAACCCTGCTGTAGAAGGAATATGAAAAATCATAAAAGACTTACAGCCACTACTCTTAGAGGATCCCACACTCAAAAAAATCTTTCCAACACCCCCTATCCTGGCACTCAGACAACCACCCAACCTAAAACAGAAACTGGTCCACAGAAAGATACCCCTTGATAAAAGGGCTGCAACAAAGCTCTCTGAAAACTATGTCAACACATTTGTGAAAGCAGCACAGCTAATCACAAGAGCAAATCCTATAATATTAAAGGGGCATATTCAAGTATATCTGCAAATGTGGTATACATGATACATTACACTGGATGTGAAGTGGGATGTTATATTGGAGAAACAAGCCAAAAACTGCACCTTTAAATGAACTTACACAGACACTCAATCAAAAACCACTGTGAAACAAAATACTGTACCTCTGTTGGTCACCATTTCACCCAACCTGACCACTCCATCCAAAACTTCAAGATCAAGATTCTCAGAGGCAACTTCAAAAACACCATGGAAAGAAAAACCCTTGAAATGAAAATGATAATGCACTTCAACTTGCAAAATTCTGGACTTAGAGGCCTATTTATTAAAGGTCTGTCGGACCTGATCCAACAGTGTGGATCAGGTCCGACAGACCTCGCTGAATGTGGAGAGCAATACACTCTCCGTATTAAGCATTGCACCAGCAGCTCTTGTGAGATGCTAGTGCAACGCCGCCCCCTGCAGATTTGCGGTCAATCAGCCGCCAGCAGGAGGTTTTCAATCAACCCGATCGTACTCGATCCGGTTGAATTGCGGCAATCTCTGTTCGCCTGCTCAGAGCAGGCGGACAGAGTTATGGAGCAGCGCTCTTTAGGCCGCTGCTTCATAACTGCTGTTTCTGGTGAGTCTGCAGGCTCGCCAGAAACACGGGCCCTCAAGCTCCATTCGGAGCTTGATATATGGGCCTCTAAATGTGGACTCTGGTTTCTTAACCAATTATCAATTTTTTTTGTAATGTACTTTCATATACTGTAGTCAATTACATTGTATATTCCACACTCTCTATGCATAGGTACGCAGGTAAGCCTATGTCCACACTTTTGACATTATTATTATTCCCCTTTTTTTCTTTCTTTCCTTTCTCCTTTTTTGACTATTTTATATTCCCCTGCATACCTAATTTCACATCTTTATTCATATTGATTCTATGTTGATATATAACTTTATGTCAGTATATGCTTTGTGTATAACCTTATATTTCCCCTGCCTGTTATCCTTTACTGACACCCTCTGCCTCTGTCTCCTAAACCCTCATTATGATTTTTACGACATCCCTTCCTCCCCCTGCATTCAGACCTCTGTAACACAGTCTTTTTAGCCTGTGTTTTAAGATATAATCTGTAAATTCCATCAAATTGGTCAGTATTGCTTCAGACTTGAAAAAGGAAGATATTCTTCCGAAAGCTTGTCATCTTATATATGTATAGTTAGTCCAATAAAAAAGTATCATTGCTCAATGCAATACTCTTGTTATTTTCATATTCCTTTATATATTTATATATATATATATATATATATATATATATATATATATATACCGAACCACAAAGACTATATAAGCCAGCACGGATTATAATGCTAAAATCAATTGCCCCAGCAGTGAAATGAGTGACACCTGAAGAGACACAAAAGATTAACCACACCAATATAAATAGTCTTGTGCATAAACTTATTTAATACTGTAATAATAACCACAGTAAAAATGACAATTGTTTGACAGGTCATATAGCAAAAACCCCCTATGGGAATAATGGAACCATCCCGGGAGGTGTATTGGATCCAAAATGTCCAAAAAACACAAGTAGCTGTGTCCATCCAAACTGGATACGTATTTCTGGCTTAAGGTATACATAACCCAAGGTCCTCCTTTAAAATGACTTTAATATGATATTGTACACTTCTAGGGAGAAAGATGATAATTGTTTAGAGGGAGCTATTGTCTTCATGAGACCCCTGTATAATTAGCAAAACTCATCAAACCCTTGTTGGGGATGTATGAGTAATAAGCCCCCTTCCGGGGTATGTGGATAGCAACCAGTGTCAAGCCTTTAGGGTGGTGATATAAAGAACAATGTCCCAAATTAAGCCTGCAATAGTCCACAGATACTCGAATCAGGCAAAATCACATACCTGACCCATCCTTGTACGGTCCGTGCTGATCCTTATTGCTGATAAATGACTTCTGCTGGGCTTGTAAACAAACACTCACCCTTATGGTCCTCAAAGTCCATTGCTTGTTAGAGCAAAATACAGGGGTCGGATAGCTTCAACCGCTTAACCGGATTCCAACAACAACTGCCAAGCAAAGAATGAGGGTGCAGCTGCTACCCCCTGTAAAAGTAAAACTCCTGCTATGCGCGTTTCACCAGCACTTGGAAAGGTTTTTCGGGCTTTGTCTGGCCTGTGTATTTCAGGTATGTGATTTTGCCTGATACGAGTATCTGTGGACTATTGCAGGCTTCATATGGGACATTGTTCTTTATATCAGCACCCTAAAGGCTTGATACTGGTTGCTATCCACAAACCCCGGAAGGCGGCTTATTACTTATACAACCCCAACGAGGGTTTGATGACCTTTGCTAATTATACAGGTGTCTCAGGAAGACAATAGCTCCCTCTAAAAAAATATCATCTCTCTCCCTAGAAGTGCACAATATCCTATTACAAGTCATTTTAAAGGAGGACTTTGGGTTCTGTATACCTTAAGCCAGAAATACGTATCCAGTTTGGTTGGATACAGCTATTTGTGTTTTCTGGACATTTTGGATCCAATACACCTGCCGGGATGGTGCCATTATTTACATAGGGGGTCTTTGCTATATGATCGGTCATACAATTGTCATTTATACTGTGGTTATTATTATAGTAATAAATAAGTTTATGCACAAGACAATTTATATTGGTGTGGCAGTCAATATTTTGTGTCTCTTCAGGTGTCGCTCTGGGGCAATTGATTTTAGCATTATAATCAGTTCTGGCTAATATCGTCTTTATGGTTCGGGTGAACCATTTTTCTATTTTCTCTCTTGTCAAGACCAATGAGTGCTGTCTCCTGATTTCCACATATATATATATATATATATATATATATATATATAAAAGAAATATCTATCGAAAAAAACTTATTCCCTTATGTGAAGATCATTGGAATGTTAAATATTTACAGTAAATACATAGTTAAACATTTTATTAAAAATAAATATTGCATACATATGATTTTACATGTTTTCAGTTATTTGACTGCAAAGGGCTCCAAATTATGTATATATATATATATACTGTATGTATATATATATATATATATATATATATATATACATATTTATTAATGTTTGTATGTGTATATATGTCTGTAAATACATATACATATATAAATACAGTACATATGTAAATAGATAGATGTGCATGTATGTTAAAGCCTTTTGCATGCTCTTTTCTTTTTAGACCTGATACCTCATATCTTTGAGCCCTTATAACTTTTTAATGCAATTTGTTTTAATATTTTTAATATCATATTATTATTATGAGTGTAACTCTAATTTTAAAAGTATTTTTGATGTGTTTTGTGCAACTTTTTTGTCTCCTGTAACAATTAACCATAGCTCTGAAGTCACACTATCCCGAAGAATGCTAAATTCAATTGCACTCAAGTGAGTTTTTAACTTGTAATACACACACTACTTCTGATGCATGTAAAAAGAGCCACGATAAACCCCTCATCGCTTGCACGGAACAGTTATCGCGTCACTTGTAATGCAGCCCTAAATAAGTAACTTAAATTAAACAGTCCCTGCTTAAAAACATTTGTATTTGCTGCAATAAAAATACAACCCATTTGACAATAACACTAGTTGGACAGATGGCAGTTTATTATTTTACTTACAGTTAATGCACTTTTGTCCTTTTCTATCACCACTAATCTATGTTACAATTTTGTATGGGGACCACAATTTCTGGAAACAATACAGTTATGCGTAACTCCTGTTCCGTTAAATGTATCAGTTTATCAATTCAGAATACATCAGAATATCAGCTCACATTCTTCCAACAACCTAGTGCATCTCATAAATTCTTCCTAGAACTTGTTAATTATTTACTGTTTCTGAAGAGTAACAGTTTTTAAATCCCGACAAAAAAATAAAAAAAATCTGTCTGAAATAAATTGTGGTTCATACTCATTACCAGCAATCCTCTTTCCAAAAATAAAATAAAAACAAGCTGATGAACCTGTATATTTCATGACATACAACATTTGTCATTAAAAAAAGGATTTATACCCATATTGTTATTGTGTGTGTACAAAACAATTATAGCTTTTACTCACTTCATGTTTTAAGTAGTTTCCAAATGTCCTTAAAATAATTACAAAATTAGTTTTATTTTGGTAATCACAAGTACAGGAACATATTTACTTTTTTAAGACTATGGGGCCTATTTATGATGGTGCGAGCGGGCATGATCCGATATAGCGTTTCATGTCCTCTGCACATCGATAAATGCCGAAAGCATACGCTCTCTGCATTTAACATTGCACCATCAGCTCTTGTGAATTGCTGGTGCAATACCACCCCCTGCAGATTCGCTCGCAGGGGGTGTCAATCATATTCGATCGGGTTGATTTCTGTCCGCTGCCTCCGAGCAGGTTATGGTTTAGACCGCTGCTTCATAACTTCTGTTTCCGGCAAGCCTTCAGATATGCCCCTATATATTCTCCATTCTATGGTGTAATGTATAGGAAGGATTCACTGGAATTATGTAATTATTTCTGTTCATAAATAGGAAATAGACAAATTTTGGGCTAGATTACAAGTGGAGCGCTAATTAACTGCGATAAATAAGCTCGCTGTAGCAAATAGCACTCAGAAATTTTAAATTAAGAGGTCAGACCTCTGGTTAATTTTATAAATATACCCAATTGCCCCCAAATTTCAGAGTAGTAATCTTTACCGAAGTAACTGCACGAAGCAGTTATAAGGGGCTAAAGTTGGTGGGTGTGTGGAACTGTAAAAAGTGCCTTTACATTGCTGTCTATGGGAACTGTGCTTTTATTGTAAATATATATGTATATGCTTATGCTAATGGTGACCAGCAAACTACTAGTTTAATGCCTAGACAGCATATGACGTTTAATGAAACATGTGATCTAGTTACTCTAGAGAGTTTGGCAGGAGAAAGTAACATGCCCATCGATGACAATGGATTGAATATTTCTAACACCCTTAAAAATCCATCTCAATTGTATCCCATTCATAATAGGGGTAATACTTTGGAGACTTTTTTCAAAAGTGTAGAAAGAGATTTAATCAGACTTAAATCAACTGTTACTAATGACAAATCAAATTTAACATACTCAGAGAGAGCCGCACTCAAAGAACTTAAATAGATGAAGGACATAGTGTTTCGTTCAGCTGATAAAGGTGGATCTTTGGTCATCATGGATAGGGTAGAATACACTAATGAAGCACTATGCCAATTGGGCAACATTGAAGATTATATTCCCCTACATACAGACCCCACCAATGCTTTTCGGAGCTAACTTATGAGTATCTTGGACGATGGGTTGGAGGATGGGCACATTGATCATAAAACATTTGAGCATCTGGTGGTTGATAACCCAGTTGTGCCCATCTTCCACCACTTGCCCAAGATACACAAATCCCTTACAGAGGTAAGAGGGTGCCCCATCGTTAGTGGTATTAACTCTCTAACTGAGCATGCATCACAATGGTTGGATAACCTTTTGCAATCACTGGTTTTTAACTTATACAGTTACATTCAGGACACCAAAATAAATATTCTTGAGAAGATAAAATGGGAGTATAATACTTTCAAATGGGCTACTATAGATGTAGTAGGTCTCTACTCCTCTATCCCTCATGATGAGGGACTTAAGGCCATTGAATTCTTTCTTGAATTCCATTCAAATTATTCTAGAGAATTTCGAGTTTACATCCTCAGAATATTAAGATATTTGCTTACTCATAACTATTTTAGTTTTGAGGGAATATTCTATCTCCAGAGACGTGGGACAGCGATGGGGGCCAAGTTTGCCCCCTCCTATGCCAACCTGTTTATGGGTTGGTGGGAGCTGTCCCACGTCTATGGAGATGGGAACCCTTCAGAAGTTCTGTTTTCTACTACGGTAGATTCATTGACGATCTCCTCCTAATTTGGCAGGGCTCTAGCTCAGATTTCTCCAACATAGGTGTGTCCGGTCCACGGCGTCATCCTTACTTGTGGGATATTCTCTTCCCCAACAGGAAATGGCAAAGAGCCCAGCAAAGCTGGTCATATGATCCCTCCTAGGCTCCGCCTACCCCAGTCATTCTCTTTGCCGTTGCACAGGCAACATCTCCACGGAGATGGCTAAGAGTTTTTTGGTGTTTAAATGTAGTTTTTATTCTTCAATCAAGTGTTTGTTATTTTAAAATAGTGCTGGTATGTACTATTTACTCTGAAACAGAAAAGAGAAGAAGATTTCTGTTTGTGAGAGGAAGATGATTTTAGCAAACGTTACTAAAATCGATTGCTGTTTCCACACAGGACTGTTGAGATGAAGTAACTTCAGTTGGGGGAAGCAGTTGGCAGACTCTTCTGCCTGAGGTATGATGGCCACATTTCTAACACGACTTGGTAATGCTGGAAGGCTGTCATTTTACCTATGGGGACCGGTAAGCCATTTTCTTAGATTAAGTATAAGAATAAGGGCTTTATAAGGGCTTAAAAAACTGGTAGACATTTTTCTGGGCTAAAACGATTACTTGCTAAGCATATTTGACAGATTATAGCGCTTTATAGTTATTATAATCTTGGGGATTGTTGTTAAAAAACGGCAGGCACTGTATGGACACCTTTTTCAGATGGGGGCCTTCTCTAGTCATAGGCAGAGCCTCATTTTCGCGCCACTAATGCGCAGTTGTTTTTGGAAGGCAAGGCATGCAGATGCATGTGTGAGGAGCTAAGATCCACTGAAAAAGCTTATAGAAGGCGTCATTTGGTATCGTATTCCCCTCTGGGCTTGGTTGGGTCTCAGCAAAGCAGATTCCTGGGACTGTATAGGGGTTAAATGTAAAAACGGCTCCGGTTCCGTTATTTTAAGGGTTAAAGCTTTCAAATTTGGTGTGCAATACTTTTAAGGCTTTAAGACACTGTGATGACATTTTGGTGAATTTTGAACAATTGCTTCATACTTTTTCGCATATTCAGTAATAAAGTGTGTTCTGTTTAAAATTTAAAGTGACAGTAACGGTTTTATTTTAAAACGTTTTTTGTGCTTTGTTGACAAGTTTAAGCCTGTTTAACATGTCTGAACCATCAGATAAACGATGTTCTATATGTATGAAAGCCAATGTGTCTCCCCATTTAAATATATGTGATAATTGTGACATGGTGTCCAAACAAAGTAGGGACAATGATGCCACAGATAATAATAGTGCCCAAGATGATTCTTCAGATGAGGGGAGTAAGCATGGTACTGCATCACCCCCTTCTGTGTCTACACCAGTTTTGCCCACACAAGAGGCCCCTAGTACATCTAGTGCGTCAATACTTATTACTATGCAACAATTAACGGCTGTTATGGATAATTCTATTGCCAATATTTTATCTAAAATGCCTACTTATCAAAGAAAGCGCGATTGCTCTGTTTTAAACACTGAAGAGCAAGAGGACGCTGATGATAACGCTTCTGACATACCCTCACACCAATCTGAAGGGGCCAGGAGGGAGGTTTTGTCTGAGGGAGAAATTTCAGATTCAGGAAAAATTTCTCAACAAGCTGAACCTGATGTTGTAACATTTAAATTTAAATTAGAACATCTCCGCGCACTGCTTAAGGAGGTATTATCTACTCTGGATGATTGTGACAATTTGGTCATTCCAGAGAAATTATGTAAGATGGACAAGTTCCTAGAGGTTCCGGTGCCCCCCGATGTTTTTCCTATACCCAAGCGGGTGGCGGACATAGTAAACAAGGAATGGGAAAGGCCCGGCATACCTTTTGTGCCTCCCCCTATATTTAAGAAATTATTTCCTATAGTCGACCCCAGAAAGGACTTATGGCAGACAGTCCCTAAGGTCGAGGGGGCGGTCTCTACTTTAAACAAACGCACTACTATTCCCATAGAAGATAGTTGTGCTTTTAAAGATCCTATGGATAAAAAATTAGAGGGTTTGCTTAAAAAAATGTTTGTTCAGCAAGGTTACCTTCTTCAACCAATTTCATGCATTGTTCCTGTCACTACGGCAGCGTGTTTCTGGTTCGAAGAACTAGAAAAGTCGCTCAATAAAGAATCTTCGTATGAGGAGGTTATGGACAGAGTTCATGCACTTAAATTGGCTAACTCTTTTATTCTAGATGCCGCTTTGCAATTAGCGAGATTAGCGGCGAAAAATTCAGGGTTTGCTATCGTGGCGCGCAGAGCGCTCTGGCTAAAGTCTTGGTCAGCGGATGTGTCTTCCAAGACAAAATTGCTTGACATCCCTTTCAAGGGCAAAACACTGTTTGGTCCTGATTTGAAAGAGATTATTTCAGACATCACCGGAGGAAAGGGCCACGCCCTTCCTCAGGATAGGTCTTTTAAGGCTAGAAATAAGCCTAATTTTCGTCCCTTTCGCAGAAACGGACCAGCCTCTACTTCTACATCCTCTAAGCAAGAGGGTAATACTTCTCAACCCAAACCAGCCTGGAGACCGATGCAAGGCTGGAACAAGGGTAAGCAGGCCAAGAAGCCTGCCACTGCTACCAAAACAGCAGGAAGGGATGGCCCCCGATCCGGGACCGGATCTGGTGGGGGGCAGACTTTTTCTCTTTGCTCAGGCCTGGGCAAGAGATGTTCAGGATCCTTGGGCACTAGAAATAGTTTCTCAAGGTTATCTCCTGGAATTCAAGGAACTACCCCCAAGGGGAAGGTTCCACAGGTCTCAATTATCTTCAAACCAAATAAAAAGACAGGCATTCTTACATTGTGTAGAAGACCTGTTAAGGATGGGAGTAATTCATCCAGTTCCAATAAGGGAACAAGGGATGGGGTTTTACTCCAACCTGTTCATAGTTCCCAAAAAAGAGGGAACATTCAGACCAATTCTAGATCTCAAGATCCTAAACAAATTTCTCAGGGTTTTTATCGTTCAAAATGGAAACCATTCGAACGATCCTTCCTACCATCCAGGAAGGTCAATTTATGACCACGGTGGATTTAAAGGATGCGTACCTCCATATTCCTATCCACAAGGAACATCATCAGTTCCTAAGGTTCGCTTTTCTGGACAAGCATTACCAGTTTGTGGCACTTCCATTCGGATTAGCCACTGCTCCGAGAATTTTCACAAAGGTACTAGGGTCCCTTCTAGCGGTTCTAAGACCAAGGGGCATTGCAGTAGTACCGTACTTGGACGACATCCTGATTCAAGCGTCGTCTCTGTCAAAAGCAAAGGCTCATACGGACATCGTCCTAGCCTTTCTCAGATCTCACGGATGGAAAGTAAACATAGAAAAAAGTTCTCTTTCCCCGTCAACAAGAGTTCCCTTCTTGGGAACAATAATAGACTCCTTAGAAATGAGAATTTTTCTGACAGAGGTCAGAAAATCAAAACTTCTAAGCTCTTGTCAAGTTCTTCATTCTGTTCTTCGTACTTCCATAGCGCAGTGCATGGAAGTAATAGGATTGATGGTTGCAGCAATGGACATAGTTCCTTTTGCACGAATTCATCTAAGACCATTACAACTGTGCATGCTCAGACAGTGGAATGGGGATTATACAGACTTGTCTCCGACGATTCAAGTAGATCAAAGGACCAGAGATTCACTCCGTTGGTGGCTAATCCTGGACAACCTGTCACAGGGAATGAGCTTCCGCAGACCAGAGTGGGTCATTGTCACGACCGACGCCAGTCTGGTGGGCTGGGGCGCGGTCTGGGAACCCCTGAAAGCTCAGGGTCTATGGTCTCGGGAAGAATCTCTTCTCCCGATAAACATTCTGGAACTGAGAGCGATATTCAATGCTCTCAAAGCTTGGCCTCATCTAGCAAAGGCCAAATTCATAAGGTTTCAATCAGACAACATGACGACAGTTGCATATATCAACCATCAGGGGGGAACAAAGAGTTCCCTGGCGATGGAGGAAGTGACCAAGATAATTCAATGGGCGGAGGATCACTCCTGCCACTTGTCTGCAATCCACATCCCAGGAGTGGAAAATTGGGAAGCGGATTTTCTGAGTCGTCAGACATTCCATCCGGGGGAGTGGGAACTCCACCCGGAAATCTTTGCCCAAATAACTCAATTATGGGGCATTCCAGACATGGATCTGATGGCGTCTCGTCAGAACTTCAAGGTTCCTTGTTACGGGTCCAGATCCAGGGATCCCAAGGCGACTCTAGTGGATGCACTAGTAGCACCTTGGACCTTCAACCTAGCTTATGTTTTCCCACCGTTTCCTCTCATTCCCAGGCTGGTAGCCAGGATCAGCCAGGAGAGGGCTTCGGTGATCTTGATAGCTCCTGCGTGGCCACGCAGGACTTGGTATGCAGACCTGGTGAATATGTCATCGGCTCCACCATGGAAGCTACCTTTGAGACAGGACCTTCTTGTTCAAGGTCCATTCGAACATCCGAATCTGGTTTCTCTCCAACTGACTGCTTGGAGATTGAACGCTTGATTTTATCAAAGCGTGGGTTTTCAGATTCTGTAATTGATACTCTGATTCAGGCTAGAAAGCCTGTGACTAGAAAAATTTACCATAAGATATGGAAAAAATATATCTGTTGGTGTGAATCTAAAGGATTCCCGTGGAACAAGATAAAAATTCCTAGGATTTTATCCTTTCTACAAGAGGGTTTGGAGAAGGGATTATCTGCAAGTTCTCTGAAGGGACAGATTTCTGCGTTATCTGTTTTACTTCACAAAAGGCTGGCAGCTGTGCCAGACGTTCAAGCGTTTGTTCAGGCTCTGGTTAGAATCAAGCCTGTTTACAGACCTTTGACTCCTCCCTGGAGTCTTAATCTAGTTCTTTCAGTTCTTCAAGGGGTTCCGTTTGAACCCTTACATTCCGTAGATATTAAGTTATTATCTTGGAAAGTTTTGTTTTTGGTTGCAATTTCTTCTGCTAGAAGAGTTTCTGAGTTATCTGCGCTGCAGTGTTCTCCGCCCTATCTGGTGTTCCATGCAGATAAGGTGGTTTTACGTACTAAGCCTGGTTTTCTTCCGAAAGTTGTTTCCAACAAGAATATTAACCAGGAGATAGTTGTACCTTCTTTGTGCCCGAATCCAGTTTCAAAGAAGGAACGTTTGTTACACAATTTGGACGTAGTCCGTGCTCTAAAATTCTATTTAGAGGCCACTAAAGATTTCAGACAAACTTCTTCTTTGTTTGTTGTCTATTCTGGTAAAAGGAGAGGTCAAAAAGCAACTTCTACCTCTCTTTCCTTTTGGCTTAAAAGCATTATCCGTTTGGCTTATGAGACTGCCGGACGGCAGCCTCCTGAAAGAATCACAGCTCACTCCACTAGGGCTGTGGCTTCCACATGGGCCTTCAAGAACGAGGCTTCTGTTGACCAGATTTGTAAGGCAGTGACTTGGTCTTCACTGCACACTTTTGCCAAATTTTACAAATTTGATACTTTTGCTTCTTCAGAGGCTATTTTTGGGAGAAAGGTTTTGCAAGCTGTGGTGCCTTCCATTTAGGTGACCTGATTTGCTCCCTCCCTTCATCCGTGTCCTAAAGCTTTGGTATTGGTTCCCACAAGTAAGGATGACGCCGTGGACCGGACACACCTATGTTGGAGAAAACAGAATTTATGCTTACCTGATAAATTACTTTCTCCAACGGTGTGTCCGGTCCACGGCCCGCCCTGGTTTTTTTAATCAGGTCTGATGAATTATTTTCTCTAACTACAGTCACCACGGTATCATATGGTTTCTCCTATGCATATTTCCTCCTGTACGTCGGTCGAATGACTGGGGTAGGCGGAGCCTAGGAGGGATCATATGACCAGCTTTGCTGGGCTCTTTGCCATTTCCTGTTGGGGAAGAGAATATCCCACAAGTAAGGATGACGCCGTGGACCGGACACACCGTTGGAGAAAGTAATTTATCAGGTAAGCATAAATTCTGTTTTTGCATCATTTATTGAATATATCAATTTGAATACAATTGGTTTAAAATTCACTAGTGACTTGAGTGACAACACCATACACTTTCTTGACATTACTTTGATTGGTACAAGAGAAGGTAATATTCAAACTGAAATATATCGTAAACCCATAGCTGGCAATGCCCTCTTTCATGGCAAAAGTTGTCACCCTAGTCATGTGCCATTTGCAGGGGCTAAGGGTCAGTTCATTAGGGTCAAACGTAATTGCACATCAGATAAAGTATACAAACAGCAGCCTCTTGATCTATCTACAAGATTAAGAAATATAGGTTATCATGAGAAAGTAATCAAGTAGATTTAATGGATAGAAACAAACTAATCCATACAGATAAAAACGCACTTAATGATCATAAAGGTGTTACCTTTGTTACCGAATACAGTGACGAGTACCCTGAAATATGTAATATTGTTAAACAACACTTTACATTTTTGGCAGCCGACGATAAATTGGAACAATGTATCTCCAAAGGTTTATGTTGTTTATACAGACGGACTGCAACATTAGGTAATATCTTGTCTCCATCAGTACTTCCGGTTCTAAAAGAACCAAAAAGCTCTTGGCTTAGACATAAAGGCATTTTTAAATGTCTTAGCAAATGCAAGGTATGTGAATATGTTTTACCATCTAACATTTTCAAGTCAGAATATACAGGTGAAACATTTCCAATAGAAAGCTGTCTCAAGTGTACCTCAACATACGTTATTTATCTCCTTACCTGTACAGCATGTCATTTGCAGTACGTGGGGCTAACGACAAATGAGATAAAAGTGAGAATGCGCAATCATTTATCCACAATACAGGCAGGACAGGCGACTACACCTCTTGTACAACATTTCGCCAATAAACATCAAAAAAGTATTCAAACTCTAAGATGGCAGGCTATCGAACGAGTATGCTGTCCCCCTAGAGAAGGAGACAGGGATCGTCTGCTGGGGAAGAGGGAAATGTATTGGATATTCAAATTGCAAACAAGGGTACCTAAAGGATTGAATTCCGAATATGACCTCATCAACCATTGGCAGTGATGAACAGTCCCTTTCCCTCTTCCCCAGCAGCTGTACATACATACATATGGTTTGGTTTAATCTGGTTCGGTCTGGTCTGATCCAGCTTGACCTGTGTTGGGTTGGATTGGATTAGATTGAACTAGATTAAATAGAGTTTAATGATGTCTAATAATATGAAATGCAAGAAAAGATAATAAACAAAATAAACTTACCAGTTTGTGAGATATATTGAGGATAAATAGATATAGATTCTTCCCCCCTTTATCCTGTCAAACATTCTTCCATCTAGGTAAGGGCTAGACCCTTCCAAATAATTTATCAAATCAATACAAATATGTAGATAGGTATGGGATATGAGTACACTCAAGAAATCTAATACATTCATTTTCTCTTTTTTATTGAGTTTATTGTGTGTCTACTTAGATGTCCAATTTTAAGTATACATGTATATGTTTAACAACTGCTGTGTAAATGTCCTTTTTATATTTAATACACTGATATATATATATTTTTTTATTCTCTCTCTCTGGTGAAAATAACAATAATGATCACAGATGAATACATGTTTGAGTAACCCCCGTGCATCTGTTGTTTAACCAATGCTTTGTTTGATATATTTTTATACAAAAATATGTTACTCACATTATACATTATTTTGAGATTGTCTATCCCCATTATAGACTAAGGTCTTTTATGGTCAGTATTAAGTGACTCGCTGGGGGGTAGTTATCAAGCCGTCTACTTTTCTGGCTTCGCCGGCCCAATACGCCCACCTAAGCTTGCCTACCGTCGCGGCCGCGGACCTGAAAAAATACGCCTAAGTTATCAAATAAAGCTGTCAAAAAGCCGCGGGGCGATGAGCAGCGGACTGTGACAGTTATCACTCATCCGATCTCGCTGCTCTTCGGCTTTTTCCCAGCTTTATTGCTAGCCTGTCACTAAGCACCCACACTAAACTGCACTGTTCTACCCCCTATACCGGTGCCCCCGGAGCCTCCCGCAACTCAATAAAGTTATTAACTCCTAAACCGCCGGTCCTAGACCCTGCCGCAACTCTTATAAATGTATTAACCCCTAAACCGCCGCTCCCGGAGCCCACCGCCACCTACATTATACCTAGTAACCCCTATCCTGCCCCCCCTATACCGTCGCCCTCTATAATAAAATTATTAACCCCTATCCTGCTGATCCCGCACCTCGCCGCAACTAAATAAATAGTTTAACCCCTAAACCGCCGCTCCCTGAACCCGCCGCAACCTATAATAAATTTATTAACCCCTATCCTGCCCCCCCTACACCGTCGCCACCTATAATAAATTTATTAACCCCTCTCCTGCCCCCCACTACGACGCCGCCACTGTAATAAATGTATTAACCCCTAAACCTAAGTCTAACACTAACCCTAACGCCCCCCTAACTTAAATATTAATTAAATAAATCTAAATAATATTTATATTATGAACTAAATTAATCCTATTTAAAACTAAATACTTACCTTTAAAATAAACCCTAATATAGCTACAATATAAATAATAATTATATTGTAGCTATCTTAGGATTTATTTTTATTTTACAGGCAACTTTCAATTTATTTTAACTAGGTACAATAGCTATTAAATAGTTATTAACTATTTAATAGCTTACCTAGCTAAAATAAAGAGAAATTTACCTGTAAAATAAATCCTAACCTAAGTTACAATTACACCTAACACTACACTATACTTTAATAAATTAATCCTATTTAAAACTAAATACTTACCTGTAAAATAAACCCTAATATAGCTACAATATAAATAATAATTATATTGTAGCTATCTTAGGATTTATATTTATTTTACAGGTAACTTTGTATTTATTTTAGCTAGTTAGAATAGTTATTAAATAGTTATTAACTACTTAATAACTACTTAGCTAAAAGAAATACAAAATTACCTGTAAAATAAATCCTAACCTAAGTTACAATTAAACCTAATACTACACTATCATTAAATTGATTAAATAAACTACCTACAAATAACTACAATTAAATACAATTACATAAACTAACTAAAGTACAAAAAATAAAAAAAGCTAAGTTACAGAAAATAAAAAAATAAGTTACAAACATTTTACAAATATTACAACAATTTTAAGCTACTTACACCTAATCTAAGCCCCCTAATAAAATAACAAACCCCCCAAAATAAAAAAATGCCCTACCCTATTCTAAATTAAATAAAGTTCAACGCTCTTTTACCTTACCAGCCCTTAAAAGGGCCATTTGTGGGGGCATGCCCCCAAAAGTTCAGCTCTTTTGCCTGTAAATGAAAAATACAAACCCCCCCAACATTAAAACCCACCACCCACATACCCCTAATCTAACCCAAACCCCCCTTACAAAAACCTAACACTAATCCCCTGAAGATCATCCTACCTTGAGTCGTCTTCACTCAGCCGAGCAGCGATGGAACACAAGTGGACATCCGGACCGGCAGAAGTGATCATCCAAGGGGCGCTGAAGAAATCTTCCATCCGATGAAGTCATCATCCAGGCGGCGCTGAAGAAGTCTTCGATCCGGGTCTTGAATCTTCCTTCAGCCGCCGCGGAACATCCTTCTTCACCGACGGACTACGACGAATGAAGGCTCCTTTAAGGGACGTCATCCAAGATGGCGTCCCCTCAATTCCGATTGGCTGATAGGATTCTATCAGCCAATCGGAATTAAGGTAGGAAAAATCTGATTGGCTGATGGAATCAGCCAATCAGATTCAAGTTCAATCCGATTGGCTGATCCAATCAGCCAATCAGATTGAGCTTGCATTCTATTGGCTGATCGGAACATATTTCCTATTTGCATATTTGAGTGCGCTGGTATTAAAAAGTGGAGCACAAATATCGCTTTAGCGAAAGCGATATTTTGCGCTCCACTTGTAATCTGGCCCATAGTAAGTAAAATCACCTAAACACAAAAAAAGTTTAGCCAGATTAGAAGTGGAGCCTAAAAATGTCAAGCAGTATGGAACTTTAACATTGTTTTAGCACAGCTCATACTGCTTGCATTGTTCTTGATATTACAAGTTGAAAGTTAATACATACAGAGGGCATAATTGTAAATATACACTACAATAAGCAGATAATGCAGGTGTATTATTGCCATAGATAATAGAGGGAATTCATGTTGGAGCACAAAACTCAAGTAGTGGTGTTTTTGGTGAAGTTCTTTGCTGTACAACTTCTATGTTTCTGATTGCACATTAGCAAGCATTACCATTTAATAACTGATTTTTAAAAGCTCTAAATATGAAAGTACAAGGTGTACATCGGATATATTGTGGGTTCGGTTCTAGACCAGTGCAATAAAGCGAATATATCAATAACATGAGTCACACTCATTTGTTTGTTTTCCCAGAGCATATAAAAGTTATATTTACACTATACAGTGATCTATTAAGTGTGTAATAGCACTTTTTTCTAAATAAAACAACAACAATGTACATAACTTAATTAAAAAATACTGTATTGCTAAAAAATGCTAACCATCATCATCCTTCAGTGATTCATAGGGGTTGATTTATCTAATGTTGGATGGACACGATCCGCTGTAGCGGATCATGTCCGCCCGACAACGATAATTGCCGACAGCATACGGTCCTTAACTTATGTTTCAGGGGAACCTGAAACTACGGTGGTAGATTTGCAGCATCCTCTGCTTGATAAATCTACCCCATAATCTTTTTGCTGTTGGAGTGTATATATGTGTATTTATGTGTTTATATGTGTATATATGTGTATATATATGTGTATTTATGTGTTTATATGTATATATATATGTGTATTTATGTGTATTTATGTGTTTATATGTGTTTATATGTGTGTATATATGTGTATTTATGTGTTTATATGCGTATATATATGTGTATTTATGTGTATTTATGGGTTTATATGTGTATTTATGTGTTTATACAGTTGTGCTCATAAGTTTACATACCCTGGCAGAATTTATGATTTCTTGGCCATTTTTCAGAGAATATGAATGATAACAAAAAAACTTTTCTTTCACTCATGGTTAGTGTTTGGCTGAAGCCATTTATTATCAATCAACTGTGTTTACTATTTTTAAATCATAATGACAACAGAAACTATCCAAATGACCCTGATCAAAAGTTTACATACCCTGGTGATTTTGGCCTGATATCATGCACACAAGTTGACACAAAGGGGTTTGAATGGCTATTAAAGGTAACCATCCTCACCTGAGATCTGTTTTCTTGTAATTAGTTTGTGTGTATAAAAGGTCAATGAGTTTCTGGACTCCTGACAGACCCTTGCATCTTTCATCCAGTGCTCCACTGACGATTCTGGATTCTGAGTCATGGGGAAAGCCGAAGAATTGTCAAATGATCCGCAGGAAAAGGTAGTTGAACTGTATAAAACAGGAAATGGATATAAAAAGATATCCAAGGAATTGAGAATGCAAATCAGCAGTGTTCAAACTCTAATAAAGAAGTGGAAAATGAGGGGTTTTGTTGAAACCAAACCACGGTCAGGTAGACCAACTAAAATTTCAGCCACAACTGCCAGGAAAATTGTTCAGGTGAAATACAGGACTGTGGTGTGGTTGTTTCAAGATGCACAATAAGGAGGAACTTGAAGAAAGATGGGCTGCATGGTCAAGTCACCAGAAGAAAGCCATTACTACGCCAATGACACAAAGTATCCCGCTTACAATATGCCAAACAGCACAGAGACAAGCCTCAAACCTTCTGGCACAAAGTCATTTGGAGTGATGAGACCAAAATTGAGCTTTTTGGCCACAACCATAAACGCTACATTTGGTTAGGAGTCAACAAGGCCTATGATGAAAGGTACACCATTCCTACTGTGAAACACAGAGGTGGATCGCTGATGTTTTGGGGATGTGTGAGCTACAAAGGCACAGGAAATTTGGTCAGAATTGATGGCAAGATGAATGCAGTATGTTATCAAACAGAATGCCTCATTTTCTACTTTTTGATTAGAGTTTGAACACTGCTGATTTGCATTCTCAATTCCTTGGATATCTTGTTATATCCCTTTCCTGTTTTATACAGTTCAACTACCTTTTTCCCACAGATCCTTTGACAATTCTTTTTCTTTCCCCATGTCTCAGAATCCAGACACATCAGTGCAGCACTGGATGAAGGGTCTGTCAGGAGTCCAGAAACTCATTGACCTTTTATAAACACACACTAATTACAAGCAAACAGATCACAGGTGAGGATGATTAACTTTAATAGCCATTCAAACCCCTTTGTGTCAACTTGTGTGCATGTTATCAGGCCAAAATCACCAGGGTATGTAAACTTTTGATCAGGGTCATTTGAGTAGTTTCTGTTGTCATTATGATTTAAAAATGGTAAACACTAACCATGAGTGAAAGAAAAGTTTTTGTGTTATCATTATTATTCTCTGAAAAATGGCCAAGAAATCCTAAATTCTGCCTGGGTATGTAAACTTATGAGCACAACTGTATGTGTATATATGTATATTTATGTGTATTTATGTGTTTATATGTGTATTTATGTGTTTATATGTATATATATGTGTATTTATGTGTATTTATGTTTTAATATGTGTATATATGTATATTTATGTATATTTATGTGTTTATATGTGTATATATGTGTATTTATGTGTTTATATGTAGAGATGTCGCAAACATAAAATTTTCCATTCGCAAACGGTGAACGCGAATTTCCGCGAATGTTCGCGAACGGGCAAGCTGGGCAAACCGCCATAGACTTCAATAGACAGACGAATTTTAAAACCCACAGGGACTCTTTCTGGCCACAATAGGGATGGAAAAGTTGTTTCAAGGGGACTAACACCTGGACTGTGGCATGCCGGAGGGGGATCCATGGCAAAACTCCCATGGAAAATTACATAGTTGATGCAGAGTCTGGTTTTAATCCATAAAGGGCATAAATCACCTAACATTCCTAAATTGTTTGGAATAACGTGCTTTAAAACATCAGGTATGATGTTGTATCGATCAGGTAGTGTAAGGGTTATGCCCGCTTCACAACCGCAAACAGTCCATTTGCACAACCGCAAACTCCCCATTTGCACAAGCTTGGATACCAAGCTAGCCATGTCCCGTTCCTTGTCCTCACTGATGTCATTGAAGGTCTCTTCCTCCACCCAGCCACGTACAACACCAAGGGTCCCCGAAAGGTGACAACAAGCCCCCTGGGACGCCTGCTGTGTTTGGTCTTCCACCTCCTCAAAGCCACCTTCCTCCTCTGACTCCTCTTCTTCAGACTCCTCTCTCTGCGTTGCCTCTCTCTGCGTTATTATAAGGTGTGTAATATACACTACTGTTACACCAGATATGAGTTGCACTGGTGTGACACTGTGCCCTGGCAGGCCCTGAAACGCACATGCGTGAAGGAAACTGGCTGCTATTATTTCACAGTCAAATTTCTAGTTTTTTTTTTAATGTATACTACTGTTACACCAGATATGAGTTGCACTGGTGTGACACTGTGCCCTGGCAGGCCCTGAAACGCACACGCGTGAAGGAAACTGACTGCTATTATTTCACAGTCAAATTTCTATTTTTTTTTTTTTAATATACACTACTGTTACACCAGATATGAGTTGCACTGGTGTGACACTGTGCCCTGGCAGGCCCTGAAACGCACATGCGTGAAGGAAACTGGCTGCTATTATTTCACAGTCAAATTTCTATTTTTTTTTTTAATGTACTCTACTGTTACACCAGATATGAGTTGCACTGGTGTGACACTGTGCCCTGGCATGCCCTGAAATGCACACGTGTGAAGGAAACTGACTGCTATTATTTCACAGTCAAATTTCTATTTTTTTTTTAATGTACACTACTGTTACACCAGATATGAGTTGCACTGGTGTGACACTGTGCCCTGGCAGGCCCTGAAACGCACACGCGTGAAGGAAACTGACTGCTATTATTTCACAGTCAAATTTCTATTTTTTTTTTTTAATGTACACTACTGTTACACCAGATATGAGTTGCACTGGTGTGACACTGTGCCCTGGCAGGCCCTGAAACGCACATGCGTGAAGGAAACTGGCTGCTATTATTTCACAGTCAAATTTCTATTTTTTTTTTTAATGTACTCTACTGTTACACCAGATATGAGTTGCACTGGTGTGACACTGTGCCCTGGCATGCCCTGAAATGCACACGTGTGAAGGAAACTGACTGCTATTATTTCACAGTCAAATTTCTATTTTTTTTTTTAATGTACACTACTGTTACACCAGATATGAGTTGCACTGGTGTGACACTGTGCCCTGGCAGGCCCTGAAACGCACACGCGTGAAGGAAACTGATTGCTATTATTTCACAGTCAAATTTCTAGTTTTTTTTTTAATGTACACTATTGCTACACCAGATATGAGTTGCACTGGTGTGACACTGTGCCCTGGCAGGCCCTGAAACGCACACGTGTGAAGGAAACTGACTTCTATTATTTCACAGTCAAATTTCTATTTTTTTTTAATGTACACTACTGTTACACCAGATATGAGTTGCCCTGGTGTGACACTGTGCCCTGGCAGGCCCTGAAACGCACACGTGTGAAGGAAATTGACTGCTATTATTTCACAGTCAAATTTCTATTTTTTTTATAATGTACACTACTGTTACACCAGATATGAGTTGCACTGGTGTGACACTGTGCGCTGGCAGGCCCTGAAACGCACACGCGTGAAGGAAACTGATTGCTATTATTTCACAGTCAAATTTCTAGTTTTTTTTTTAATGTATACTACTGTTACACCAGATATGAGTTGCACTGGTGTGACACTGTGCCCTGGCAGGCCCTGAAACGAACACGTGTGAAGGAAACTGACTGCTATTATTTAACACTTCGTGAACGGGCAAGCTGGGCGAACCGCCATAGACTTCAATAGGCAGACAAATTTTAAAAACCTACAGGGACTCTTTCTGGCCACGATAGGGATGGAAAAGTTGTTTCAAGGGGACTAACACCTGGACTGTGGCATGCCGGAGGGGGATCCATGGCAAAACTCCCATGGAAAATTACATAGTTGATGCAGAGTCTGGTTTTAATCCATAAAGGGCATAAATCACCTAACATTCCTAAATTGTTTGGAATAACGTGCTTTAAAACATCAGGTATGATGATGTATCGATCAGGTAGTGTAAGGGTTATGCCCGCTTCACAGTGACAGACCAAACTCCCCGTTTAACGCACCGCAAACAACCGCAAACAGTCCATTTGCACAACCGCAAACTCCCCATTTGCACAAGCTTGGATACCAAGCTAGCCATGTCCCGTTCCTTGTCCTCACTGATGTCATTGAAGGTCTCTTCCTCCACCCAGCCACGTACAACACCAAGGGTCCCCGAAAGGTGACAACAAGCCCCCTGGGACGCCTGCTGTGTTTGGTCTTCCACCTCCTCAAAGCCACCTTCCTCCTCTGACTCCTCTTCTTCAGACTCCTCTCTCTGCGTTGCCTCTCTCTGCGTTATTATAAGGTGTGTAATGTACACTACTGTTACACCAGATATAAGTTGCACTGGTGTGACACTGTGCCCTGGCAGGCCCTGAAACGCACACGTGTGAAGGAAACTGACTGCTATTGTTTCACAGTCAAATTTCTAATTTTTTTTAATGTACACTACTGTTACACCAGATATGAGTTGCACTGGTGTGACACTGTGCCCTGGCAGGCCCTGAAACGCACACGCTTGAAGGAAACTGATTGCTATTATTTCACAGTCAAATTTCTAGTTTTTTTTTTAATGTACACTTTTGTTACACCAGATATGAGTTGCACTGGTGTGACACTGTGCCCTGGCAGGCCCTGAAACGCACACGTGTGAAGGAAACTGACTGCTATTATTTCACAGTCAAATTTCTATTTTTTTTTAATGTACACTAATGTTACACCAGATATGAGTTGCACTGGTGTGACACTGTGCCCTGGCAGGCCCTGAAATGCACACGCGTGAAGGAAACTGATTGCTATTATTTCACAGTCAAATTTCTAGTTTTTTTTTAATGTACACTATTGTTACACCAGATTTGAGTTGCACTGGTGTGACACTGTGCCCTCGCAGGCCCTGAAACGCACACATGTGAAGGAAACTGACTGCTATTATTTCACAGTCAAATTTCTATTTTTTTTGTTAATGTACACTACTGTTACACCAGATATGAGTTGCACTGGTGTGACACTGTGCCCTGGCAGGCCCTGAAACGCACACGTGTGTAGGAAACTGATTGCTATTATTTCACAGTCAAATTTCTAGTTTTTTTTAATGTACACTATTGTTACACCAGATATGAGTTGCACTGGTGTGACACTGTGCCCTGGCAGGCCCTGAAACGCACACGTGTGAAGGAAACTGACTGCTATTATTTCACAGTCAAATTTCTAGTTTTTTTTAATGTACACTATTGTTACACCAGATATGAGTTGCACTGGTGTGACACTGTGCCCTGGCAGGCCCTGAAACGCACACGTGTGAAGGAAACTGACTGCTATTATTTCACAGTCAAATTTCTAGTTTTTTTTAATGTACACTATTGTTACACCAGATATGAGTTGCACTGGTGTGACACTGTGCCCTGGCAGGCCCTGAAACGCACACGTGTGAAGGAAACTGACTGCTATTATTTCACAGTCAAATTTCTATTTTTTTTTTAATGTACACTACTGTTACACCAGATATGAGTTGCACTGGTGTGACACTGTGCCCTGGCAGGCCCTGAAACGCACACGTGTGAAGGAAACTGACTGCTATTATTTCACAGTCAAATTTCTAGTTTTTTTTTTAATGTACACTACTGTTACACCAGATATGAGTTGCACTGATGTGACACTGTGCCCTGGCAGGCCCTGAAACGCACACGTGTGAAGGAAACTGACTGCTATTATTTAACACTTCGCGAACGGGCAAGCTGGGCGAACCGTCATAGACTTCAATAGGCAGACGAATTTTAAAACCCACAGGGACTCTTTCTGGCCACAATAGGGATGGAAAAGTTGTTTCAAGGGGACTAACACCTGGACTGTGGCATGCCGGAGGGGGATCCATGGCAAAACTCCCATGGAAAATTACATAGTTGATGCAGAGTCTGGTTTTAATCCATAAAGGGCATACATCACCTAACATTCCTAAATTGTTTGGAATAACGTGCTTTAAAACATCAGGTATGATGTTGTATCGATCAGGTAGTGTAAGGGTTATGCCCGCTTCACAGTGACAGACCAAACTCCCCGTTTAACGCACCGCAAACAACCGCAAACAGTCCATTTGCACAACCGCAAATTCCCCATTTGCACAAGCTTGGATACCAAGCTAGCCATGTCCCGTTCCTTGTCCTCACTGATGTCATTGAAGGTCTCTTCCTCCACCCAGCCACGTACAACACCAAGGGTCCCCGAAAGGTGACAACAAGCCCCCTGGGACGCCTGCTGTGTTTGGTCTTCCACCTCCTCAAAGCCACCTTCCTCCTCTGACTCCTCTTCTTCAGACTCCTCTCTCTGCGTTGCCTCTCTCTGCGTTATTATAAGGTGTGTAATGTACACTACTGTTACACCAGATATGAGTTGCACTGGTGTGACACTGTGCCCTGGCAGGCCCTGAAACGCACACGTGTGAAGGAAACTGGCTGCTATTATTTCACAGTCAAATTTCTAGTTTTTTTTTAATGTATACTACTGTTACACCAGATATGAGTTGTACTGGTGTGACTCTGTGCCCTGGCAGGCCCTGAAACGCACACGTGTGAAGGAAACTGACTGCTATTATTTCACAGTCAAATTTCTATTTTTTTTTTAATGTACACTACTGTTACACCAGATATGAGTTGCACTGGTGTGACACTGTGCCCTGGCAGGCCCTGAAACGCACACGCGTGAAGGCAACTGATTGCTATTATTTCACAGTCAAATTTCTAGTTTTTTTTTTAATGTACACTATTGTTACACCAGATATAAGTTGCACTGGTGTGACACTGTGCCCTGGCAGGCCCTGAAACGCACACGCGTGAAGGAAACTGATTGCTATTATTTCACAGTCAAATTTCTAGGTTTTTTTTTTATGTACACTACTGTTACACCAGATATGAGTTGCACTGGTGTGACACTGTGCCCTGGCAGGCCCTGAAACGCACACGTGTGAAGGAAATTGACTGCTATTATTTCACAGTTAAATTTCTATTTTTTTTTTTTAATGTACACTACTGTTACACCAGATATGAGTTGCACTGGTGTGACACTGTGCCCTGGCAGGCCCTGAAACGCACACGCGTGAAGGAAACTGATTGCTATTATTTCACAGTCAAATTTCTATTTTTTTTTTAATGTACACTACTGTTAAACCAGATATGAGTTGCACTGGTGTGACACTGTGCCCTGGCAGGCCCTGAAACGCACACGCGTGAAGGCAACTGATTGCTATTATTTCACAGTCAAATTTCAATTTTTTTTTTAATGTACACTACTGTTACACCAGATATGAGTTGCACTGGTGTGACACTGTGCCCTGGCAGACCCTGAAACGCACACGCGTGAAGGAAACTGATTGCTATTATTTCACAGTCAAATTTCTAGTTTTTTTTTAATATATACTACTGTTACACCATATATGAGTTGCACTGGTGTGACACTGTGCCCTGGCAGGCCCTGAAACGCACACTTGTGAAGGAAACTGACTGCTATTATTTAACACTTCGCGAACGGGCAAACTGGGCGAACCGCCATAGACTTCAATAGGCAGACATATTTTAAAACCCACAGGGACTTTTTCTGGCCACAATAGGGATGGAAAAGTTGTTTCAAGGGGACTAACACCTGGACTGTGGCATGCCGGAGGGGGATCCATGGCAAAACTCCCATGGAAAATTACATAGTTGATGCAGAGTCTGGTTTTAATCCATAAAGGGCATAAATCACTTAACATTCCTAAATTGTTTGGAATAACGTGCTTTAAAACATCAGGTATGATGTTGTATCGATCAGGTAGTGTAAGGGTTATGCCCGCTTCACAGTGACAGACCAAACTCCCCGTTTAACGCACCGCAAACAGTCCATTTGCACAACCGCAAACTCCCCATTTGCACAAGCTTGGATACCAAGCTAGCCATGTCCCGTTCCTTGTCCTCACTGATGTCATTGAAGGTCTCTTCCTCCACCCAGCCACGTACAACACCAAGGGTCCCCGAAAGGTGACAACAAGCCCCCTGGGACGCCTGTTGTGTTTGGTCTTCCACCTCCTCAAAGCCACCTTCCTCCTCTGACTCCTCTTCTTCAGACTCCTCTCTCTGCGTTGCCTCTCTCTGCGTTATTATAAGGTGTGTAATGTACACTACTGTTACACCAGATATGAGTTGCACTGGTGTGACACTGTGCCCTGGCAGGCCCTGAAATGCACACGTGTGAAGGAAGCTGACTGCTAGTATTTCACAGTCAAATTTCTAGGTTTTTTTTTTATGTACACTACTGTTACACCAGATATGAGTTGCACTGGTGTGACACTGTGCCCTGGCAGGCCCTGAAATGCACACGCGTGAAGGAAACTGATTGCTATTATTTCACAGTCAAATTTCTAGTTTTTTTTTAATGTACACTATTGTTACACCAGATATGAGTTGCACTGGTGTGACACTGTGCCCTCGCAGGCCCTGAAACGCACACATGTGAAGGAAACTGACTGCTATTATTTCACAGTCAAATTTCTATTTTTTTTTTTAATGTACACTACTGTTACACCAGATATGAGTTGCACTGGTGTGACACTGTGCCCTGGCAGGCCCTGAAACGCACACGTGTGTAGGAAACTGATTGCTATTATTTCACAGTCAAATTTCTAGTTTTTTTTAATGTACACTATTGTTACACCAGATATGAGTTGCACTGGTGTGACACTGTGCCCTGGCAGGCCCTGAAACGCACACGTGTGAAGGAAACTGACTGCTATTATTTCACAGTCAAATTTCTAGTTTTTTTTTAATGTACACTACTGTTACACCAGATATGAGTTGCACTGGTGTGACACTGTGCCCTGGCAGGCCCTGAAACGCACACGTGTGAAGGAAACTGACTGCTATTATTTCACAGTCAAATTTCTAGTTTTTTTTTTAATGTACACTACTGTTACACCAGATATGAGTTGCACTGGTGTGACACTGTGCCCTGGCAGGCCCTGAAACGCACACGTGTGAAGGAAACTGACTGCTATTATTTCACAGTCAAATTTCTAGTTTTTTTTTTAATGTACACTACTGTTACACCAGATATGAGTTGCACTGATGTGACACTGTGCCCTGGCAGGCCCTGAAACGCACACGTGTGAAGGAAACTGACTGCTATTATTTAACACTTCGCGAACGGGCAAGCTGGGCGAACCGCCATAGACTTCAATAGGCAGACGAATTTTAAAACCCACAGGGACTCTTTCTGGCCACAATAGGGATGGAAAAGTTGTTTCAAGGGGACTAACACCTGGACTGTGGCATGCCGGAGGGGGATCCATGGCAAAACTCCCATGGAAAATTACATAGTTGATGCAGAGTCTGGTTTTAATCCATAAAGGGCATAAATCACCTAACATTCCTAAATTGTTTGGAATAACGTGCTTTAAAACATCAGGTATGATGTTGTATCGATCAGGTAGTGTAAGGGTTATGCCCGCTTCACAGTGACAGACCAAACTCCCCGTTTAACGCACCGCAAACAGTCCATTTGCACAACCGCAAACTCCCCATTTGCACAAGCTTGGATACCAAGCTAGCCATGTCCCGTTCCTTGTCCTCACTGATGTCATTGAAGGTCTCTTCCTCCACCCAGCCACGTACAACACCAAGGGTCCCCGAAAGGTGACAACAAGCCCCCTGGGACGCCTGTTGTGTTTGGTCTTCCACCTCCTCAAAGCCACCTTCCTCCTCTGACTCCTCTTCTTCAGACTCCTCTCTCTGCGTTGCCTCTCTCTGCCTTATTATAAGGTGTGTAATGTACACTACTGTTACACCAGATATGAGTTGCACTGGTGAGACACTGTGCCCTGGCAGGCCCTGAAACGCACACGCGTGAAGGAAACTGATTGCTATTATTTCACAGTCAAATTTCTAGTTTTTTTTTAATGTACACTATTGTTACACCAGATATGAGTTGCCCTGGTGTGACACTGTGCCCTGGCAGGCAGGCCCTGAAACGCACACGTGTGAAGGAAACTGACTGCTATTATTTCACAGTCAAATTTCTATTTTTTTTTTAATGTACACTACTGTTACACCAGATATGAGTTGCACTGGTGTGACACTGTGCCCTCGCAGGCCCTGAAACGCACACATGTGAAGGAAACTGACTGCTATTATTTCACAGTCAAATTTCTATTTTTTTTTTAATGTACACTACTGTTACACCAGATATGAGTTGCACTGGTGTGACACTGTGCCCTGGCAGGCCCTGAAACGCACACGTGTGAAGGAAACTGACTGCTATTATTTCACAGTCAAATTTCTAGTTTTCTTTTTAATGTACACTACTGTTACACCAGATATGAGTTGCACTGGTGTGACACTGTGCCCTGGCAGGCCCTGAAACGCACACGTGTGAAGGAAACTGACTGCTATTATTTCACAGTCAAATTTCTAGTTTTTTTTTTTAATGTACACTACTGTTACACCAGATATGAGTTGCACTGATGTGACACTGTGCCCTGGCAGGCCCTGAAACGCACACGTGTGAAGGAAACTGACTGCTATTATTTAATACTTCGCGAACGGGCAAGCTGTGCGAACCGCCATAGACTTCAATAGGCAGACGAATTTTAAAACCCACAGGGACTCTTTCTGGCCACAATAGGGATGGAAAAGTTGTTTCAAGGGGACTAACACCTGGACTGTGGCATGCCGGAGGGGGATCCATGGCAAAACTCCCATGGAAAATTACATAGTTGATGCAGAGTCTGGTTTTAATCCATAAAGGGCATACATCACCTAACATTCCTAAATTGTTTGGAATAACGTGCTTTAAAACATCAGGTATGATGTTGTATCGATCAGGTAGTGTAAGGGTTATGCCCGCTTCACAGTGACAGACCAAACTCCCCGTTTAACGCACCGCAAACAATCGCAAACAGTCCATTTGCACAACCGCAAATTCCCCATTTGCACAAGCTTGGATACCAAGCTAACCATGTCCCGTTCCTTGTCCTCACTGATGTCATTGAAGGTCTCTTCCTCCACCCAGCCACGTACAACACCAAGGGTCCCCGAAAGGTGACAACAAGCCCCCTGGGACGCCTGTTGTGTTTGGTCTTCCACCTCCTCAAAGCCACCTTCCTCCTCTGACTCCTCTTCTTCAGACTCCTCTCTCTGCGTTGCCTCTCTCTGCGTTATTATAAGGTGTGTAATGTACACTACTGTTATACCAGATATGAGTTGCACTGGTGTGACACTGTGCCCTGGCAGGCCCTGAAACGCACACGTGTGAAGTTAACTGGCTGCTATTATTTCACAGTCAAATTTTTAGTTTTTTTTTTAATGTATACTACTGTTACACCAGATATGAGTTGTACTGGTGTGACACTGTGCCCTGGCAGGCCCTGAAACGCACACGTGTGAAGGAAACTGACTGCTATTATTTCACAGTCAAATTTCTATTTTTTTTTTAATGTACACTACTGTTACACCAGATATGAGTTTCACTGGTGTGACACTGTGCCCTGGCAGGCCCTGAAACGCACATGCGTGAAGGCAACTGATTGCTATTATTTCACAGTCAAATTTCTAGTTTTTTTTTTAATGTACACTATTGTTAAACCAGATATAAGTTGCACTGGTGTGACACTGTGCCCTGGCAGGCCCTGAAATGCACACGTGTGAAGGAAACTGACTGCTATTATTTCACAGTCAAATTTCAATTTTTTTTTTAATGTACACTACTGTTACACCAGATATGAGTTGCACTGGTGTGACACTGTGCCCTGGCAGGCCCTGAAACGCACACGCGTGAAGGAAACTCATTGCTATTATTTCACAGTCAAATTTCTAGTTTTTTTTTAATATATATACTACTGTTACACCAGATATGAGTTGCACTGGTGTGACACTGTGCCCTGGCAGGCCCTGAAACGCACACTTGTGAAGGAAACTGACTGCTATTATTTAACACTTCGCGAACGGGCAAACTGGGCGAACCGCCATAGACTTCAATAGGCAGACATATTTTAAAACCCACAGGGACTTTTTCTGGCCACAATAGGGATGGAAAAGTTGTTTCAAGGGGACTAACACCTGGACTGTGGCATGCCGGAGGGGGATCCATGGCAAAACTCCCATGGAAAATTACATAGTTGATGCAGAGTCTGGTTTTAATCCATAAAGGGCATACATCACCTAACATTCCTAAATTGTTTGGAATAACGTGCTTTAAAACATCAGGTATGATGTTGTATCGATCAGGTAGTGTAAGGGTTATGCCCGCTTCACAGTGACAGACCAAACTCCCCGTTTAACGCACCGCAAACAGTCCATTTGCACAACCGCAAACTCCCCATTTGCACAAGCTTGGATACCAAGCTAGCCATGTCCCGTTCCTTGTCCTCACTGATGTCATTGAAGGTCTCTTCCTCCACCCAGCCACGTACAACACCAAGGGTCCCCGAAAGGTGACAACAAGCCCCCTGGGACGCCTGTTGTGTTTGGTCTTCCACCTCCTCAAAGCCACCTTCCTCCTCTGACTCCTCTTCTTCAGACTCCTCTCTCTGCGTTGCCTCTCTCTGCGTTATTATAAGGTGTGTAATGTACACTACTGCTACACCAGATATGAGTTGCACTGGTGTGACACTGTGCCCTGGCAGGCCCTGAAACGCACACGCGTGAAGGAAACTGATTGCTATTATTTCACAGTCAAATTTCTAGTTTTTTTTTTAATGTACACTATTGTTACACCAGATATGAGTTGCACTGGTGTGACACTGTGCCCTGGCAGGCCCTGAAACGCACACATGTGAAGGAAACTGACTGCTATTATTTCACAGTCAAATTTCAATTTTTTTTTAATGTACACTACTGTTACACAAGATATGAGTTGCACTGGTGTGACACTGTGCCCTGGCAGGCCCTGAAACGCATACATGTGAAGGAAACTGACTGCTATTATTTCACAGACAAATTTCAATTTTTTTTTTAATGTACACTACTGTTAAACCAGATATGAGTTGCACTGGTGTGACACTGTGCCCTGGCAGGCCCTGAAACGCACACGCGTGAAGGAAACAGATTGCTATTATTTCACAGTCAAATTTCTAGTTTTTTTTTAATGTACACTATTGTTACACCAGATATGAGTTGCACTGGTGTGACACTGTGCCCTGGCAGGCCCTGAAACGCACACGTGTGAAGGAAATTGACTGCTATTATTTCACAGTCAAATTTCTAGTTTTTTTTTAATGTACCCTACTGTTACACCAGATATGAGTTGCACTGGTGTGACACTGTGCCCTGGCAGGCCCTGAAACGCACATGTGTGAAGGAAACTGACTGCTATTATTTCACAGTCAAATTTCTAGTTTTTTTTTTTTAATGTACACTACTGTTACACCAGATATGAGTTGCACTGATGTGACACTGTGCCCTGGCAGGCCCTGAAACGCACACGTGTGAAGGAAACTGACTGCTATTATTTAACACTTCGCGAACGGGCAAGCTGGGCGAACCGCCATAGACATCAATAGGCAGACGTATTTTAAAACCCACAGGGACTCTTTCTGGCCACAATAGGGATGGAAAAGTTGTTTCAAGGGGACTAACACCTGGACTGTGGCATGCCAGAGGGGGATCCATGGCAAAACTCCCATGGAAAATTACATAGTTGATGCAGAGTCTGGTTTTAATCCAAAAAGGGCATAAATCACGTAAGATTAAAAAATTGCTTGGAATAACATGCTTTAAAACATCAGGTATGATGTTGTATCGATCAGGTAGTGTAAGGGTTATGCCCACTTCACAGTGACAGACCAAACTCCCCGTTTAACGCACCGCAAACAACCGCAAACAGTCCATTTGCACAACCGCAAACTCCCCATTTGCACAAGCTTGGATACCAAGCTAGCCATGTCCCGTTCCTTGTCCTCACGGATGTCATTGAAGGTCTCTTCCTCCACCCAGCCACGTACAACACCAAGGGTCCCCGAAAGGTGACAACAAGCCCCCTGGGACGCCTGCTGTGTTTGGTCTTCCACCTCCTCAAAGCCACCTTCCTCCTCTGACTCCTCTTCTTCAGATTCCTCTCTCTGCGTTGCCTCTCTCTGCGTTATTATAAGGTGTGTAATGTACACTACTGTTACACCAGAT
This sequence comes from Bombina bombina, assembly GCF_027579735.1. NCBI lineage: Eukaryota > Metazoa > Chordata > Amphibia > Anura > Bombinatoridae > Bombina > Bombina bombina. The sequence goes on from NC_069499.1 coordinate 81,567,491, forward strand.
ATGAGTTGCACTGGTGTGACACTGTGCCCTGGTAGGCCATGAAACGCACACGCGTGAAGGAAACTGGCTGCTATAATTTCACAGTCAAATTTCTAGTTTTTTTTTAAATGTATACTACTGTTACACCAGATATGAGTTGCCCTGGTGTGACACTGTGCCCTGGCAGGCCCTGAAACGCACACGTGTGAAGGAAACTGAATGCTATTATTTCACAGTCAAATTTCTATTTATTTTTTTTAATGTACACTACTGTTACACCAGATATGAGTTGCACTGGTGTGACACTGTGCCCTGGCAGGCCCTGAAACGCACACGCGTGAAGGAAACTGATTGCTATTATTTCACAGTCAAATTTCTAGTTTTTTTTTTAATGTACACTATTGTTACACCAGATATGAGTTGCACTGGTGTGACACTGTGCCCTGGCAGGCCCTGAAATGCACACATGTGAAGGAAACTGACTGCTATTATTTCACAGTCAAATTTCTAGTTTTTTTTTTTAATGTATACTACTGTTACACCAGATATGAGTTGCACTGGTGTGACACTGTGCCCTGGCAGGCCCTGAAACGCACACGCGTGAAGGAAACTGACTGCTATTATTTCACAGTCAAATTTCTAGTTTTTTTTTTAATGTACACTATTGTTACACCAGATATGAGTTGCACTGGTGTGACACTGTGCCCTGGCAGGCCCTGAAATGCACACGTGTGAAGGAAACTGACTGCTATTATTTCACAGTCAAATTTCTAGGTTTTTTTTAAATGTATACTACTGTTACACCAGATATGAGTTGCACTGGTGTGACACTGTGCCCTGGCAGGCCATGAAACGCACACGCGTGAAGGAAACTGACTGCTATTATTTCACAGTCAAATTTCTATTTATTTTTTTTAATGTACACTACTGTTACACCAGATATGAGTTGCACTGGTGTGACACTGTGCCCTGGCAGGCCCTGAAACGCACACGCGTGAAGGAAACTGATTGCTATTATTTCACAGTCAAATTTCTAGTTTTTTTTTTTTAATGTACACTATTGTTACACCAGATATGAGTTGCACTGGTGTGACACTGTGCCCTGGCAGGCCCTGAAACGCACACGTGTGAAGGAAATTGACTGCTATTACTTCACAGTCAAATTTAAATATTTTTTTTTTATGTACACTATTGTTACACCAGATATGAGTTGCACTGGTGTGACACTGTGCCCTGGCAGGCCCTGAAACGCACACGAGTGAAGGAAACTGACTGCTATTATTTCACAGTCAAATTTCTATTTTTTTTTTTAATGTACACTACTGTTACACCAGATATGAGTTGCACTGGTGTGACACTGTGCCCTGGCAGGCCCTGAAACGCACACGTGTGAAGGAAACTGACTGCTATTATTTCACAGTCAAATTTCTAGTTTTTTTTTAATGTACACTACTGTTACACCAGATATGAGTTGCACTGGTGTGACACTGTGCCCTGGCAGGCCATGAAACGCACACGTGTGAAGGAAACTGACTGCTATTATTTCACAGTCAAATTTTGAGTTTTTTTTTAAATGTATACTACTGTTACACCAGATATGAGTTGCACTGGTGTGACACTGTGCCCTGGCAGGCCATGAAACGCACACGCGTGAAGGAAACTGGCTGCTATTATTTCACAGTCAAATTTCTAGTTTTTTTTTTAAATATATACTACTGTTACACCAGATATGAGTTGCACTGGTGTGACACTGTGCCCTGGCAGGCCCTGAATCGCACACGTTTGAAGGAAACTGACTGCTATTATTTCACAGTCAAATTTCTATTTTTTTTTTTTTTTAATGTACACTACTGTTACACCAGATATGAGTTGCACTGGTGTGACACTGTGCCCTGGCAGGCCCTGAAACGCACACGCGTGAAGGAAACTGATTGCTATTATTTCACAGTCAAATTTCTAGTTTTTTTTTTTAATGTACACTATTGTTACACCAGATATGAGTTGCACTGGTGTGACACTGTGCCCTGGCAGGCCCTGAAATGCACACGCGTGAAGGAAACTGACTGCTATTATTTCACAGTCAAATTTCTAGTTTTTTTTTTAATGTACACTACTGTTACACCAGATATGAGTTGCACTGGTGTGACACTGTGCCCTGGCAGGCCCTGAAACGCACACGTGTGAAGGAAATTGACTGCTATTACTTCACAGTCAAATTTAAATATTTTTTTTTATGTACACTATTGTTACACCAGATATGAGTTGCACTGGTGTAACACTGTGCCCTGGCAGGCCCTGAAACGCACACGAGTGAAGGAAACTGACTGCTATTATTTCACAGTCAAATTTCTATTTTTTTTTTAATGTACACTACTGTTACACCAGATATGAGTTGCACTGGTGTGACACTGTGCCCTGGCAGGCCCTGAAACGCACACGTATGAAGGAAACTGACTGCTATTATTTCACAGTCAAATTTCTAGTTTTTTTTTTTAATGTACAGTACTGTTACACCAGATATGAGTTGCACTGGTGTGACACTGTGCCCTGGCAGGCCCTGAAACGCACACGTGTGAAGGAAACTGACTGCTATTATTTAACACAGTCAAATTTCTAGTTTTTTTTTTAATGTACACTACTGTTACACTAGATATGAGTTGCACTGGTGTGACACTGTGCCCTGGAAGGCCCTGAACCGCACACGCATGAAGGAAACTGACTGCTATTATTTCACAGTCAAATTTCTAGTTTTTTTTTTTAATGTACACTACTGTTACACCAGATATGAGTTGCACTGGTGTGAAACTGTGCCCTGGCAGGCCCTGAAACATACACGTGTGAAGGAAACTGACTGCTATTATTTCACAGTCAAATTTCTAGTTTTTTTTTTTTTTTTAATGTACACTACTGTTACACCAGATATGAGTTGCACTGGTGTGACACTGTGCCCTGGCAGGCCCTGAAACGCACACGTGTGAAGGAAACTGACTGCTATTATTTCACAGTCAAATTTCTATTTTTTTTTTAATGTACACTACTGTTACACCAGATATGAGTTGCACTGATGTGCCCTGGCAGGCCCTGAAACGCACACGTGTGAAGGAAACTGACTGCTATTATTTAACACTTTGCGAACGGGCAATCTGGGCGAAACGCCATAGACTTCAATAGGCAGACGAATTTTAAAACCCACAGGGACTCTTTCTGGCCACAATAGGGATGGAAAAGTTGTTTCAAGGGGACTAACACCTGGACTGTGGCATGCCGGAGGGGGATCCATAGCAAAACTCCCATGTAAAATTACATAGTTGATGCAGAGTCTGGTTTTAATCCATAAAGGGCATAAATCACGTAAGATTCCTAAATTGCTTGGAATAACGTGCTTTAAAACATCAGGTATGATGTTGTATCGATCAGGTAGTGTAAGGGTTATGCCCGCTTCACAGTGACAGACCAAACTCCCCGTTTAACGCACCGCAAACAACCGCAAACAGTCCATTTGCACAACCACAAACTCCCCATTTGCACAAGCTTGGATACCAAGCTAGCCATGTCCCGTTCCTTGTCCTCACTGATGTAATTGAAGGTCTCTTCCTCCACCCAGCCACGTACAACACCAAGGGTCCCCGAAAGGTGACAACAAGCCCCCTGGGACGCCTGCTGTGTTTGGTCTTCCACCTCCTCAAAGCCACTTTCCTCCTCTGACTCCTCTTCTTCAGATTCCTCTCTCTGCGTTGCCTCTCTCTGCGTTATTATAAGGTGTGTAATGTACACTACTGTTACACCAGATATGAGTTGCACTGGTGTGACACTGTGCCCTGGCAGGCCCTGAAACGCACACGTGTGAAGGAAATTGACTGCTATTATTTCACAGTCAAATTTCAATTTTTTTTTTTATGTACACTACTGTTACACCAGATATGAGTTGCACTGGTGTGACACTGTGCCCTGGCAGGCCCTGAAATGCACACGCGTGAAGGAAACTGATTGCTATTATTTCACAGTCAAATTTCTAGTTTTTTTTTTAATGTACACTACTGTTACACCAGATATGAGTTGCACTGGTGTGACACTGTGCCCTGGCAGGCCCTGAAACGCACACATGTGAAGGAAACTGACTGCTATTATTTCACAGACAAATTTCTATTTTTTTTTTTTAATGTACACTACTGTTACACCAGATATGAGTTGCACTGGTGTGACACTGTGCCCTGGCAGGCCCTGGAACGCACACGCGTGAAGGAAACTGATTGCTATTATTTCACAGTCAAATTTCTAGTTTTTTTTTAATGTACACTATTGTTACACCAGATATGAGTTGCACTGGTGTGACACTGTGCCCTGGCAGGCCATGAAACGCACACGCGTGAAGGAAACTGGCTGCTATTATTTCACAGTCAAATTTCTAGTTTTTTTTTAAATGTATACTACTGTTACACCAGATATGAGTTGCACTGGTGTGACACTGTGCCCTGGCAGGCCCTGAAACGCACACGTGTGAAGGAAACTGACTGCTATTATTTCACAGTCAAATTTCTATTTTTTTTTTTTAATGTACACTACTGTTACACCAGATATGAGTTGCACTGGTGTGACACTGTGCCCTGGCAGGCCCTGAAACGCACACGCGTGAAGGAAACTGATTGCTATTATTTCACAGTCAAATTTCTAGTTTTTTTTTTTAATGTACACTATTGTTACACCAGATATGAATTGCACTGGTGTGACACTGTGCCCTGGCAGGCCCTGAAATGCACACGTGTGAAGGAAACTGACTGCTATTATTTCACAGTCAAATTTCTAGTTTTTTTTTTTTATGTACACTACTGTTACACCAGATATGAGTTGCACTGGTGTGACACTGTGCCCTGGCAGGCCCTGAAACGCACACGTGTGAAGGAAATTGACTGCTATTATTTCACAGTCAAATTTCAATTTTTTTTTTTTTATGTACACTACTGTTACACCAGATATGAGTTGCACTGGTGTGACACTGTGCCCTGGCAGGCCCTGAAACGCACACGCGTGAAGGAAACTGATTGCTATTATTTCACAGTCAAATTTCTAGTTTTGTTTTTAATGTACACTACTGTTACACCAGATATGAGTTGCACTGGTGTGACACTGTGCCCTGGCAGGCCCTGAAACGCACACGCGTGAAGGAAACTGACTGCTATTATTTCACAGTCAAATTTCTATTTTTTTTTTTAATGTACACTACTGTTACACCAGATATGAGTTGCACTGGTGTGACACTGTGCCCTGGCAGGCCCTGAAACGCACACGTATGAAGGAAACTGACTGCTATTATTTCACAGTCAAATTTCTAGGTTTTTTTTTTAATGTACCCTACTGTTACACCAGATATGAGTTGCACTGGTGTGACACTGTGCCCTGGCAGGCCCTAAAACGCACACGTGTGAAGGAAACTGACTGCTATTATTTCACAGTCAAATTTCTATTTTTTTTTTAATGTACACTACTGTTACACCAGATATGAGTTGCACTGATGTGCCCTGGCAGGCCCTGAAACGCACACGTGTGAAGGAAACTGACTGCTATTATTTAACACTTTGCGAACGGGCAATCTGGGCGAACCGCCATAGACTTCAATAGGCAGACGAATTTTAAAACCCACAGGGACTCTTTCTGGCCACAATAGGGATGGAAAAGTTGTTTCAAGGGGACTAACACCTGGACTGTGGCATGCCGGAGGGGGATCCATAGCAAAACTCCCATGTAAAATTACATAGTTGATGCAGAGTCTGGTTTTAATCCATAAAGGGCATAAATCACGTAAGATTCCTAAATTGCTTGGAATAACGTGCTTTAAAACATCAGGTATGATGTTGTATCGATCAGGTAGTGTAAGGGTTATGCCCGCTTCACAGTGACAGACCAAACTCCCCGTTTAACGCACCGCAAACAACCGCAAACAGTCCATTTGCACAACCACAAACTCCCCATTTGCACAAGCTTGGATACCAAGCTAGCCATGTCCCGTTCCTTGTCCTCACTGATGTAATTGAAGGTCTCTTCCTCCACCCAGCCACGTACAACACCAAGGGTCCCCGAAAGGTGACAACAAGCCCCCTGGGACGCCTGCTGTGTTTGGTCTTCCACCTCCTCAAAGCCACCTTCCTCCTCTGACTCCTCTTCTTCAGATTCCTCTCTCTGCGTTGCCTCTCTCTGCGTTATTATAAGGTGTGTAATGTACACTACTGTTACACCAGATATGAGTTGCACTGGTGTGACACTGTGCCCTGGCAGGCCCTGAAACGCACACGTGTGAAGGAAACTGACTGCTATTATTTCACAGTCAAATTTCTAGTTTTTTTTTTAATGTACACTACTGTTACACCAGATATGAGTTGCACTGGTGTGACACTGTGCCCTGGCAGGCCCTGAAACGCACACGTGTGAAGGAAATTGACTGCTATTATTTCACAGTCAAATTTCAATTTTTTTTTTTATGTACACTACTGTTACACCAGATATGAGTTGCACTGGTGTGACACTGTGCCCTGGCAGGCCCTGAAATGCACACGCGTGAAGGAAACTGATTGCTATTATTTCACAGTCAAATTTCTAGTTTTTTTTTTAATGTACACTACTGTTACACCAGATATGAGTTGCACTGGTGTGACACTGTGCCCTGGCAGGCCCTGAAACGCACACATGTGAAGGAAACTGACTGCTATTATTTCACAGACAAATTTCTATTTTTTTTTTTTAATGTACACTACTGTTACACCAGATATGAGTTGCACTGGTGTGACACTGTGCCCTGGCAGGCCCTGGAACGCACACGCGTGAAGGAAACTGATTGCTATTATTTCACAGTCAAATTTCTAGTTTTTTTTTAATGTACACTATTGTTACACCAGATATGAGTTGCACTGGTGTGACACTGTGCCCTGGCAGGCCATGAAACGCACACGCGTGAAGGAAACTGGCTGCTATTATTTCACAGTCAAATTTCTAGTTTTTTTTTAAATGTATACTACTGTTACACCAGATATGAGTTGCACTGGTGTGACACTGTGCCCTGGCAGGCCCTGAAACGCACACGTGTGAAGGAAACTGACTGCTATTATTTCACAGTCAAATTTCTATTTTTTTTTTTTAATGTACACTACTGTTACACCAGATATGAGTTGCACTGGTGTGACACTGTGCCCTGGCAGGCCCTGAAACGCACACGCGTGAAGGAAACTGATTGCTATTATTTCACAGTCAAATTTCTAGTTTTTTTTTTTTAATGTACACTATTGTTACACCAGATATGAATTGCACTGGTGTGACACTGTGCCCTGGCAGGCCCTGAAATGCACACGTGTGAAGGAAACTGACTGCTATTATTTCACAGTCAAATTTCTAGTTTTTTTTTTTTATGTACACTACTGTTACACCAGATATGAGTTGCACTGGTGTGACACTGTGCCCTGGCAGGCCCTGAAACGCACACGTGTGAAGGAAATTGACTGCTATTATTTCACAGTCAAATTTCAATTTTTTTTTTTTTATGTACACTACTGTTACACCAGATATGAGTTGCACTGGTGTGACACTGTGCCCTGGCAGGCCCTGAAACGCACACGCGTGAAGGAAACTGATTGCTATTATTTCACAGTCAAATTTCTAGTTTTTTTTTTAATGTACACTACTGTTACACCAGATATGAGTTGCACTGGTGTGACACTGTGCCCTGGCAGGCCCTGAAACGCACACGCGTGAAGGAAACTGACTGCTATTATTTCACAGTCAAATTTCTATTTTTTTTTTTAATGTACACTACTGTTACACCAGATATGAGTTGCACTGGTGTGACACTGTGCCCTGGCAGGCCCTGAAACGCACACGTATGAAGGAAACTGACTGCTATTATTTCACAGTCAAATTTCTAGGTTTTTTTTTTAATGTACCCTACTGTTACACCAGATATGAGTTGCACTGGTGTGACACTGTGCCCAGGCAGGCCCTGAAACGCACACGCGTGAAGGAAACTGACTGCTATTATTTCACAGTCAAATTTCTAGTTTTTTTTTTCTTTAATGTACACTACTGTTACACCAGATATGAGTTGCACTGGTGTGACACTGTGCCCTGGCAGGCACTGGAACGCACACGCGTGAAGGAAACTGACTGCTATTATTTCACAGTCAAATTTCTAGTTTTCTTTTTAATGTACACTACTGTTGCACCAGATATGAGTTGCACTGGTGTGACACTGTGCCCTGGCAGGCCCTGAAACGCACACGTGTGAAGGAAATTGACTGCTATTATTTCACAGTCAAATTTCAATTTTTTTTTTATGTACACTACTGTTACACCAGATATGAGTTGCACTGGTGTGACACTGTGCCCTGGCAGGCCCTGAAATGCACACGCGTGAAGGAAACTGATTGCTATTATTTCACAGTCAAATTTCTAGTTTTTTTTTTAATGTACACTACTGTTACACCAGATATGAGTTGCACTGGTGTGACACTGTGCCCTGGCAGGCCCTGAAACGCACACATGTGAAGGAAACTGACTGCTATTATTTCACAGACAAATTTCTATTTTTTTTTTTTAATGTACACTACTGTTACACCAGATATGAGTTGCACTGGTGTGACACTGTGCCCAGGCAGGCCCTGAAACGCGCACGCGTGAAGGAAACTGACTGCTATTATTTCACAGTCAAATTTCTAGTTTTTTTTTTCTTTAATGTACACTACTGTTACACCAGATATGAGTTGCACTGGTGTGACACTGTGCCCTGGCAGGCACTGGAACGCACACGCGTGAAGGAAACTGGCTGCTATTATTTCACAGTAAAATTTCTAGTTTTTTTTTAAATGTATACTACTGTTACACCAGATATGAGTTGCACTGGTGTGACACTGTGCCCTGGCAGGCCCTGAAACGCACACGTGTGAAGGAAACTGACTGCTATTATTTCACAGTCAAATTTCTATTTTTTTTTTTTAATGTACACTACTGTTACACCAGATATGAGTTGCACTGGTGTGACACTGTGCCCTGGCAGGCCCTGAAACGCACACGCGTGAAGGAAACTGATTGCTATTATTTCACAGTCAAATTTCTAGTTTTTTTTTTTTAATGTACACTATTGTTACACCAGATATGAATTGCACTGGTGTGACACTGTGCCCTGGCAGGCCCTGAAATGCACACGTGTGAAGGAAACTGACTGCTATTATTTCACAGTCAAATTTCTATTTTTTTTTTTAATGTACACTACTGTTACACCAGATATGAGTTGCACTGGTGTGACACTGTGCCCTGGCAGGCCCTGAAACGCACACGCGTGAAGGAAACTGACTGCTATTATTTCACAGTCAAATTTCAATTTTTTTTTTTAATGTACACTACTGTTACACCAGATATGAGTTGCACTGGTGTGACACTGTGCCCAGGCAGGCCCTGAAACGCACACGCGTGAAGGAAACTGACTGCTATTATTTCACAGTCAAATTTCTAGTTTTTTTTTTCTTTAATGTACACTACTGTTACACCAGATATGAGTTGCACTGGTGTGACACTGTGCCCTGGCAGGCACTGGAACGCACACGCGTGAAGGAAACTGACTGCTATTATTTCACAGTCAAATTTCTAGTTTTTTTTTTTTAATGTACACTATTGTTACACCAGATATGAGTTGCACTGGTGTGACACTGTGCCCTGGCAGGCCCTGAAACGCACACGTGTGAAGGAAATTGACTGCTATTACTTCACAGTCAAATTTAAATATTTTTTTTTTATGTACACTATTGTTACACCAGATATGAGTTGCACTGGTGTGACACTGTGCCCTGGCAGGCCCTGAAACGCACACGAGTGAAGGAAACTGACTGCTATTATTTCACAGTCAAATTTCTATTTTTTTTTTTAATGTACACTACTGTTACACCAGATATGAGTTGCACTGGTGTGACACTGTGCCCTGGCAGGCCCTGAAACGCACACGTGTGAAGGAAACTGACTGCTATTATTTCACAGTCAAATTTCTAGTTTTTTTTTAATGTACACTACTGTTACACCAGATATGAGTTGCACTGGTGTGACACTGTGCCCTGGCAGGCCATGAAACGCACACGTGTGAAGGAAACTGACTGCTATTATTTCACAGTCAAATTTTGAGTTTTTTTTTAAATGTATACTACTGTTACACCAGATATGAGTTGCACTGGTGTGACACTGTGCCCTGGCAGGCCATGAAACGCACACGCGTGAAGGAAACTGGCTGCTATTATTTCACAGTCAAATTTCTAGTTTTTTTCTTAAATATATACTACTGTTACACCAGATATGAGTTGCACTGGTGTGACACTGTGCCCTGGCAGGCCCTGAATCGCACACGTTTGAAGGAAACTGACTGCTATTATTTCACAGTCAAATTTCTATTTTTTTTTTTTTTAATGTACACTACTGTTACACCAGATATGAGTTGCACTGGTGTGACACTGTGCCCTGGCAGGCCCTGAAACGCACACGCGTGAAGGAAACTGATTGCTATTATTTCACAGTCAAATTTCTAGTTTTTTTTTTTAATGTACACTATTGTTACACCAGATATGAGTTGCACTGGTGTGACACTGTGCCCTGGCAGGCCCTGAAATGCACACGTGTGAAGGAAACTGACTGCTATTATTTCACAGTCAAATTTCTAGTTTTTTTTTTAATGTACACTACTGTTACACCAGATATGAGTTGCACTGGTGTGACACTGTGCCCTGGCAGGCCCTGAAACGCACACGTGTGAAGGAAATTGACTGCTATTACTTCACAGTCAAATTTAAATATTTTTTTTTATGTACACTATTGTTACACCAGATATGAGTTGCACTGGTGTAACACTGTGCCCTGGCAGGCCCTGAAACGCACACGAGTGAAGGAAACTGACTGCTATTATTTCACAGTCAAATTTCTATTTTTTTTTTAATGTACACTACTGTTACACCAGATATGAGTTGCACTGGTGTGACACTGTGCCCTGGCAGGCCCTGAAACGCACACGTATGAAGGAAACTGACTGCTATTATTTCACAGTCAAATTTCTAGTTTTTTTTTTTAATGTACAGTACTGTTACACCAGATATGAGTTGCACTGGTGTGACACTGTGCCCTGGCAGGCCCTGAAACGCACACGTGTGAAGGAAACTGACTGCTATTATTTAACACAGTCAAATTTCTAGTTTTTTTTTTAATGTACACTACTGTTACACTAGATATGAGTTGCACTGGTGTGACACTGTGCCCTGGAAGGCCCTGAACCGCACACGCATGAAGGAAACTGACTGCTATTATTTCACAGTCAAATTTCTAGTTTTTTTTTTTAATGTACACTACTGTTACACCAGATATGAGTTGCACTGGTGTGAAACTGTGCCCTGGCAGGCCCTGAAACATACACGTGTGAAGGAAACTGACTGCTATTATTTCACAGTCAAATTTCTAGTTTTTTTTTTTTTTTAATGTACACTACTGTTACACCAGATATGAGTTGCACTGGTGTGACACTGTGCCCTGGCAGGCCCTAAAACGCACACGTGTGAAGGAAACTGACTGCTATTATTTCACATTCAAATTTCTATTTTTTTTTTAATGTACACTACTGTTACACCAGATATGAGTTGCACTGATGTGCCCTGGCAGGCCCTGAAACGCACACGTGTGAAGGAAACTGACTGCTATTATTTAACACTTTGCGAACGGGCAATCTGGGCGAACCGCCATAGACTTCAATAGGCAGACGAATTTTAAAACCCACAGGGACTCTTTCTGGCCACAATAGGGATGGAAAAGTTGTTTCAAGGGGACTAACACCTGGACTGTGGCATGCCGGAGGGGGATCCATAGCAAAACTCCCATGTAAAATTACATAGTTGATGCAGAGTCTGGTTTTAATCCATAAAGGGCATAAATCACGTAAGATTCCTAAATTGCTTGGAATAACGTGCTTTAAAACATCAGGTATGATGTTGTATCGATCAGGTAGTGTAAGGGTTATGCCCGCTTCACAGTGACAGACCAAACTCCCCGTTTAACGCACCGCAAACAACCGCAAACAGTCCATTTGCACAACCACAAACTCCCCATTTGCACAAGCTTGGATACCAAGCTAGCCATGTCCCGTTCCTTGTCCTCACTGATGTAATTGAAGGTCTCTTCCTCCACCCAGCCACGTACAACACCAAGGGTCCCCAAAAGGTGACAACAAGCCCCCTGGGACGCCTGCTGTGTTTGGTCTTCCACCTCCTCAAAGCCACCTTCCTCCTCTGACTCCTCTTCTTCAGATTCCTCTCTCTGCGTTGCCTCTCTCTGCGTTATTATAAGGTGTGTAATGTACACTACTGTTACACCAGATATGAGTTGCACTGGTGTGACACTGTGCCCTGGCAGGCCCTGAAACGCACACGTGTGAAGGAAGCTGACTGCTATTATTTCACAGTCAAATTTCTAGTTTTTTTTTTAATGTACACTACTGTTACACCAGATATGAGTTGCACCGGTGTGACACTGTGCCCTGGCAGGCCCTGAAACGCACACGTGTGAAGGAAATTGACTGCTATTATTTCACAGTCAAATTTCAATTTTTTTTTTTATGTACACTACTGTTACACCAGATATGAGTTGCACTGGTGTGACACTGTGCCCTGGCAGGCCCTGAAATGCACACGCGTGAAGGAAACTGATTGCTATTATTTCACAGTCAAATTTCTAGTTTTTTTTTTAATGTACACTACTGTTACACCAGATATGAGTTGCACTGGTGTGACACTGTGCCCTGGCAGGCCCTGAAACGCACACATGTGAAGGAAACTGACTGCTATTATTTCACAGACAAATTTCTATTTTTTTTTTTTAATGTACACTACTGTTACACCAGATATGAGTTGCACTGGTGTGACACTGTGCCCTGGCAGGCCCTGGAACGCACACGCGTGAAGGAAACTGATTGCTATTATTTCACAGTCAAATTTCTAGTTTTTTTTTTAATGTACACTATTGTTACACCAGATATGAGTTGCACTGGTGTGACACTGTGCCCTGGCAGGCCATGAAACGCACACGCGTGAAGGAAACTGGCTGCTATTATTTCACAGTCAAATTTCTAGTTTTTTTTTTTAATGTACACTACTGTTACACCAGATATGAGTTGCACTGGTGTGACACTGTGCCCTGGCAGGCCCTGAAACGCACACGCGTGAAGGAAACTGATTGCTATTATTTCACAGTCAAATTTCTAGTTTTTTTTTTTAATGTACACTATTGTTACACCAGATATGAATTGCACTGGTGTGACACTGTGCCCTGGCAGGCCCTGAAATGCACACGTGTGAAGGAAACTGACTGCTATTATTTCACAGTCAAATTTCTAGTTTTTTTTTTTTATGTACACTACTGTTACACCAGATATGAGTTGCACTGGTGTGACACTGTGCCCTGGCAGGCCCTGAAACGCACACGTGTGAAGGAAATTGACTGCTATTATTTCACAGTCAAATTTCAATTTTTTTTTTTATGTACACTACTGTTACACCAGATATGAGTTGCACTGGTGTGACACTGTGCCCTGGCAGGCCCTGAAACGCACACGCGTGAAGGAAACTGACTGCTATTATTTCACAGTCAAATTTCTAGTTTTTTTTTTAATGTACACTACTGTTACACCAGATATGAGTTGCACTGGTGTGACACTGTGCCCTGGCAGGCCCTGAAACGCACACGCGTGAAGGAAACTGATTGCTATTATTTCACAGTCAAATTTCTAGTTTTTTTTTTAATTTACACTATTGTTACACCAGATATGAGTTGCACTGGTGTGACACTATGCCCTGGCAGGCCCTGAAACGCACACGAGTGAAGGAAACTGACTGCTATTATTTCACAGTCAAATTTCTATTTTTTTTTTTAATGTACACTACTGTTACACCAGATATGAGTTGCACTGGTGTGACACTGTGCCCTGGCAGGCCCTGAAACGCACACGTATGAAGGAAACTGACTGCTATTATTTCACAGTCAAATTTCTAGGTTTTTTTATTAATGTACCCTACTGTTACACCAGATATGAGTTGCACTGGTGTGACACTGTGCCCTGGCAGGCCCTGAAACGCACACGTGTGAAGGAAACTGACTGCTATTATTTAACACAGTCAAATTTCTATTTTTTTTTTAATGTACACTACTGTTACACCAGATATGAGTTGCACTGGTGTGACACTGTGCCCTAGCAGGCTCTGAAACGCACGCGCGTTAAGGAAACTGACTGCTATTATTTCACAGTCAAATTTCTAGTTTTTTTTTTTTAATGTACACTACTGTTACACCAGATATGAGTTGCACTGGTGTGACACTGTGCCCTGGCAGGCCCTGAAACGCACACGCGTGAAGGAAACTGATTGCTATTATTTCACAGTCAAATTTCTAGTTTTTTTTTTAATGTACACTACTGTTACACCAGATATGGGTTGCACTGGTGTGACACTGTGCCCTGGCAGGCACTGAAACGCACACATGTGAAGGAAACTGACTGCTATTATTTCACAGTCAAATTTCTAGTTTTTTTTTTTAATGTACACTACTGTTACACCAGATATGAGTTGCACTGGTGTGACACTGTGCCCTAGCAGGCCCTGAAACGCACATGCGTGAAGGAAACTGACTGCTATTATTTCACAGTCAAATTTCTATTTTTTTTTTCTTTAATGTACACTACTGTTACACCTGATATGAGTTGCACTGGTGTGACACTGTGCCCTGGCTGGGGCCCTGAAACGCACACGTGTGAAGGAAACTGACTGCTATTATTTCACAGTCAAATTTCTATTTTTTTTTTTAATGTACACTACTGTTACACCAGATATGAGTTGCACTGGTGTGACACTGTGCCCTGGCAGGCCCTGAAACGCACACGCGTGAAGGAAACTGACCGCTATTATTTCACAGTCAAATTTCTATTTTTTTTTTCTTTAATGTACACTACTGTTACACCAGATATGAGTTGCACTGGTGTGACACTGTGCCCTGGCAGGCCCTGAAACGCACATGCGTGAAGGAAACTGACTGCTATTATTTCACAGTCAAATTTCTAGTTTTTTTTTTAATGTACACAACTGTTACACCAGATATGAGTTGCACTGGTGTGACACTGTGCCCTTGCAGGCCCTGAAATGCACACGCGTGAAGGAAACTGACTGCTATTATTTCACAGTCAAATTTCTATTTTTTTTTTTAATGTACACTACTGTTACACCAGATATGAGTTGCACTGGTGTGACACTGTGCCCTGGCAGGCCCTGAAACGCACACGCGTGAAGGAAACTGACTGCTATTATTTCACAGTCAAATTTCAATTTTTTTTTTTTAATGTACACTACTGTTACACCAGATATGAGTTGCACTGGTGTGACACTGTGCCCTGGCAGGCCCTGAAACGCACACGTGTGAAGGAAACTGACTGCTATTATTTCACAGTCAAATTTCTAGTTTTTTTTTTTAATGTACACTACTGTTACACCAGATATGAGTTGCACTGGTGTGACACTGTGCCCTGGCAGGCACTGGAACGCACACGCGTGAAGGAAACTGACTGCTATTATTTCACAGTCAAATTTCTAGTTTTTTTTTTAATGTACACTACTGTTACACCAGATATGAGTTGCACTGGTGTGACACTGTGCCCTGGCAGGCCCTGAAACGCACACGTGTGAAGGAAATTGACTGCTATTATTTCACAGTCAAATTTCAATTTTTTTTTTTATGTACACTACTGTTACACCAGATATGAGTTGCACTGGTGTGACACTGTGCCCTGGCAGGCCCTGAAATGCACACGCGTGAAGGAAACTGATTGCTATTATTTCACAGTCAAATTTCTAGTTTTTTTTTTAATGTACACTACTGTTACACCAGATATGAGTTGCACTGGTGTGACACTGTGCCCTGGCAGGCCCTGAAACGCACACATGTGAAGGAAACTGACTGCTATTATTTCACAGACAAATTTCTATTTTTTTTTTTTAATGTACACTACTGTTACACCAGATATGAGTTGCACTGGTGTGACACTGTGCCCAGGCAGGCCCTGAAACGCACACGCGTGAAGGAAACTGACTGCTATTATTTCACAGTCAAATTTCTAGTTTTTTTTTTCTTTAATGTACACTACTGTTACACCAGATATGAGTTGCACTGGTGTGACACTGTGCCCTGGCAGGCACTGGAACGCACACGCGTGAAGGAAACTGGCTGCTATTATTTCACAGTCAAATTTCTAGTTTTTTTTTAAATGTATACTACTGTTACACCAGATATGAGTTGCACTGGTGTGACACTGTGCCCTGGCAGGCCCTGAAACGCACACGTGTGAAGGAAACTGACTGCTATTATTTCACAGTCAAATTTCTATTTTTTTTTTTTAATGTACACTACTGTCACACCAGATATGAGTTGCACTGGTGTGACACTGTGCCCTGGCAGGCCCTGAAACGCACACGCGTGAAGGAAACTGATTGCTATTATTTCACAGTCAAATTTCTAGTTTTTTTTTTTAATGTACACTATTGTTACACCAGATATGAGTTGCACTGGTGTGACACTGTGCCCTGGCAGGCCCTGAAATGCACACGTGTGAAGGAAACTGACTGCTATTATTTCACAGTCAAATTTCTAGTTTTTTTTTTAATGTACACAACTGTTACACCAGATATGAGTTGCACTGGTGTGACACTGTGCCCTTGCAGGCCCTGAAATGCACACGCGTGAAGGAAACTGACTGCTATTATTTCACAGTCAAATTTCTATTTTTTTTTTTAATGTACACTACTGTTACACCAGATATGAGTTGCACTGGTGTGACACTGTGCCCTGGCAGGCCCTGAAACGCACACGCGTGAAGGAAACTGACTGCTATTATTTCACAGTCAAATTTCTATTTTTTTTTTAATGTACACTACTGTTACACCAGATATGAGTTGCACTGGTGTGACACTGTGCCCAGGCAGGCCCTGAAACGCACACGCGTGAAGGAAACTGACTGCTATTATTTCACAGTCAAATTTCTAGTTTTTTTTTTCTTTAATGTACACTACTGTTACACCAGATATGAGTTGCACTGGTGTGACACTGTGCCCTGGCAGGCACTGGAACGCACACGCGTGAAGGAAACTGACTGCTATTATTTCACAGTCAAATTTCTAGTTTTTTTTTTAATGTACACTACTGTTACACCAGATATGAGTTGCACTGGTGTGACACTGTGCCCTGGCAGGCCCTGAAATGCACACGCGTGAAGGAAACTGATTGCTATTATTTCACAGTCAAATTTCTAGTTTTTTTTTTTAATGTACACTACTGTTACACCAGATATGAGTTGCACTGGTGTGACACTGTGCCCTGGCAGGCCCTGAAACGCACACATGTGAAGGAAACTGACTGCTATTATTTCACAGACAAATTTCTATTTTTTTTTTTTAATGTACACTACTGTTACACCAGATATGAGTTGCACTGGTGTGACACTGTGCCCAGGCAGGCCCTGAAACGCACACGCGTGAAGGAAACTGACTGCTATTATTTCACAGTCAAATTTCTATTTTTTTTTTTTAATGTACACTACTGTTACACCAGATATGAGTTGCACTGGTGTGACACTGTGCCCTGGCAGGCCCTGAAACGCACACGTGTGAAGGAAACTGACTGCTATTATTTCACAGTCAAATTTCTATTTTTTGTTTTAATGTACACTACTGTTACACCAGATATGAGTTGCACTGGTGTGACACTGTGCCCTGGCAGGCCCTGAAACGCACACTTGTGAAGGAAACTGACTGCTATTATTTCACAGTCAAATTTCTAGTTTTTTTTTTTAATGTACACTACTGTTACACCAGATATGAGTTGCACTGGACTGGTGTGACACTGTGCCCTGGCAGGCCCTGAAACGCACACACGTGAAGGAAACTGACTGCTATTATTTCACAGTCAAATTTCTATTTTTTATTTTAATGTACACTACTGTTACACCAGATATGAGTTGCACTGGTGTGACACTGTGCCCTGGCAGGCCCTGAAATGCACACGTGTGAAGGAAACTGACTGCTATGATTTCACAGTTAAATTTCTAGTTTTTTTTTTTTGTACACTATTGTTACACCAGATATGAGTTGCACTGGTGTGACACTGTGCCCTGGCAGGCCCTGAAACGCACACGTGTGAAGGAAACTGACTGCTGTAATTTCACAGTCAAATTTCTAGTTTTTTTTTTAATGTACACTACTGTTACACCAGATATGAGTTGCACTGGTGTGACACTGTGCCCTGGCAGGCCCTGAAACGCACATGCGTGAAGGAAACTGACTGCTATTATTTCACAGTCAAATTTCTAGTTTTTTTTTTAATGTACACTACTGTTACACCAGATATGAGTTGCACTGGTGTGAGACTGTGCCCTGGCAGGCCCTAAAACGCACACGTGTGAAGGAAACTGGCTGCTATTATTTCACAGTCAAATTTCAATTTTTTTTTTTATGTACACTACTGTTACACAAGATATGAGTTGCACTGGTGTGACACTGTGCCCTGGCAGGCCCTGAAACGCACACGTGTGAAGGAAACTGACTGCTATTATTTCACAGTCAAAAAAGTGTTGTTTTTTTTTAAATGTACACTACTGTTACACCAGATATGAGTTGCACTGGTGTGACACTGTGCCCTGGCAGGCCCTGAAACGCACACGTGTGAAGGAAACTGACTGCTATTATTTCACAGTCAAAAAATTCTTGTTTTTTTTAAATGTACACTACTGTTACAACAGATATGAGTGGTGCCACTGGGCAAATGGGCACAGTATACGCTGTGAGCCTGACACACACGCTAGCAGGCAGGCAACTGCAATTAGATTACACAGGAAAAAAAAAAAGCAGACTGATGTTCTAGCCCTAAAAAGGGCTTTTTGTGGTGCTGTCCTTACAGCAGAGATCAGATGAGTCCTTCAGGACTGTAGTGGACACTGAATACACTAGCCTAGCTATCGATTTCCCTATTAAATCATCAGCAGCTACACTGTCCCTCCTCTCACTAAGAATGCAGCTTCTGAATGAATCTAAAATGGATGCTGTCTAGGAGCTGGGAGGGTCTGGGAGGGAGGGTCTGCTGCTGATTGGCTGGAATGTGTCTGCTGACTGTGAGGTACAGGGTCAAAGTGTACTCAATGATGACGAATAGGGGGCGGACCGAACATCGCATATGTTCACCCGCCGTGGCGAACACGAACAAGCTATGTTCGCCGGGAACTATTCGCCGGCGAACTATTCAGGACATCACTATTTATATGTGTATATATGTGTATATGTATATATATATGTATTTATGTGTATATATGTATATTTATGTGTATGTATGTGTTTATATGTGTATATATGTGTATTTATGTGTTTATATGTGTATTTATGTGTTTATATGTGTATTTATGTGTTTATATGTGTATATATAGGCCGGTGAGGTAGCTCAGTTGGTAAATTCCCTGACTACAAAAAAGCCTGTTTAAAAGATCCAAGGTCACAGGTTCAAATACCGGCAGGGCCGACTCAGCCCTTCATCCTTCCGAGGTCGATAAAATGAGTACCATTAAATTGGGTAATAATAACAACTATTACTATTTAGCTGCCGATTTGGTTAATTCCGAGAGCAAGCGCTTTGAGTCCCACTGGGAGAAAGGCGCTATATAAATACTAGTTATTATTATATGTGTGTTTATTTTTGTATATATGTGTATTTATATGTACTTCAGTCTTCAAACTCGCCAGAAACAGCACTTATGAAGCAGTGGTCTAAAGACCGCTGCTCCATAACCCTGTCCGTCTGCTCTGAGCAGGCGGACAGGAATCGCCACAATTCAACCCGATCGAGTACGATCGGGTTGATTGACACCTCCCTGCTGGCGGCCGATTGGCGGCGAGTCTGCAGGGGGCGGCGTTGCCCCAGCAGCTTTTGTGAACTGCTGGTGCAATGCTGAATATGGAGAGCGTATTGCTCTCCGCATTCAGCGAGGTCTTGCGGACCTGATCCGCACTGTCAGATCAGGTCCGCAAGACCGTTGCTAAATAGGCCTCATAGTGTGAGATTTGGTGGTAGACAAACCAGCCTTGTAGTGTAGGATTTAGGATATTTGCAATGTCATCTTTAGTTTTATGTTTACAATTTTTTATTAGTAAATAGCAGGGTAAAGCTCGGTGTATCGTTTGGGTATTTGAATCAGCTAATGCTAATTGTGTAACAGAGGAGTTAAGGGCGATTGTTGCATGGAGATAGGTTTATAATTTTTCAGGGTTTTATCCCAAATTTTAAATGTTTCATGTATAGGAGAGTGTGGATCGCAGTGTATCTGTTCAGGTATGTCCGGAAGCCAGCACATACTCCCTATTTGGTCACAGGTAAGATTTTGCTCCAGAGATACCCATTTTTTATGTTTGGCATGTTTGCACCAGTCCACTATTCTAGTTAGAAAAGTCACGAAGCGATAGATTATGAGGTGTGGTGCTCCTAGTCCTCCTTTAGGTCTGGGTCTGTATAAGGTGTGTGTGGCTATTCTGGGGCATTTGTTTTTCCATATGAATGAGTTTCTGTAGTTTATAGATTACCGGGTCTGGGGTAGGAATGGGTAGGGACTGGAGGATGTATACAGTTTTAGGGAGTATCACCAATTTAACCGCATTGACTCTGCCCATCAAGGAAATGGGTTTGCTAGCCCAAGATTGTAAAGTAGAGATAACCGGGGACTTAAAGGGGGTCATAATTTAATGTAATTAGTTTGCTGAGATATGGGGAAATGAGATGTCTAGATATTTAAGTGCCACTAGTTGATGTCGAAATTGGTATGACTTGAGAAGTAGTATATCTTCATGTGATGCTCCTAGGCTCAGAAATTCTGATTTGGAGAAGTTGATGCAAAAGTTTGATAGATCTCCATAAAGCGCAAGTGGGGACATTAAAGAAGGGATTGAAGTTCTCATTTTTGTCAATGTGAGAATAACATTGTCAGCATAGAGGGAGGTTTTATATTCTGTGTGGCCTATAGTGATGCCTGTAATGGTGGGGGAGGCTCTCATATAAGCTGCAAGGACCTCCATCGCTAAAATGAACAGGGTTAGGGATAAGGGGCATCCCTGTCTGGTGCCATTCTAGATATGGAAAGGGTGTGACAGAGAGTCATTTAATTTCACTTTGGCTGTGGGATTATTGTAAAGGGCGAAAATTTTATGAGTACATTTTTCGTCAAAGCCAAATCTTGTATGTGAAAGGAATGACCAGTTCAGGCGGCCAAATGCCTTTTCGGCGTCCATAGAGAGTATTATTGAATGAATGTGATGTTTGTTAGTATATGCAATGATGTTTATGATTTTAGTAGTATTGTCTCTAGCCTTGCCGTGGGGAATGAATCTGGCTTGGTTAGTATGGATCAGGTCTGGGAGGATTCTATTAAGACGGGTTGTAATGATCTTGTCGTATAGTTAAATATTGATATTTAGTAGCGATATAGGGTGAAGTTGGATGGTATTGTGGGCGACTTGCCGGGTTTTACCAAGATGACCACATGAGCCTCTTGCATAGAGCGGGGAAACAGCACTCCATTAGTTATTTCATTAAAGATCATTGATAGATGTGGGGTGAGAGTGTCTTGAAATGCACGATAATAATTTGCAGAAAAGCCGTCTGGCTTTTGCCTTGTTTGAGTAATTGTATAGCTTTTGTTACTTCTTGTATAGTGATAGGGGAGTTTAAATCTTCAAGTTGTTCACTTGTAATGGTAGAAATAGGACAATTTTGGATGAATTGATCCAGTTTATGTTGGTTGTGAGGAGGCATGTTTACTGTTTCTATATTGTATAGTTCAGAGTAGTAATTGTGAAATGCCTGAAGGATATCTGAGGTGTTGTGTAGTGCGGGTTTATGGGGGGGACGTAGTTCATAGATATGTGATTTAAGTTTCCTTTTCTTTAAGGTCCTTGCTAGGTATTTGCCTGCTCTGTTACTTTCATAATGAAATAGGCTTTTGGTTTTGCGGTGGAGGGCGTTATATTTTATTTTTAGGTAATCATCTAGAGCTTTTCTTATATTTGTTAATTCAAGTAGGAGGAGGGGATTTGAAGGGACGTTTTTGTGTTGGAAGTCTAGATTAGCAAATTTAAAGGTTAATTCGTCCTATGCTTTTCTTTGGGTTTGTTTTATCTGAGCTTTGAGTTTTATAAATTATCCTCTGAGGAAGCACTTATGTGCTTTTCATACTGTTATTTGATTAGATATCGATGGCGTATTTATGCAGAAGTATTCTTCCAGAGTGTTGTTTCATTTGGTGACCGTGTCTACAGTACTTAGCAGTGTATCGTCAAGTTTCCAATGGAAAGGGCTCGAGGAGTGTTTTGGCCAGTTAATGTGGAGTTGTACCGCTTAGTGGTCCGACCAGGAAGTGGGGGAAATGTCGCATTTACGTATTTTTGAGAGGCCTGATTGGTTAATGAAAAGGTAATCTTTACGGCTTTTTAAACAATAAAAATTCTGGAGTAGACTGTCCCTTTAATATTTAATAAACATCCTGCTTATTGACTTATCAGTCTGTATTCTTTTTTGGGGACACACCTGAAGGCCCCTATGCATAGACTTTATTTTAATCCAATGACTAAAAGGATGAAAAAGTACAAAAGAAAAAGTTCTAATGTTTCACAGCATTTTATAATTTCGCTGTTGCTTGTATATAACTATTATGCCGATCACAATCTTGCAATTGCTTTCAGTAGATATTTTTTTTAAATTTGGCTGGTATTATCACTGAGCTTTTCCAGTGATTAGAATCAAAGAATTATTCTGCCATTAATTCCCCTGAAGCTTGAAATGTTTTTACCTCCCAAAAACAACACAAAGGGCTAGATTATAAATCGAGCGCTAGTTTATTGTGCACCCGTAAACGGGCAAATTTGCATGTTTACGGGCTGGCGATAAATAATTACAATTAGAACTCTTTTTTTTTTTTAATTGACCCAATTGCCCCACAAAATATGTGTGTAGTGGCTTTAATAAAATAAAAAATATGAGCATTTTTAAAAAATGTTTTTTTAAAAATGCACTAAGAAGTTTTTAGGGGCAAAGTTGTGGGTGTGGGGCACTGAAAAGCACTGAAAAGTGCCTTTACATTGCGGTGTATAGGACTGTATGTTCCCAGTAAATATATAGTTACATGCTTATATATATATTAAGTGTGTTAATATGTGTATATATAAAGCACAAAGTTCTTTTATTTACTTGAAGACAAACAAAGTAAAAAGCCTGGAAACACAGGTTGAAACAAAGGAGGTCAGCATGTAGTTGCAGCTGACGTGTTTCAGCAGTTGCCATAGTCAAAGCGGTTAGCAAAGTTTTAAAATGATCTGATATTAAAAAAAAAGCCTACTCCTATTGGACGAACTCTTAATTGCTAAATTGGTATTCATTATGCAAATAAAAATAGTATTGTTATCGTCCTAGGCTGCAGACAAGAGCATTCAATCAGAACAATGTTGTATAAAGTATAATGCAGAATAGTAATCCAAAACCTAGTTGGATTACAAGAGATGTTTCTATATTAGTACAACCTTTAACCTGCATATTATACTTAAATACAAAAATTGGTATTATTATACAAGCTTCTAGATGTTAATCACTAGAAATGCAAGACTGTGCTATATATCTAACTCTGCTTTAAAAGTGATATATCATGTAGCTGGGACAATTACTAAGTCATTGATTTGGACCTGCATAGAAAAGATCACTACTCCCCAGCGAGGGGGTGATCGAGAAAGATTACTGGGAAAAAGGGAGATCATTTGGATATTCAAGTTACAGACTAGACATCCCAAAGGCCTCAATTCGAACTATGACTTGATATTTTTTTGGGAATAGAAGGTTTCCAAATATTTATCTTATTTGTAATTGATACCCTACAATTCACATTCCGTAATGGGTTGCCTGTCCTATGTCTCCTCTTTCCTTTTCCCCTTGTGGTATATACTACAGTCACATAGTTTCATTCTATAGCCTTAGCTAGATACTTACATACTTTGACTAATGTGTTGACCTCTTTTGGCCCAATGATCTAACAACAATATATGACCACCTTAGTTAATTTTTACTTTTTAACTTAGGACATACTAATTCTAAGAGGCTACCAGCCTGTTTTTTTCATAAACATAGTGTACATTGTAAAAATGGGTTAACCTTGTATATACTAACAAGCCCTCCTTGACTATCCACATTTACCTCAATATTATTGAAATGTCTTCACTTAAGTTGATTGTTGATTTTTAGTGTAGGAACAATTGCCAGGTCACTGCATTCATTATATTTTCAACATATGACTAAGTAATTGTCCCAGCTACATGATATATCATTTTTAAAGCAGAGTTAGATATATAGCACAGTCTTGCATTTCTAGTGCTTAACATCTAGAAGCTTGTACAGGGAGTACAGAATTATTAGGCAAGTTGTATTTATGAGGATTAATTTTATTATTGAACAACAACCATGTTCTCAATGAACCCAAAAAACTCATTAATATCAAAGCTGAATATTTTTGGAAGTAGTTTTTAGTTTGTTTTTAGTTTTAGCTATTTTAGGGGGATATCTGTGTGTGCAGGTGACTATTACTGTGCATAATTATTAGGCAACTTAACAAAAAACAAATATATACCCATTTCAATTATTTATTTTTACCAGTGAAACCAATATAACATCTCAACATTCACAAATATACATTTCTGACATTCAAAAACAAAACAAAAACAAATCAGTGACCAATATAGCCACCTTTCTTTGCAAGGACACTCAAAAGCTTGCCATCCATGGATTCTGTCAGTGTTTTGATCTGTTCACCATCAACATTGCGTGCAGCAGCAACCACAGCCTCCCAGACACTGTTCAGAGAGGTGTACTGTTTTCCCTCCTTGTAAATCTCACATTTGATGATGGACCACAGGTTCTCAATGGGGTTCAGATCAGGTGAACAAGGAGGCCATGTCATTAGATTTTCTTCTTTTATACCCTTTCTTGCCAGCCACGCTGTGGAGTACTTGGACGCGTGTGATGGAGCATTGTCCTGCATGAAAAACAGAATTTATGCTTACCTGATAAATTACTTTCTCCAACGGTGTGTCCGGTCCACGGCGTCATCCTTACTTGTGGGAATAACTCTTCCCCAAAAGGAAATGGCAAAGAGTCCCAGCAAAGCTGGCCATATAGTCCCTCCTAGGCTCCGCCCACCCCAGTCATTCGACCGACGGACAGGAGGAAAAATATAGGAGAAACCATATGGTACCGTGGTGACTGTAGTTAGAGAAAATAATTCATCAGACCTGATTAAAAAACCAGGGCGGGCCGTGGACCGGACACACCGTTGGAGAAAGTAATTTATCAGGTAAGCATAAATTCTGTTTTCTCCAACATTGGTGTGTCCGTTCCACGGCATCATCCTTACTTGTGGGAACCAATACCAAAGCGTTAGGACACGGATGAAGGGAGGGAGCAAATCAGGTTACCTAAACGGAAGGCACCACGGCTTGCAAAACCTTTCTCCCAAAAATAGCCTCCGAAGAAACAAAAGTATCAAATTTGTAAAATTTGGCAAAAGTGTGCAGTGAAGACCAAGTCGCTGCCTTACATATCTGATCAACAGAAGCCTCGTTCTTGAAGGCCCATGTGGAAGCCACATCCCTAGTGGAGTGAGCTGTGATTCTTTCAGGAGGCTGCCGTCCGGCAGTCTCGTAAGCCAATCGGATGATGCTTTTAAGCCAAAAGGAAAGAGAGGTAGAAGTCGCTTTTTGACCTCTCCTTTTACCAGAATAGACGACAAACAGAGAAGATGTTTGTCTGAAATCTTTTGTAGCTTCTAAATAGAATTTTAGAGCACGGACTACGTCCAAATTGTGTTACAAACGTTCCTTCTTTGAAACTGGATTCGGACACAAAGAAGGTACAACTATCTCCTGGTTAATATTTTTGTTAGAAACAACCTTTGGAAGAAAACCAGGCTTAGTACGCAAAACCACCTTATCTGCATGGATGTAGGTACACATCCTTTAGATCCATGGTAGTCATAAATTGACCTTCCTGGATAGTGGGTAGAATCGTTTGAATGGTTTCCATTTTGAACGATGGTACCCTGAGAAATTTGTTTAGGATCTTTAAATCCAGAATTGGTCTGAAGGTTCCCTCTTTTTTGGGAACTACGAACAGATTTGAGTAAAATCCCATTCCTTGTTCCGTCATTGGAACTGGGTGTATCACTCCCATCTTTAACAGGTCTTCTACACAATGTAAGAACGCCTGTTTCTTTATTTGGTTTGAGGATAAGTGAGACATGTGGAACCTTCCCCTTGGGGGTAGTTCCTTGAATTCCAGAAGATAACCCTGAGAAACTATTTCTAGCGTCCAGGGATCCTGAACATCTCTTGCCCAAGCCTGAGCAAAGAGAGAGAGTCTGCCCCCCACTAGATCCGGTCCCGGATCGGGGGCTACTCCTTCATGCTGTTTTGTTAGCGGTAGCAGGCTTCTTGGTCTGCTTACCCTTGTTCCAGCCTTGCATCGGTTTCCAGGCTGGTTTGGACTGTGAGGCATTACCCTCTTGCTTAGAGGATGCAGAATTAGAGGCCGGTCCGTTCCTGAAATTACGAAAGGAACGAAAATTAGACTTATTCTTGGCCTTGAAAGGCCTATCTTGTGGGAGGGCGTGACCCTTTCCCCCAGTGATGTCTGAGATAATCTCTTTCAATTCTGGTCCAAAGAGAGTTTTACCCTTGAAGGGAATGTTAAGCAATTTTGTCTTGGATGATACATCCGTTGACCAAGATTTTAGCCAAAGCGCTCTGCGCGCCACAATTGCAAACCCTGGATTTTTGCCGCTAATCTAGCTAATTGCAAAGTGGCATCTAAAATAAAAGAGTTAGCCAACTTAGTGCGTGAACTCTGTCCATAACCTCCTCATATGGAGTCTCTCTACTGAGCGACTTTTCTAGTTCCTCGAACCAGAACCACGCTGCTGTAGTGACAGGAACAATGCACGAAATGGGTTGTAGAAGGTAACCTTGCTGTACAAAAATCTTTTTAAGCAAACCTTCCAATTTTTTATCCATAGGATCTTTGAAAGCACAACTATCCTCGATAGGAATAGTAGTGCGCTTGTTTAGAGTAGAAACTGCCCCCTCGACCTTAGGGACTGTCTGCCATAAGTCCTTTCTGGGGTCGACCATAGGAAATAATTTCTTAAATATAGGAGGGGGAACAAAAGGTATGCCGGGCTTCTCCCACTCCTTATTCACTATGTCCGCCACCCGCTTGGGTATAGGAAAAGCGTCGGGGTGCACCGGAACCTCTAGGAACTTGTCCATCTTGCATAATTTTTCTGGAATGACCAAGTTGTCACAATCATCCAGAGTAGATAACACCTCCTTAAGCAGTGCACGGAGATGTTCTAATTTAAATTTAAATGTCACAACATCAGGTTCAGCCTGTTGAGAAATTTTTCCTGAATCTGAAATTTCCCCATCTGACAAAACCTCCCTCATGGCCCCTTCAGATTGGTGTGAGGGTATGACAGAACAATTATCATCAGTGCCCTCCTGCTCTTCAGTGTTTAAAACAGAGCAATCGCGCTTTCTCTGATATGCAGGCATTTTGGATAAAATATTTGCTATGGAGTTATCCATTACAGCCGTCAATTGTTGCATGGTAATAAGCATTGGCGCGCTAGAAGTACTAGGGGCCTCCTGCATGGGCAAAACTGGCGTAGACACAGAAGGAGATGATGTAGAACCATGTCTACTCCCTTCATCTGAGGAATCATCTTGGGCAATTTCATTATCTGTGGCAGTACTGTCCTTACTTTGTTTGGACGCTATGGCACAATTATCACACAATTTTGAAGGGGGAGACACATTGGCTTTCATACATATAGAACATAGCTTATCTGAAGGCACAGACATGTTAAACAGGCTTAAACTTGTCAATAAAGCACAAAAACCGTTTTAAAACAAAACCGTTACTGTCTCTTTAAATTTTAAACAGAGCACACTTTATTACTGAATATGTGAAAAAATATGAAGGAATTGTTCAAAATTTACCAAAATTTCACCACAGTGTCTTAAAGCATTAAAAGTATTGCACACCAATTTTCAGAGCTTTAACCCTTAAAATAACGAAACCGGAGCCGGTTACAGATTTAACCCCTATACAGTCCCAGCTACAGTTTTTGCAATGACTTTACCAAGCCCAGAGGGGAATACGATACCAAATGACGCCTTCTAGGAACTTTTCCAACTACTCTCAGGTCCTCACACATGCATCTGCGAGTCTTGTACTCAAAAACAACTGCGCAGTAAAGGCGCGAAAATGAGGCTCAGCCTACAACTGGGAAGGCCCTTCCTGACTGGAAAAGGTGTCTAACATAGTGCCTGACGTTAAAAAACGTTCCCCAAGTTTCTAAATGTGAAAAACCAGCATAAACATGTATAAAATGCCCAAATAAAGCAATCGATTTAGCCCATAAAAGTGTCTACCAGTTTTATAGCCCATATTAAGCCCTTTATTCTGAGACTAAGAAAATGGCTTACCGGTCCCCATGAGGGGAAATGACAGCCTTCCAGCATTACACAGTCTTGTTAGAAATATGGCTAGTCATACCTTAAGCAGAAAAGTCTGCTAACTGTTTCCCCCAACTGAAGTTACTTCATCTCAACAGTCCTATGTGGAAACAGCAATCGATTTTAGTTACTGTCTGCTAAAATCATCTTCCTCTCACAAACAGAAATCTTTATCTTTTTCTGTTTCAGAGTAAATAGTACATACCAGCACTATTTTAAAATAACAAACTTTTGATAGTAGAATAAAAAAAACTACAACTAAACACCACATACTCTTAACCATCTCCGTGGAGATGTTGCCTGTGCAACGGCAAAGAGAATGACTGGTGTGGGCGGAGCCTAGGAGGGACTATATGGCCAGCTTTGCTGGGACTCTTTGCCATTTCCTGTTGGGGAAGAGATATTCCCACAAGTAAGGATGACGCCGTGGACCGGACACACCAATGTTGGAGAAATCATGTTTTTCTTGAAGGATGCAGACTTCTTCCTGTACCACTGCTTGAAGAAAGTGTCTTCCAGAAACTGGCAGTAGGACTGGGAGTTGAGCTTGACTCCATCCTCAACCCGAAAAGGCCCCACAAGCTCATCTTTGATGATACCAGCCCAAACCAGTACTCCACCTCCACCTTGCTGGCGTCTGAGTCGGACTGGAGCTCTCTGCCCTTTACCAATCCAGCCACGGGCCCATCCATCTGGCCCATCAAGACTCACTCTCATTTCATCAGTCCATAAAACCTTAGAAAAATCAGTCTTGAGATATTTCTTGGCCCAGTCTTGACGTTTCAGCTTGTGTGTCTTGTTCAGTGGTGGTCGTCTTTCAGCCTTTCTTACCTTGGCCATGTCTCTGAGTATTGCACACCTTGTGCTTTTGGGCACTCCAGTGATGTTGCAGCTCTGAAATATGGCCAAACTGGTGGCAAGTGGCATCTTGGCAGCTGCACGCTTGACTTTTCTCAGTTCATGGGCAGTTATTTTGCGCCTTGGTTTTTCCACACACTTCTTGCGACCCTGTTGACTATTTTGAATGAAACGCTTGATTGTTCGATGATCACGCTTCAGAAGCTTTGCAATTTTAAGAGTGCTGCATCCCTCTGCAAGATATCTCACTATTTTTGACTTTTCTGAGCCTGTCAAGTCCTTCTTTTGACCCATTTTGCCAAAGGAAAGGAAGTTGCCTAATAATTATGCACACCTGATATAGGGTGTTGATGTCATTAGACCACACCCCTTCTCATTACAGAGATGCACATCACCTAATATGCTTAATTGGTAGTAGGCTTTCAAGCCTATACAGCTTGGAGTAAGACAACATGCATAAAGAGGATGATGTGGTCAAAATACTCATTTGCCTAATAATTCTGCACTCCCTGTATAATAATACCATTTTTTGTATTTAAGTATAATATGCAGGTTAGAGGTTGTACTAATATAGGAAACATCTCTTGTAATCCAACTAGGTTTTGGATTACTATTCTGCATTATACTTTATACAACATTGTGCTGTGTGAATGCTCTTGTCTGCAGACTAGGACAATAACAATACTATTATTATTTGCATAATGAATACCAATTTAGCAATTAAGAGTACGTCCAATAGGAGTAGGCTTTTTTAAATATCAGATCATTTTAAAACTTTGCTAACAGCTTTGACTACGGCAACTGCCGAAATGCGTCAGCTGCACATTACATGCTGACCTCCTTTGTTTCAACCTGTGTTTCCAGGCTTTTTACTTTGTTTGTCTTCAAGTAAATAAAATAACTTTATTCACACTCCCGGCTGGTGCTCCTCAATCTTTGTGCTTTATTACTATTACTAACAGCCGTCAGTGCAGCACATCCAGTGAGAGTTTAACCACTGTTGCCCCTCAAGTTCATTGGAGTATACAGGGAACAGGACCTATCAGGAGTGTCCCAGGACCCATGCACCCGCTAGCGCTGCCAAGGATTGGCTGATGGAGTAACACACCCTAGGCAGTCAGGGGGCAGTGTTTAAGTCAAGAGAGTGAAGGATTCTCTACAAGTTTGGGGTTACTGGAGAGACACAAGCCGTTTCTTCGCAGCAACCTAATGCTCACAGTATCCAGGAAGGAGGAGTGTTACCTACGAGCAGCACCACAGTCACTCTGGGATTTGGGGAATCCCAACATCATTAGCCCGAGTGAATCCTGTCTTCACCGCATGGAATCCAAGGTGCGAGTGTTTTTCCTGTGACTCCGGAGAGTAAGCACTATGTTGTTCGGCTGACAGTCATATACCTCTAGTGATAGGATCTGTTCTATAGCCTGTACTACCGTTGTATAACTCTGTGAACCTGCTAATGTGTATATATATATGCACTATCCAGTTTATTACTCCTTTAACTGAGATTATATAAAAAAAAATTGCTATACCACTGTCATAGAGCCCTCCTTGTTGTGAATTTTAATATGTGTATATACACATAACACATAAATATATATGTACAGTATATAGTCATATACATATATATTTCTGCTGGGCTAGTTCTCATACTGTGTCTGACAGCATGAGAACCATGCTCCTATTGGAGCCTATGGAAGCACGCATTGCACCTCAGTTGTAATACCTGTGAATATTTGAGCCATAAATGTGTTTTATAAGATTTTGTAAAAAGGTGCTGCTGAGATGAACGGGATAACATTGGCATGTGAAATGGCTCATCGGCATTTGCTGCTAATTATCAAATGATAGATTGTAATGATCTTCTGTGAATTTAACCTCTGCAAAGAGTTTAAAAAGTCAGATACAGAGCAGTAAAGGGACCCAGCTGAACGGGTGAGCAAATGACAAGAGGCATATGTGTGTAACCACTAATCACCAGCTAGCTCCTAGTAGTGCATTGCTGCTCCTGAATACTTTTCAACAAAGGATACCAATAGAACTAAGAACATTTTATATTCAAAGTAAATTGAAAAGTCCCTAGCACTAGCTGAACCCTTTCTCTCATGTCCCTTTAAAAGTGACAAGTCAAAAAATAAAAACAAACTGTCCCTATTATGGGTTTATATAGTTCACCCCATGTGACTTGACTTTTTAAGCATTTAATTGTTTGCTGATAAATACTAGTTATTATACAACTTAATTGCACTTAGTTTATTGGTCTCAAAGGGATAAAAGGCTTTACTAGGACTAGAACTTGAGATGCTAAAGCCTTAACAATTACTGCAGCCACTTATTAACCATGATTCATGCCTGCCATCTATTTTATCCATTCCCACAAGACCAATACAATCCTCTATAGACTGTCTTATCTCCACGTCATATGTCCATAGCCATCCTTCACACATTATATCACTTCATTATGCCACTCATACTCTTTTTGTAGAAGTCTTCTGAGGTCTTCCATTAGAACAGTATATTTCACCCCTATATAATACATTACCCACAATCCTAATGGCAAAGGAACATCTTATCATTATATGTTATGAGTGTTCTCATTACCATCATGTCTATATCATACCTTAATTTTCATATCTGTAATGTCGTTAACGTGAAAATGTATTAAAGTATAATTATTTTGAACTTTTTTATGGAAGAATGTACTCTGAGTTTTGCATCATTTAAACACAAATGTTCCCTGTATTTAACAAAAAAACACAAATTTAATAGACTTAATGATTTAAGTTAAACTCAGAAATGGACCCAAATGAAGTGTTGCACTAAAGAAGGTCTTGTCCTCCATTAAACCAAAATTCATGTTTTATATTAAAATCTAAAAAAATATTTCATCTTCAAGGGCACATTATGACTTTCATGGGACCTAAGCTCTTTTGCCTTCATTGACATCTTTGTCCATAATATATATATATATATATATATATATATATATATATATATATATATATGACTATAATCCACTATAATATAGATATTATTCATCTTTATATCAACACAATTGAAGTATGTATCTTCCTTATTGGGCTGAGGCCAAGTGGGACTATCTACCATCATTAAGTTGTCTTCTATGGCTGAGCACTGGTGCCACCGTGGCACTAACAGGGTGGGGGGCACCAGCTCAACCTGCATAATGACTTGTACCACCTTGTACCTCCCCAACTGTGAACCTCACTCCATGAACTGAAGATAAGTTTGTGGTGCTGTGCGCTCTGAAATCTAAATGGCAGGCAGTGTCATAAGGCCCCTTTTATAAAGCTATGGATGCAACTTCAGGGCCTGAGTGCTTCAGAATTGCTTGAGCGTTCTGTAGCATCTCATAAACACATACATATACACATACTGTATATAGACAAATATACATAAATACAAATATTTAGACATTTCTACCTCTCTCTCTCTCCCACACACACACACACACACTCTCACACACAACTTGTCACATACCACATTACTTTATATTAATATGTTTTACATGTGTTTTGTGAAACTTTTATTTTAACCCTAAGGGACCGATTTATTAACGGCCGAATGCAGCTAAATAATCTGTTCCCACGCAAGCCTTCAGGCTCACCTGGAAACAGGCATTAAGAAGCAGTGGTCTTAAGTCCTCTTAAGTGCGGACAGCAATCAGCCCGATTGCATGCAATTGGGTTTATTGACACCGCCTGCTAGCGGCCGATTGGTCCCGAATCTGCAGGGGGTGGCATTGCACAAGCTTTTCTAGTGAAATGCTTGTACAATGATAAATGCCGACAGCATATGCTGTTGGCATTTATCGATGTGCGGCATACACGATCGCTACATCAGATCATGTCCGTCCGCACATTAATAAATCGGCCCCTATGACTTTACTTCAGGTTTCAGTTCAAGCTAATTCTTCTAGTGCTATTTTGTCTCACCATCTCCATTGAAATTATACGGCTTGCTAAAAGGCATGTCAGCCACACTAAACCTTCTCTGGTAAATCTGTTTTACCATGAACATGTAATATCAATTTGCGGGATAATATTAGTCTGGTCCAGCAATATTGATATTGCATCTCTCACAATTGTTGTAATCTAGGCCAATGTCTTTATATCACTTGATTATATGGGGCCGATTTATCAAGGGCTGAAGGCCACTGATGCCCCTGTTTCCGCGCGAGCTTTCAGGCTCACCGGAAACAGCATTTATGAAGCTGCGTTCTTAATACCACTGCTCCTCAACTGGTCTGCCTGCTCTGATGCTGTAGACATCAATCCGCATGATCTCATACGATCAGGCTGATTGACACCCCCTGCTAGTGGCTGCAAATCTGCAGATGGCGGCCACAAATCTGCAGGTGGCGGCATTGCACGAGCAGTTCACAAGAACTGCTTGTACAATGATAAATGCTGACAGCGTTTGCTGTTGGCATTCATCGATGTCTGTCAGACATGATCCGCTGAGCGGATCATGTCATAGAAACATAGAAACATAGATATTGACGGCAGATAAGAGCCATAGGCCCAGCAAGTCTGCCCGACCTTACCTAACAGTATAAACTTATCTAGTTCATAGGATAGCCCTATGCTTGTCCCATGCATTTTTAAAGTCCCCCACAGTGTTTGTTGCTACTACCTCTTGAGGAAGTTTATTCCATAAATCAATCACTCTTTCTGTAAAGAAGTGCTTCCTCAAATTACTTCTGAATCTACTACCCTTTAGCTTGAGCTCATGACCCCTTGTTCTTGAATTTTCCATTTTATGTAAAATACCCACAGCCTCAGTTTTACTAAACCCTTTAATGTACTTGAAAGTTGCTATCATATCACCTCTTTCCCTTCTCTCCTCTAAGCTATACATATTTAGGTCATTGAGCCTATCCTGGTAAGTTTTATTTTTTAGACCATGTACCATTTTGGTAGCCCTCCTTTGCACAGATTCAAGTTTGTTAATATCCTTCTGAAGATATGGTCTCCAGAACTGCACACAATACTCAAGATGAGGCCTAACTAATGATCTATAAAGTGGCATAAGAACCTTACTATTTCTGCTGCAAATACCTCTACCAATACATCCAAGCATTCTGCTAGCCTTACTCGCTGCATTACTACATTGTTTACTAAGTTTTAAATCATCTGAAATAATAATTCCCAAGTCCTGTTCCTCGTCTGTAACAGTCAGTAAAGTGTCATTGAGTCTGTAATTAACATTTGGATTTTTCTTCCCTAAATGCATTATTTTACACTTTGCTGTGTTAAACTTTAGACCCCAGTCATTTGTCCAATCCTCCAATTGTTGTATATCACTTCTCATTTTGTCTACCCCCCCTGGAACATCCACTCTGTTGCAAATTTTTGTATCATCTGCAAGAGACATACTTTCCCCTGTAGCCCTTTGCTGATATCGCAGATAAATATGTTAAACAAAACAGGCCCCAGAACTGACCCCTGAGGAACACCACTAGTAACAGCCCCCTCTGCTGAATGAACTCCATTTACTAAGACACTTTGTTTTCTGTCCTTAAGCCAGCATTCCACCCAGTTCACAATTTTTGAATCTAGACCAAGGAGATATAGTTTGTGAATAAGTTTATTGTGTGGGACGGTGTCAAATGCTTTGCTGAAATCTAGATATGCTACATCAACTGCTCCTCCCTTGTCTAATACTTTTGTTACATAATCAAAGAAGTCAATTAGATTAGTCTGACATGATCTCCCTGAAGTAAAACCATGCTGATTTTGGTCCTCTAAATTGTTTGTCTTTATGTAAGTCATAATTCTTTCTTTTAAGAGGCTTTCCATTAATTTCCCTACTACTGAAGTTAAACTAACTGGCCTGTAGTTGCCAGATTCTTCTCTACTGCCCTTTTTATGAAGGGGTATCTCTGTCGACAGAGATTAGTGTTAAACAGGAGCGCTGTAGCTAAAGGTGTAAACTAAAGTGAATCAAAGTGTAGCAAACTATTAGATATAAGTAGTAATGGGACACATAAAAATGTGTCAAATTATTAATAATGTGCAAAAATATATCAATGAAGTGAAGTGCTTAGTGATAAAGTGATTCGTGCATACTATGAAGTTAATTATAATAAGAAATATATTGTTTGTATATAATAAAATAAACAGTGACAAACTTGTGTTATTAAGCAAGGCTCTGCCTAAAATTTAATGCATCAAAAATAAATAACAAAGTGAAAAAGACAAAGAGATATATTAATAGTAAAAATGGACGTCTCTGTATATAAAAGGGGATTTGCCAGTACACCAAAGGTATTGGAATGTTTATCCTTATGGCCAAATGGATTTGAACAGTCCAGATATACGATATTTTGTGGATAAATGTTGCAGGCTTACCCCCAAACAATGCGTCTCTCAATGAAAGGCAAAAAGAAAATTACCGCCGTAGCGGAAGTGACGTCACCTATATGGGCGCTGGCCAGACTGAGCCCTCCGATTGGTCCTTGTACGATCGCTTCTCAGGTTCCAGCTGCTAGGTTCCACAGCCGCAAGATATCCGCTCTTTATGTGCCCAAAAGCACGCAGGATACTGTTGAAAGATGCTGCAGCTGTTTCGAGTAGGTATAGAGTTCAGCTTATCAACCTTTAATAAAGCTTGTAGTTTCGGTGCATAAGTAAGCACCAGAATATTGCAAAGTTCAGGATTTCACAGTTTCACAGACGGCAAACAGGCATCAATCTGTCACAGCAACTTGTGGCTGTAAAGTACTCTTTGGAGTTAGATAATGGCAACAAACATCAACACGTTTCTCCCTCTACAGGGCTTTCTCATCACATGTCCCGTTTCGGCATATTGTTTACATCACATGTCCCGTTTCGGCATATTGTTTACATCACATGTCCCGTTTCGGCATATTGTTTACATCACATGTCCCGTTTCGGCATATTGTTTACATCACATGTCCCGTTTCGGCATATTGTTTACATCACATGTCCCGTTTCGGCATATTGTTTACATCACATGTCCCGTTTCGGCATATTGTTTACATCACATGTCCCGTTTCGGCTGTTTGCCATATATGTACTTCTCAGCCCACTAGCCAAGTGTGCCTATATATTTGTCAAATATTTTTATTCTTTAGTGGCTTTCTCTGATTATCAAATTATCTTCTAAATGGTTTCTGCTGTGTGATGTTCTAAAATAATGCAAGTAGCTAAATATAATTCTAGAACATTTTTTAAAAAAAATATAATGTACAAATGACATATGGTATCGTCACATTGAGAGATTTAGATTTACTGTTTTGTGCTGTCTTATAATTGATATTCAGAAGTAGCGATGCTGGAATATATGGAAAAGCTAATTCAGTAAATTGCTACATAACTCAGAGCAAGAACAATATGGTAAAGTCATAAGATAGTCTCTTCTTGCTTGTGAATGATGCATCACATAAGGCTTCACTTCATTGGGGGTTTGTCATTCATACCAAATAATATAACACAACATGACTGATGAACATGTGACTTGTCAAAATGATAAGCACCACTAGGGAAATCTGGGAACCTGCTTACAAGAATGTCTGGAAGAGGGACCAAGCTTTTTGTTAAACTCTTTCTAGAATAAAAAAAAAATTCTGTACAATTTTGTTACCATTTCCTTGTTTTGTATCACAGTTTCATAGAAAAGCACCAACACGATGATATGATTGTAAACTGAAGGATGTTGTGAAAAGTATGTAATGTTGTTGAAAAAGATTTTTTTTTCTGTATTTATTATATTTTGTTTTAGCTTTTATTTGTGTTGCTGCACTTGTTTTCTGAATTGTCACCTATCACTAATATTCCCTGTTTCTATTACTTAAAGGAATAGTCTAATCAAAATTAAACTTTCACGATTCAGATAGAGCATGCAATTTTAAGCAACTTTCTAATTTACTCCTATTATCAATTTTTCTTTGTTCTCCTGCTAGCTTTATTTAAAAAAGCAAGAATGTAAGCATAGGAGCCGGCCCATTCTGAATGGTGGCTAAATGTAGCCTCCAATCAGCAAGCGCTCTCCAGGTGCTGAACCAAAAATGGGCCGGCTCCTAAGGTTACATTCAAATAAAGATACCAAGAGAACAAAGAAAAATTTATAATAGGAGTAAATGAGAAAGTTGCTTAAAATTGCCTACTCTATCTGAATCATGAAAGTTTAATTTTGACTAGACTAAGGCCTCTATTTATCAAGGTCTGTCGGACCTGATCCAACAGTGCGGATCAGGTCCGACAGACCTCGCTGAATACGGCGAGCAATACGCTCGCCGTATTCAGCATTGCACCAGCAGCTCACAAGAGCTGCTGGTGCAACGCCGCACCCTGCAGACTTGCGGCCAATAGGCCGCCAGCTGGGGGGTGTCAATCCGGCGATGTCTGTCCGCCTGCTCAGAGCAAGCGGACAGGTTATGGAGCAGCAGTCTTTGAGACCGCTGCTTCATAACTGCTGTTTCTGGCGAGCCGGGAGCTTGATAAATATGCCCCTATCTCTTTAACATTGTAGATATGTCCCTACATGGCTTGAGATGGTTGTATCTACTGTACATCTTTATTTGTTAGCAACAATGCCTTATGCTTTCATTACTGAAGTAAACACATAAACAACCACCACCCCACCACTTTCTCCTCCTCTTCTAATTCCTTATGTATATGTTTCTCCCTCTCTGTCTTCTATATCTTTATTTGCTTTTCAATACCACATTTGTTTTTGCTGTATTATGTATATGTTTTTTTCACTTCATTTCACATTTCTCTTTTTCTTTTCTCTGCCTCGCACCTCTTCTTCTCCATCTCCATCTTCTCCATCCTATGGCCTTTACTTATCAAGCCGTCGACTTTCTTGCATTCGACAGCACCAATACGCTCACCT
The DNA here is from genome assembly GCF_027579735.1 of Bombina bombina. Classification (NCBI taxonomy): domain Eukaryota; kingdom Metazoa; phylum Chordata; class Amphibia; order Anura; family Bombinatoridae; genus Bombina; species Bombina bombina. The sequence continues at coordinate 81,605,887 of NC_069499.1, forward strand.
AAGTTTGCCTAACATCGCTGCCGCGGACCTGAATACGTTCTCCAAAATTATCAAGAAAGCTGTCAAAAAGCCGCGCACCAAGCACGGAGTGATGAGCAGTGGACTGTTGTTAACTAACAGTCATCGATCTCGCTGCTCTTCGGCTTATTTACAGCTTTCTTGGTACCCTGTAACTAAACACCCACACTATACTATACTGTTTTACCCCCTATACCACCGCTCCCGGAGCCCACCGCACCAAAATAAAGTTATTAACCCCTAAACCGCCGCTCCCGGAGCCCACCGCAACTCTAATAAAGTGTTTAACCCCTAAACTTCCACTCCCGGAGCCCACCGCCACCTACATTATACATATTAACCCCTAATCTGAACCCCCAACACCTCCTCCACCTACATTATACTTTTTACCCCCTAAACCGCCACTCCCGGACCCCGTCGCAACTAAATAAAATGTTTAACCCCTAAACCGCCGCTCACGGACCCCGCCGCAACTAAATAAAAGGTTTAACTCCTAAACCGCTGCTCACGGATCCCGCCGCTACTTACATTAAATTTATTAACCCCTTATCTGACCCCCCTACACCGCCGCCACCTACATTAATTTTATTAACCCCTAAACCTAAGTCTAACCCTAAACCTAACACCCCCTAACTTAAATATAATTTAAATGAATCTAAATAAATATTCCTATCATGAAATAAATTATTCCTATTTAAAACTAAATACTTACCTATAAAATAAACCCTAAGATAGCTACAATATAACTAATAGTTACATTGTAGCTAGCTTCATATTTGTTTTACAGGCAACTTTGTATTTATTTTAACTAGGTACAATACCTAGCTAAAATAAGTACAAATATACCTGTAACATAAAACCTAGCCTAAGTTACAATTACACCTAACACTACACTATCATTAAATAAATTCCCTAAATTAAAATAAATGAATTACAATTAAATACAATTAAATAAAATTAACTAAAGTACAAAAAAAACAAACACTAAATTGCAGAAAATAATAAAATAATTGCATTTTTTTAAACTAATTACACCTAATCTAATTCCCCCTAATAAAATAAAAAAAGCCCCCCAAAATAATAAAAATCCCTACCGTATACTAAATTACAAATAGCTCTTAAAAAGGCCTTTTGCGGGGCATTGTCCCAAAGTAATCAGCTCTTTTACCTGTAAGAAAAAATACAATACCCCCCCAACAGTTCTGCGTTAGCTTTAAAAAGCAGCATTAAGGGGTCCTAACAATGCTTTTTAACGCCCGCTGGTATTACGAGTATGGCAGGTACAGGTGTATCGCTCACTTTTTTTCCGCGACTTTTCCATACCGCAAATCCCCTTACGTCAATTGCGTATCCTATCTTTTTAATGGGATTTTCCTAACGCTGGTATTACAAGTCTTGGAGAAAGTGAGCGGTACAGCCTCTACCTCCAAGACTCCTACCGCATATAAGAGTAAGTAGTTAAGAGTTTTATGCGCTAACGCCGGAACATAAAGCTCTTAACTACAGTGCTAAAAAGTACACTAACACCCATAAACTACCTATGAACCCCTAAACTGAGGCCCCCCACATTGCAAACACTATAATAAAATTATTTAACCCCTAATCTGCAGCCCCTAACATCGCTGACACCTACATTATATTTATTAACCCCTAATCTGCCCCCCCAATGTCGCCGCCACCTACCTACACTTATTAACCCCTAATCTGCCGACCGGACATCGCAGCCATTATAATAAATGTATTAACCCCTAAACCTCCGCACTTCAATAGGCAGGCAAACTTTAAAACCCACAAGGACTCTTTCTGGCCACAATAGTGATGGAAAGGCCCTCTCTGTCTTCTATATCTTTATTTGCTTTTCAATACTACATTTGTTTTTGCTGTATTATGTATATGTTTTTTCACTTCATTTCACATTTCTCTTTTTCTTTTCTCTGCCTTGCACCTCTTCTTCTCCATCCTATGGCCTCTACTTATCAAGCCGTCGACTTTCTTGCATTCGACGGCACCAATAAGCTCACCTAAGTTTGCCTAACATCGCTGCCGCGGACCTGAATACGTTCTCCAAAATTATCAAGAAAGCTGTCAAAAAGCAGCGCACCAAGCACGGAGTGATGAGCAGTGGACTGTTGTTAACTAACAGTCATCGATCTCGCTGCTCTTCGGCTTATTTACAGCTTTCTTGGTACCCTGTAACTAAACACCCACACTATACTATACTGTTTTACCCCCTATACCACCGCTCCCGGAGCCCACCGCACCAAAATAAAGTTATTAACCCCTAAACCGCCGCTCCCGGAGCCCACCGCAACTCTAATAAAGTGTTTAACCCCTAAACTGCCGCTCCCGGAGCCCACTGCCACCTACATTATACATATTAACCCCTAATCTGCCCCCCTACACCTCCTCCACCTACATTATACTTATTAACCCCTAAACCGCCACTCCCGGACCCCGTTGCAACTAAATAAAATGTTTAACCCCTAAACCGCCGCTCACGGACCCCGCCGCAACTAAATAAAATGTTTAACTCCTAAACCGCTGCTCACGGACCCCGCCGCTACTTACATTAAATTTATTAACCCCTTATCTGACCCCCCTACACCGCCGCCACCTACATTAATTTTATTAACCCCTAAACCTAAGTCTAACCCTAAACCTAACACCCCCTAACTTAAATATAATTTAAATGAATCTAAATAAATATTCCTATCATGAAATAAATTATTCCTATTTAAAACTAAATACTTACCTATAAAATAAACCCTAAGATAGCTACAATATAACTAATAGTTACATTGTAGCTAGCTTTATATTTGTTTTACAGGCAACTTTGTATTTATTTTAACTAGGTACAATACCTAGCTAAAATAAGTACAAATATAAATTCCAAAACAATGGTACTGTTTAAGATAAAAGTTCTCTTTATTAGGACAAGTTAAAACAAAAGGCCAGTCTGACATGTTTCGGCTGTCCGCCTTATTCATAGACTCTGGAGTCTATGAATAAGGCGGACAGCCGAAACATGTCAGACTGGCCTTTAAGTAGTGTTTTTGATTTTTAATATTACTGCACGTGAGCAACTTTGTTTTAACTTGTCCTAATAAAGAGAACTTTTATCTTAAACAGTACCATTGTTTTGGAATTTATATATACCCGACCTGGAAGAGGGCCGGTGTGTACTGTAAAAGGGCAATCCAGCCCACCCGAGGGGGCTCCGGGTAAGACAGCACAGAATACACGCCAAGACCGGCTTAACATATAGGAGAGGAGCAACGCTGCCAGCTCGGATGACTCATTCACTGATTGGCCGCAACTAAGCACGTGTATCGTGACGTCAGACGCCGAAGGGAAATCTCTAAACCACGAGAGAGTGGAATATCAGTGATCCCGGAGGTTTTACGAGACGGTGTGACCAGAACGAAGTGTCTATATCGGTCAGAAGAAGAGCAGGTGAGAGTGCAATATATCCCTCATATGCTATATAGAAGCCGTTAGCGGTCGGACATCCAGGACCACGAAGCAATTCACGCTACTGTCTAAGTACAAATATACCTGTAAAATAAAACCTAGCCTAAGTTACAATTACACCTAACACTACACTATCATTAAATAAATTCCCTAAATTAAAATAAATGAATTACAATTAAATACAATTAAATAAAATTAACTAAAGTACAAAAAAACCAAACACTAAATTGCAGAAAATAATAAAATAATTGCATTTTTTAAACTAATTACACCTAATCTAATTCCCCCTAATAAAATAAAAAAAAGCCCCCCAAAATAATAAAAATCCCTACCCTATACTAAATTACAAATAGCTCTTAAAAAGACCTTTTGCAGGGCATTGTCCCAAAGTAATCAGCTCTTTTACCTGTAAAAAAAATACAATACCCCCCAACAGTAAAACCCACCACCCACACACCCAACCCTACTCTAAAACCCACCCAATCCCCCCTTAATAAAACCTAACACTACCCCAATGAAGAGCACCCTACCTTGGGACGTCTTCACCCAACCAGGCAGAAGTGGTCCTCCAGACGGTCCGAAGTCTTCATCCTATACGGGCAAAAGAGATCCTCCAGACGGCCAGAAGTCTTCATCCAGGTTGCATCTTCTATCTTCATCCATCCAGAGAAGAGCGGGTCCATCTTCAAGACATCCGACGCGGAGCATCCTTCCAGGCCAACGACTACCCGACGAATGAATATTCCTTTAAATGACGTCATCCAAGATAGAATTCAATCAGCCAATCGGAATTAAGGTAGGAAAAATCCTATTGGCTGAGGCAATCAGCCAATAGGATTGAGCTCGCATTCTATTGGCTGTTCCAATCAGCCAATAGAATGCAAGCTCAATACTATTGGCTGATTGAACTTCAATCCCTCACCAAATTACCTCTTATAAAAAGGGACTATTTAAATGTCATAACCCTATATGCAATGCATGTGGAATCTTGGAGATGAGGAGATGATTTAAGAGTGAAGTAACAGATGAGAGATTTGAACACAGAGAATGCTTTAACTGTAGGTCCACTTACGTCATCTATTTATTAATGTGTACACCATGTAAGATCCAGTTTGTGGGTCTTAAAACACGGGAGGATGTCCTCTTCTGCCCCATCGGATGAACACTTCTGAACGGATCGGATGACCACTTGTGCCCAGTTGGGTGAAAACGGCTCAAGGTAGGGTGATCTTCAATGGGGTAGTGTTAGGTTTTTTTAAGGGGGGGATCGGGTGGGTTTTAGAGTAGGGGTGTGTGGGTGGTGGGTTGTAATGTTGGGGGGTATTGTATTTGGGTTTTTTTACAGGTAAAAGAGCTGATTACTTTGGGGCAATGCCCCACAAAAAGCCATTTTAAGGGCTGGTAAAGGAGCTGATTACTTTGTAATTTAGTTTAGGATAGGGAAGTTTATTATTTTTTTTTTTTTTTTTTTTTTATTAGGGGGCTTAGATTAGGTGTAATTAGTGTAAAATTCTTGTAATATTTTTTTATTTTTTGTAATTTAGTGTTTGTTTGTTTTTGTAATATAGTTTAGTTTATTTAATTGTATTTTATGTTAGATAATTGTAGTTAATTTATTTAATTAATTTATTGATAGTGCAGTGTTAGGTGTATTTGTAACTTAGGTTAGGATTTATTTTACAGGTAATTTTGTAATTATTTTAACTAGGTAGCTATTAAATAGTTATTAACTATTTAATAGCTATTGTACCTAGTTAAAATAAATACAAAGTTGCCTGTAAAATAAATATAAATCCTAAAATAGCTACCATGTAACTTTTAGTTATATTGTAGCTATATTAGGGTTTATTTTATAGGTAAGTATTTAGTTTTAAATAGGATTAATTTATTTAATTTTAGAAATTTTATTTAGATTTATTAAAAATAGATTTAACTTAGGGGGTGTTAGGGTTAGGGTTAGACTTAGGTTTAGGGGTTAATAACGGCGACGTTGGGGGCGGGAGATTAGGGGTTAATAATTGTAGGTAGATGGCGGCGACGTTGGGGGGGAATATTAGGGGTTAATAAAATGCATTATAATGTTTGCGAGGCGGGAGTGCGGCGGTTTAGGGGTAAATACATTTATTATAGTGGTGGCGATGTCCGGTCGGCAGATTAGGGGTTAATAAGTGTAGGTAGGTGGCGGCGACGTGGGGGGGGGCAGATTAGGGGTTAATAAATATAATGTAGGTGTCGGCGATGTTAGGGGCAGCAGATTGGGGGTTCATAGGGATAATGTAGGTGGCGGCGGTGTCCGGAGCTGCAGATTAGGGGTTAATAGTATAATGCATGTGGCGACGATGTTGGGGGCGGCAGATTAGAGGTTAATAAGTGTAAGGTTAGGGGTGTTTAGACTTGGGTTTCATGTTAGGGTGTTAGGTGTAGACTTAGAAAGTATTTCTCCATAGGAAACAATGGGGCTGCGTTAGGAGCTGAACGCTGCTTTTTTGCAGGTGTTAGTTTTTTTTCAAGCCAACTCAGCCCCATTGTATCCTATGGGGAAATCGTGCACGAGCACGTTTTCCAGTTTACCGCTACTGTAAGCAACGCTGGTATTACAGGTAGAAGTGGAGCTAAATTTTGCTCAATGCTCACTTTTCTGAGGCTAACGCAGCCATTCAGAAAACTTGTAATACCAGCGTTGTTTAAAGTAAGCGCTGCGTTAGCCCCGCAAGTTTTTACCGACAAAACTTGTAAATCTAGCCGATTATAAGAAATCAGACACTTTTTGGCAATGAAGCTGGGAATTCATAATAGGAAAATAATAAAGGTTTGAGTTCAGAACCATTTAAAGAGAAAAAAGATAGCCCTTGTTAGAGTGATGGAAGGAAGAGTTGATGTATCATCCAAGCCTTCGCCCACCAAAAAGGGTGACACTAATATGCGTGTAAGCAACAGGAAAATCTATGAAGGTAAAATGTTTTAAAGTAAATATTTTTTTATAAAGAGGAGCAAGAATAGGGATAGTAGAAAATTAGGTTTGCTGATCTTATATTAAAAATGGTAGTTTTTTAATATTCTAGCACTTTAGTATAATGTGAATGATCAAGATTCGCTTAGGGGTGCTGTTAACATAAAACTAGTAGTGTCAGGACTGTCCAATAAAATTTCATTTAGGCTTTTAAATTTGGCACTTGTAATGCTTTGGGTCATACAGCTATGAGTATGGCCATTAGGCTGAAATATGTTTGTTGACCCTGACATTCTGGTGCAGCGTTTTCCATTGTACCGCGTCTGTGAAGAATGTTTTAGTAAAGTTGTTTAAATAAAGGAATTCATTTTACAAGATGTTTTTGCTCCTCACTCATCTTCTTGGGAATGTTGAGACCCTTTCACACTCCCACAATACATATAAGTGGTCTTGTGTCCTTTTGGCTGCCATAAGCTTGCAACAATATTTATAATAAGGTTATACAAAGCTACAAACACTGCTGCCATAAAATACTATAGCAACATGCACACTCCCCAAATCATATCAGCCTACCTAGCTGTACTCTTAAACAAGGGATACCAAGAAAACAACACAAATTTGATAATAGAAACAAATTGGAAGGTTGTGTAAAATTGCATGCTCAGCCTGAATCATGAATGTTACATTTTGACTAGACTGTCCCTATAATAACAATGAGTCTACAGAACAGGAAAGATGATATATGCATAAAATAATATTCCATCAAAGGTGATTGGGTAACTTTTAATGCATAAGAGAATTCAGCAATAAAATTACTAGATTGTGAATAGATCGGTTTGCAACTAAACTTGGGTTACTGGTGCCAAGAGTAATTAGAATATACAGGTGAAGGAATTTATAGCTTTTCAACAGTCATGTGTTGTGTGCACAAAATGCAGTAGAACTTGGCATTCTGTGAGTGAAATTCAGACAGCAGTAAATAGTGATTTAGCACACCGAGTGGTGCACTGAACTTGCAGTAATCAGTTTTAGAGTACAGCTCTGTTCTCTGAAATGAAAAAAAAAGAAAACCAACAAAACCTTCCTTTACAAAATAAGCTCACTTACAGTACCTGTAGGTGTAATATTACCCAGTAGGGTGTCCTCTGGAAATCTCATGCACTTATTCAACAATAATACAACACAATTAATTTAAGAGTATTTGCAGAACTTGCCTTTGTATTATTTTTTTGTGCTAGCAACCCACACACACTAAATCAGCTAAGAGTCTTGTGGTTGTGGTTACTTAATTGCCTCTTTATCGTATTTATTATCTGTTATTATTGATTCCAGCCGTATGCATAGCCATAGATTTATCTTATGTGCATTATTTGTTTAATGCCGTCTCATACTTGTTCATAATTGATATATTCTCCGTATTGTGCAGTTCTATATGAATACGTTCAGTAGTGTTTGTGTGTGTGTGCGTATGTATGTCTGTGTGTGTAAGTGTTGATGTGTATGTGTACATGTTTGTCTTGGTGTGTATGTATGCATGTGTGTGCATGTTGGTGTGTGTTTAACTGATGATGTGTATAAGTGCTTGTGTTGGTGTGTGCATGCATGTGTTGATATGTGTGTGTTGGTTTGTATGTGTGTCTGTGTTGATTTATATATGCATGTGTTGTTGGGATATGTGTGTGTTGGTTGCGTTGGTGTATTACGCATGTGTGTGCATGTTTGTGTGTTGGTGTGTGTTGGTATGTATGTATGTTTGGGTAGGTCATGGCATTTATGTGTTTTGTTGTATGTGTTAGTGTATACATTAAGTGTGTGTATCTTTATGTTGGTGTGTATGTATGTCTGTGTATGTGTTGGTGTATATGTGTGCGGGTGTTGGTGTATGAATATGTTATATTATGTTGGTGTATACAGTATGTGTGCGTATGTTTGTATGTTGTTTTGTGTGTGTGTGTATGTTTGTGTGTGTGTGTATGTATGTCTTGGTATGGGTTGTATATCTGTGGATGTGTTGGTATATGTATGTGTTTTATGTGTTGGTGTATACAGTATGTGTGTTTATGTTTGTATGTTGTTGTGTGTTGCTGTATATGTATGTCTGGGTATTTGTTGTTGTATATCTGTGTGTGTGTTGGTGTATGTGTGTGTTGTATGCGTTGGTGTATACAGTATGTGTGTGAATGTTTGTGTGTTTGTGTGTATGTTTGTTTGGGTATGTGTTGGTGTATACTGTATATGTATTTGTGTATGTTTTGATGTTTGTATATGTGTGTTGTGTGTGTGTTGCTGTGTTTTCACCTGGACACACATTTTTCTCTGTATGCATGTCTATTTGCATACCAACTTATAAAGTCATTAGAAGGACATTTATAAATATTTGAATGCTCCAGTGAATTTTAAAGTCAGAGGGCATATATTTACTCAAAATTAATTACAGTGCCTTTCATTGTTTAGGATTGTATGAGTAAATAATCTCCACTAAAGATTTTATTAATTATATTACAGGGAAAAAAAATCCAACAGGAAGAATCACTTTATAATGTAATGAATTTCCAGGATGTCTACATCATTTTGTATATTTAACCATAGCTGTAGAAAGGATCCAATTAATCCTAGAATATGACACTAGATGCATGGGGGGGGGGGGGGGGTGTCAGTAGAAAATATTCCAAAAAAATTATAAACATATTAAATAACCGATCTAGTTATCAAAAAAAGCTAAACATTTTGGGTCAGATTACAAGTGGAGCGCTAATTAACGCTTCCGCTCGAGAGTTAATTGTGCTAGAAGTAAGCTAGCAGGTTACGCTCATATTACAAGTTGAAAGTAAACTATGATAGTTTGAGAGCAAAAAACAAAGTTAATGGATTGTGTGTGCGTTCACATATTTCTCCATAGAAGTAAAGGGAGAAAAAAAGTGGAGATCCCCCCCCACTCTTGTGCAAACCCAATTAAATATTCTCATGTGCACTAAACCGTCATGAAAATATGAATATTTCACATTCCACCATTCTTCAAATAACAGAATATGTTCTATTTTATTATAAATAAATATTTCTGCATATATCTGATGGTATTTTTGTAAATTATATATATATATACATGATTATACATAGGCATAGAAGAATTTCTATTTAGAAATACTAAGAATATATTTTGATGCAGAACATTGGAATGTAAAACATTTACAGTAAATACATAGTTAAAACCTTCATTAAAAATTAATATTGCATAAATATGCTTTTCTTTCCTAAGATATGGTGTGTCCATGGCTTGAGTAATTACTGTTGGGAATATCACTCCTGGCCAGCAGGAGAAGGCAAAGAGAACCCCAGTTAAACTGCTAAGTATCACTCCCTTACCCACAACCCCCAGTCATTCTCTCTGCCTTCGGTGCATGGAGGAGGTGAAGTCTAGGTGTCTGAAGAAATGTTTTTATTTAATCTACAAGCAAGTTTTGGGGTATAGCTAGATTCCACGTCATTCCTTGCAGTTGGGTAGTGGTGACTTTAAAGCAGTTAGGAACTTGTAAAGAGGCACTTACTGCATTTTCCTAACAATTGCTGCGCTGGTTTAGAAAACCAGTGTTGGCAACTCTGTTCTTTCTTTTTCAAAGGTCTCTGTGAGGAACTGTGTCCTCTCATACCTTGTAACTGTCTACATGCTGGTTAGCGGAGCAGGTAAGTGCTTTTTCTTCCAGTCGGGGACACCATGCACTTAACAAATTAACCACTGCTTTTTTTATTGGGACATGGATAATTTTTTCCATTTCTGGGTGATCCGGTCTTAATTGGTAGAGGTAAGGCACCTCAGTAATTGAGGTGTGGGGTTGCCTGAGGGGTATTTTAGAAGTTTATTTGATGTTTATTTAATGTTTTTTTCATAACTTTTCTCACATAATTTTAGCTGGGGATTGATCCTATTTTGGCATAAAATTTAAAGTGTATTTTTTCCTTGGCTTATTTTAATTGAATATTAAAATCTTTTAAACTTATCTGTACAAGTTTATTTACTGTTTCACAACATGTCTGATATGGAGCAAGAGCCTGCTCTCACAAATTCATGCTTATTATGTTTAGAGCCTGGCACAAACTGCAGCTCCTATGCAATTTTGTTCTTCATGTGTCAAGAAAACCTTGCAAAATAAAGGTAACATTTAAGAGAACTACTATTCCTATTGAGGATGGCTGCTCTTTTAAGGATCCGATGGACAAGAAGCGTGAAGCTTTTTTGAAAAAGATTTATGTTCATCAAGGTCTCCAATGGCAACCTGCGGTGTGTATTGCCACTGTGACTAGTGAGGCATCTTATTGGTTTGACACCTTGTCTGATTCTCTTCAAGTAGAGACTTCCTTGGATAAAATTCAAGATAGGATTAAAGCTCTTAAATTGGCCAATTCCTTCATTGCAGATGCCATTTTACAGGTTGTTAGACTAGGAGCTAAAAATTCTAGTTTTGCTGTCCTAGCCCGCAGGGCGTTATGGTTGAAATCCTGGTCTGTGGACGTTTCCTGTAATGTCAAGCTTCTGGCGATTCCTTACAAGGGCAAAACCTTGTTTGGACCCAGTTTGGCAGAAATTATCTCTGATATTACGGATGGAAAAGGGTCTTTTCTACCTCAAGATAAGAAGAATAGGCCTAAAGGACGTCAGAGTAATTTTTGTTCCTTTCGTAACTTCAGAGGAAAGCCTTCCCCTTCTTCTTCCAAGCAGAAACAATCAAGTCTTCTTGGAAACCCAATCAGTCTTGGAACAAGGGGAAACAATCAAAGACACTGCAGCTGATTTCAAATCAGCACAAAGGGTTTGCCCACGATCCGGGAACAGATCAGGTGGGGGGGGCAGGCTTTCTCAGTTTTCAAAAGCCTGGATACAAGATGTCCCAGATCCCTGGACTGTGGACATAGTATCCCAGGGTTACAAATTGGAATTTAAGAATTTTTCTCCCAGAGGTAGATTCCATCTCTCAAGATTATCTGCAGACCAGATAAAGAGAGAGGCATTCTTTAAATGTATACAACATCTTTCCTCCCTGGAAGTCATAGTTCCAGTTCCAGTTCCAGTGCAGGAACAGGGTCTCAGGTTCTACTCCAACCTATTTGTGGTTCCAAAAAAGAGGGAACTTTCCGTCCCATTCTAGACTTGAAGTTTCTAAACAAGTTTCTCAAAGTTCCATCCTTCAAGATGGAGACTATATGCTCAATTCTTCCTTTAGTACAAGAAGGTCAGTTCATGACAACCATAGACCTAAAGGATGTGTATTTTCATGTTCTTATTCAAATGGACCATCAGAGATTCCTGAGATTTGCCTTTCTAGACAAACATGTCCAGTTCGTTTCCCTTCAATTTGCTCTAGCCACGGCTCCCAGAATTTTTTCAAAGGTTCTAGGGGCTCTTTGGCAGTTATCGTTCTTGTTGAATTGCTGTGGCACCCTACCTGGACAACATATTGGTTCAGGCACCATCTTTTCAACAAACAAAATCTCACACCGAGATATTGTTGTTTTTTCTTCGTTCCCACGGATGGAATGTGAATATGTATAAAATGTATGGAGGTAATTGGTCTGATGGTGGCTTCCATGAACATCAATTCTTTTGCTCGATTCCATTTGAGAGCTCTCCAGTTGTACATGCTCAGACAATGGAATTGCAACCATGCGGATCTATCTCAGAGAATAGAGTTAGATCAGTCATCTAGAGACTCTCTCCTGTGGTGGATTTCTCAGGAACATCTGTCTCAGGGCACATGCTTTTAAAGACCTTCCTGGGTGATCGTGACCATGGACGCCAGCCTGCTGGGCTGGGGAGCAGTGTGGAACTCGTTAAGCTCAGGGCCTTTGGACACTGGAGGAGTCTGCTCTTCCCATCAACATCTTAGAGTTGAGGGTGATTTACAATGCTCTATTGGCTTGGCATCAGTTGTCCTCAGCCCAGTTTATCAGGTTCCAGTCAGACAACATAACCTCTGTGGCTTACATCAATAACCAGGGAGGAACTCGGAGTTCCTTAGCCATGAAGGAGGTTACTCGGATTCTTCAGTAGGCAGAGACCCCCAATTGCTGTCTATCTGCTATCCACATTCCTGGAGTAGACAACTGGGAAGCGGATTTTCTGGGCAGACAGACCTTTCATCCCGGGAGTGGAAACTGCATCCGGAGGTATTTTCCAGCTTAGTCCTCAAATGGGGGGTACAGGAGTTAGATCTGATGGCGTCCCATCAGAACACCAAGCTTCCAAGGTACGGTTCAAGGTTAAGAGATCCGCAGGTCATTCTGATAGATGCTCTGGCGGTTCCTTGGGCTTTCATGTTGGTATACCTGTTTCCTCCGTTTGCTCTCCTTTCACGAGTCATTGCTTGTATTAAACAGAAGAGGGCGTCAGTGATTCTAATAGCCCCTGCATGGCCTTGCATGATCTGATTTCCAGACCTAGTGGAGATGTCATCTCTCCCACCTTGGAGACTACCTCTGAGGAAGGACCTCCTGATTCAGGGTCCCTTCCTTCATCCAAATCTCATTTCTCTGAAGCTGACTGCTTGAAGATTGAACGCTTAATTCTGTCGAAGCATGGTTTTTCTGAGTCGGTCATTGAGACCATGATTCAGGCTCGCAAGCCTGTTACTAGAAAGATTTACCATAAGATATGGCTTTTATTTCTTTATTGGTGTGAATCCAAGGGCTACCCTTGGAGTAGAATTAGAATTCCTAGAATTTTATCTTTTCTTCATGAAGGCCTGGAAAAGGGATTGTCAGTCAGTACCCTGAAGGGTCAGATTTCTGCTTTATCAGTTTTACTACATAAAAGTTTGGCGGATGTGCCAGATGTGCAATCTTTTTTTCAGGCCTTGGACAAAATCAGGCCTGTCTTTAAGTTTTTTGTTAAATTGTTATCTTGGAATGTTTTGTTTCTTGTTGCTATCTCTTCTGCTCGTAGAGTCTCGGAACTCTCAGCTCTGCAGTGTGATTTCCCTTATCTTGTTTTTCATGCCGATAAGGCGGTTCTTCGTATGAAGTTAGGTTTCCTTCCTAAGGTTGTTTCTAATAGAAATATCAATCAGGAAATTGTTGTTTCCTCTCTGTGTCCTAATCCTCTTTCTTCCAAAGAATGTTTGTTACACAATTTGGATGTTGAACGTGCTCTTAAATTCTACTTACAGGTGACTAAGGATTTTCGCCAGTCCTCTGCCCTCTTTGTCTGTTTCTCTGTGAAATGTAAAGGTCAGAAAGCTACTGCTACTACTCTTTCTTTTTATTTATGAAGTATAATTCGTTTGACGTATGAGACTGCTGGACAGCAGCCTCCTGAGAGAATTACGGCTCATTCCACAAGAGCTGTTTCCTCTTCTTGGGCTTTCAAAAATTAAGCTTCTGTGGAACAAATTTGCAAGACTGCAACTTGGTCTTCTCTACATACTTTTTCAAAATTTTCCAAATTTGATATTTTAGCCTCGGCTGAGGCTTCTTTTGGGAGAAAGGTTCTTCAAGCGGTGGTGCCTTCTGTTTAGGACTTCCTGTCTTGTCCCTCCCTATTTATCTGTGTCCTCTAGCTTGTGTATGGGTTCCCAACAGTAATTACTCAAGCAGTGGACTCACCATATCTTAGGAAAGAAAAACAAAATGTTTGCTTTCCTGATAAATGTATTTATTTCTGGATATGGTAAGTCCACGGCCCCACCCTTTATTTTAAGACAGTTGTTCTTTTGACTATAAGCTCAGGCACCTCTACACCTTGTGTTACTCCTTTTTCTCCATTTCCCTTCGGTCGAATGACGGGGTTGTGGGTAAGGGAGTGATACTTACCAGTTTAACTGTGGTGCTCTTTGCCTCCTCCTGCTGGCCAGGAGTGATATTCCCAACAGTAATTACTCAAGCCGTGGACACACCATATCCGGAAATAAATAAATTTATCAGGTAAGCATACATTTATACACCTATAAATTCATAAATACATAGGTATACATATATTATATATATATATATGTATACCGTATTTTCCGGCGTATAAGACGACTGGGCGTATAAGACGACCCCCTACTTTTCCTGTTAAAAATATAGGGTTTGTGCTATACTCGCCGTATAAGACTACCCCCTTACCCCCTCAATGAATGCAGCAAGTACACCAAATTAAATCAGTTTGGAGCAAGTATGGGGTATGGGATATACGGTAGGTTTTCACCTCAAAATTCACCCAGTGTGCAGATAACTTTTTTGTTGCATGTGTTTGTGTGTGGGGGGGGGTGTTTGTGGCAGTGTTGTGGCGGTTAACAGGGATAATTGGGGGGTTCCATGGGCAGGTTGTGGGCTCCAAACAACTGTTAGGACCAGATCCAATTTAAGGCACCATTTTTGCCCAGGTTTGTAAGCCCTGCGCTAAACACTTCTGCTTCCACAATTGCGCGCTCCTTTTAACTTCAGCGCACTCATGTAAGAGTAAGAGCCCCTTTTAACTGCAGCACATGTTCCCTGCCCAATAGCAGCATTATCGTTTTCCAGTAGTTCGAACTGCAGGCTGCTGATTGTCACACAAGCATGGAGTACAAGTAGTATCCCAGTAGTTAACATGCTGAGCGGCATAGAAGTCAGTCAGCATGTGAACTACTGGGATACTACTTGTACTCCATGCTTGTGTGACAATCAGCAGCCTGCAGCTCGAACTACTGGAAAACGATAACTCCACTATTAAGCTATGAACGTGTGATTTAGCTTTGGCTGACTCGCTGCCCTCCTGCCACTGCCAATGAGTCTTAACACAGTAATAACCCCACGCCACGGTTATTCATTCCTTACCTACTAGCTCCCAACCAATCAGTGTGGCGTTGCTTTCCAAAACTTATGTAACTCCCCAGTAATTGCAACAAACAAGCTCTCAATGCCCGCCATTACATACAACACATCTCCTTGGCAACCTCTGCACCCGCCCAGTGTCCGCCTCTGTTTCAGTGGAGCTCAGTTTAGGATAACGTTATCTGTACTCTGTAATAATAAGGCTTATAAGACGACACCCGGCGTGTTATAAAAAGTCGTCTTATATGCCGGAAAATACGGTATATATATATATATATATATATACAGTATTTAACAAAAGTGAGTACACTCCTCACATTTTTGTAAATAATTTATTAGATCTTTTCATGTGACAACACTGAAGAAATGACACTTTGCTACAATGTAAAGTAGTGAGTGTACAGCCTATATATATACAGGGAGTACAGAATTATTAGGCAAATTAGTATTTTGACCACATCATCCTCTTTATGCATGTTGTCTTACTCCAAGCTGTATAGGCTCGAAAGCCTACATATTAGGTGATGTGCATCTCTGTAATGAGAAGGGGTGTGGTCTAATGACATCAACACCCTATATCAGGTGTGCATAAATATTAGGCAACTTCCTTTCCTTTGGCAAAATGGGTCAAAAGAAGGACTTGACAGGCTCAGAAAAGTAAAAAATAGTGAGATATCTTGCAGAGGGATGCAGCACTCTTAAAATTGCAAAGCTTCTGAAGCGTGATCATCGAACAATCAAGCGTTTCATTCAAAATAGTCAACAGGGTCGCAAGAAGCGTGTGGAAAAACCAAGGTGCAAAATAACTGCCCATGAACTGAGAAAAGTCAAGCGTGCAGCTGCCAAGATGCCACTTGCCACCAGTTTGGCCATATTTCAGAGCTGCAACATCACTGGAGTGCCCAAAAGCACAAGGTGTGCAATACTCAGAGACATGGCCAAGGTAAGAAAGGCTGAAAGACAACCACCACTGAACAAGACACACAAGCTGAAACGTCAAGACTGGGCCAAGAAATATCTCAAGACTGATTTTTCTAAGGTTTTATGGACTGATGAAATGAGAGTGAGTCTTGATGGGCCAGATGGATGGGCCCGTGGCTGGATTGGTAAAGGGCAGAGAGCTCCAGTCCGACTCAGACGCCAGCAAGGTGGAGGTGGAGTACTGGTTTGGGCTGGTATCATCAAAGATGAGCTTGTGGGGCCTTTTCGGGTTGAGGATGGAGTCAAGCTCAACTCCCAGTCCTACTGCCAGTTTCTGGAAGACACCTTCTTCAAGCAGTGGTACAGGAAGAAGTCTGCATCCTTCAAGAAAAACATGATTTTCATGCAAGACAATGCTCCATCACACGCGTCCAAGTACTCCACAGCGTGGCTGGCAAGAAAGGGTATAAAAGAAGAAAATCTAATGACATGGCCTCCTTGTTCACCTGATCTGAACCCCATTGAGAACCTGTGGTCCATCATCAAATGTGAGATTTACAAGGAGGGAAAACAGTACACCTCTCTGAACAGTGTCTGGGAGGCTGTGGTTGCTGCTGCACGCAATGTTGATGGTGAACAGATCAAAACACTGACAGAATCCATGGATGGCAGGCTTTTGAGTGTCCTTGCAAAGAAAGGTGGCTATATTGGTCACTGATTTGTTTTTGTTTTGTTTTTGAATGTCAGAAATGTATATTTGTGAATGTTGAGATGTTATATTGGTTTCACTGGTAAAAATAAATAATTGAAATGGGTATATATTTGTTTTTTGTTAAGTTGCCTAATAATTATGCACAGTAATAGTCACCTGCACACACAGATATCCCCCTAAAATAGTTATAACTAAAAACAAACTAAAAACTACTTCCAAAACTATTCAGCTTTGATATTAATGAGTTTTTTGGGTTCATTGAGAACATGGTTGTTGTTCAATAATAAAATTAATCCTCAAAAATACAACTTGCCTAATAATTCTGCACTCCCTGTATATATATATATATATATATATATATATATATATATATATATATATATATATATATACACACACACACATACATAGACATCTTTAGACATAATGTATATGTATGTATGTCTATGTTAAAGCCCTTTGAGTGCCTTTTTTCCCCTAACACCTGAGATCATATATCGTTGAGCCCTTTTCTGTGCAATATATATTTTTTATAATTTTTATTAGATAGTGTTATTATGAGCATACTTTTTCTTTGTAATGTACTTATAAAGGTGTTTTGTGACACTTTTTTGTTTCGTGAGACCAGAGCTCTGAAGTTGTAATCTAGCGTAAATCTCAATTGCGCTCAAGCAATCACATTTACTTTCAATTCGTAATACCAGCGATTAAGCCAGATGAAAGCAAAACCCCTCAGCTCACACACAAAGGTTTGCACTCCACTTGTAATGTGGCTCTTAATGTCAATTTAACAAGTTAAAAAATGCTGTGCTGCATAGAAATGTAATAAGATGTTGGATGCATAAACATGACACACACTGGCTTCCTCTGTACAACACATTAAAGGAACACTGAACCCAAACATTTTCTTTTGTGATTCAGATAGAGCATGCAATTTTAAGCAACTTTATAATTTACTCCTATTATCAAATTTTCTTCATTCTCTTGGTATCTTTATTTGAAATGCAAGAATGTAAGTTTAGATGCCGGCCCATTTTTGGTGAACAACCTGGGTTGTTCTTGCGGATTGGTGGATAAATTCACCCACCAATAAACAAGTGCTGTCCAAGGTCCTAAACCAAAAATTGTCTAGCTCCTTAGATTAGATGCCTTCTTTTTCAAATAAAGATAGCAAGAGAACGAATAAAATTTGATAAGAGTAAATTAGAAAGTTGCTTAAAATTGCATGCGCTATCTGAATCATGAAAGAAAAAAATTTGGGTTCAGTATCCCTTTAAGGATAATATATATTAAAAGTAAAACATAAACTTCCATGCATGTCACTTTAGGGCACTTTTGAATTCACTTCTATTATCAAACTTACTTTTGTTCTCATGGTATCCTTTGTTGAAAAGCATATGTACATATCCTCAACAGCAGCAATGCACTACTAGGAGCTAGCTAATGATTGGTAGCTACACACACATGCCTTTTGTTATTGGCTAGCTCACAACTACCACTACTTTATTGCTGCTCTGGGGTTGACTTTAATTATGTGTTTAACCTCTTTGCAGTTGTTAAACACATAGGGGTTGATTCCAAGATTTCCAATTTCTTTTCATTTTCTGATACTGGAAAAGAAAGAAAGAAACAGACTTATTTAATTCATTTTCTAAATTGCAAGTAAGCAATAGCATGCGAGATTTAGAAAGACGCAATGGACAGTGGGAAGTATTTTATCTTTCAGTGGTGTCTCACTATATCAAAAGAGATGAGATTGACTCCTGTTTTGTTTTATCTTATCTTAAACACTTTTAAGTTTCTTTTGTGCATTAACTATAGTATAGTTTTTAATTTTTTTATTTATTTGTTTAAAAAAAAATATGTGCAGCGACCAATCAGCAGCTAGTTCCCAGCAGCGCATTCTGCTCCAGAGAATACCTAGGTATGCTTTTAAAGAAAGGATACCATGAGAACAAAGCAAATTATATAATAGAAGTAAATTGGAAATGTGTTAAAATGGTATGCTCTATCTGAATCATTAAAGAATTTATGATTCTCTGGTAAACTTTTTTATACCACCCTCCCATGTAAAGCCAGATTTGCAGTATTTTTAGCGCAGGGTAGTGATAAAAATAATGCACCCTGTTCTATGGGTTGCACTCCACTTGTAATCTATCTGTCTGTGTTTAAATGGCTAAAAATGTAATCAAATTCAAACCCTTATTCTACTTCCAAAGTATAATGTAGACTATGGGGTAGATTTATGTAGTTGCGAATGCACATGTTTCTGCATGAGCCTTCAGGCTCGTCGGAAACATAAGAAGCAGCCTCTGAGGTGGCGGACAGCAATCATCCTGATCAGATGCGATCAGGATGATTGACACCGCCGGCTAGCGGCGGATTGGCCACAAATCTGCCCAGGCGGTATTACACAAGCGTTTCACGAGAAATGCTTGTGCAATGATAAATGCCGACAGCGTATGCAGTCTGCATTTAGCGATGTCAGGCTGACAAGATCCGCTACAGCGGATCATGTTTGCACGCATCTTAATAAATCGGCCCCTATGTATTTAACCTCTTTGCAGGGATTAAACTCGTAATAAAGGAATTTATTAATAATCAAAATAATAGGCACCTTAATAGTTTCTAATAATAACTAAGCAATATACAAACAATATTATAAGGATAAATAAAAATATATTCCATGCCCTTTTGTGTCCCATTTTCAGCATTAAATGCCCACATCAGTTTTAAGAGGTCTGATTTGTCCTTCATATTTGCACCTAAAAAAATGTGTATATTATTCAAACCCACAAATAGTAAAAAATAGCACATATCTGTCACACTGTGGCATAGCAGAGAGATTAATAACCTTAGGCTATCAAAACTACATCTGGTAGGATAACTTTGGTACCGCCTGTTCAATCACATGTAACTTTATTTACAGTTAGACTTTTAGATCTCACGCCTGTTAATTTGATGACACTCTTAATTGTCAAATAGCTCCCTGGTGAGAGATATTTTTCACTCTAGAAGTCACATTTTGCTATGGTATTTACTTTTCTTCTGTATTTTTCTCTTAGAAAGATTAAAGAAACATTATCATTTAAAAAAGTTTGGATTTATTTACCCCTCATCTGTCAATGAAGGGAGTTAGAAAGTGGTGTAATTTTAGTTTTCATTTCTTTTGAGTAGCAAGGCAAAACTAAATGTAAAAAATGCATTGAAAAAATGTGCATTTTTAAAGAATATAATGTGTAGCAGATAGTGTCCACTAAAAAGAATGTTTACATAAAAAAAAAAAAAATTAGAACTCATATCATAAACATAAATGTTTTAAAAGGATGTATGCATTTTATTGATGTAACATCTTCTTGTTAATGAGGCCTTACCCCCTGCCTGACATGGGATCTAGCAGTGTGAGTGTTACCTTGCAACATTGTTGCAAGGTAAGGGGTGGATCTTTGTACTCACTATTTAAGACAAATGCAGGCCTGTATTCATCCTCTTTGTTCCAGTTTGTTCAAGTGGTTTTTCTGCAGCTGTGTCCAGAATGGAGCGTGCCAAGAGACCTGCAGCAGCGCCCAGTCATTTCAGGGAGTCGTCAGCGTCTCCTTAGTGGCGGTTGTCATCTGCAGAAAAACAGATGAGTATCCAGGATGTGTCTGAACCCATTTCTGACCATCCTGTTCTTCCTCCTCCTCCCCCCTCTCCCCTGGTAGCAGTCTCCTCTCCTTCTGCATCCACCTCTGCCCTGCCTGGGGACACCAATCCGGTCTCTGCCTCCTATGGGCTAGGCCCGGAGTCTTCTTTTTCCCTATCTAGGCCCATAGTCATCTTTTCCCCTATTTGGCACCCCCTCCTTATTTACTCAGCTGTCCTCTGCTGTTAGCTCAGCCCCCGACGCCTCCTTACTGTTACCCGGGCAGGGCTTGGGGTATCCGTCAGCAGAGGCCATAATCCAGGTGTCTCTAGTGCCGACAGGCCTGTCGGTTGAGGCCTTTTCAGCAGTCGTATCCCTGGTGCGGGTCATTGTGGTGGCGGTAGTCCCCGGGGTAGCGATTGGGGCAATGTCCCCCTTCTCGGCCTCCATCCCCTCATTCCAGGCCCCCACAGCGTTAATGGGGTCAACCAGAAGTGTGGGCCTTGGAAGCATGGCGGCCGGTCCCTTCACTTCCGGTTTGGCGGTCCTCCAGGTGCATAGGGATGACGTCACTTCCAGCGTCATCACGAAGAGTGCAACAGCACAGCACGGAAGGCAGGCAGCACGAAGCGAAGGGCCTCTCCTATGCCCATGGGAGGGGATTCTTACCTCTGCTTTGTTCCTTTACTCCATGTCCATTTAAAACCCAAAGTAGCTGGTAAGATAAGGGACACCAAATATGTTAACTTATTTAAACTTTCAGTTGAGGCTCATAGAGATAAGGAGCGCAGCGAGGATGGGACGGGGCCCAAGAATGTAAAGCGCCCAGACAACTACCTTGAATGGCTACACTGCTTTTGGATCCTGGTATCCTGCTACATAGAACATCACCCAGATACAGCCATAGATATCCTCAAGTACATAGACACGATAGATTATGTCTATACTAGATACGGTGAGGGGTTGTGGCATAGCTATGACATGGAGTTCCATTGCAAGCTGTCTGGTAACCCCGTGCTAACGTACGGGGCTATGGACATGCATCTCTGAGCAAGGTTGGGACCAGAACCACCAATGAGTTAGCCCGAAGCCCAGCACCTTGCAGAGGTTCGGAACCTGCAGGGTGTTCGGCATAAAGGGAGGGAATGCTGACAATTTAATGACAAACAGTGTGATAGAGGGAGCAGCTGCTCCTTTCGCAACGTCTTTCTGTATTGCAGCGGCCCCTACCCAGGAGTGGACTGTAACCAAAAAAAGGACAGAACAGGACCCAGAAAATCCATCAGAGGTTTTGTTGCAAACAAGGGGCCAAACACCCCAGAACTTGGCCGCAATTCAGCTATGGCTGGACACCTACCTGGACAGGGTGGTGGTGGTGGCTTCAACGCTATTTTTGGGGATCAGGGATCAATTTATCATACCAGTGTCATCTCTGGTGCGGTGGGCATCTAAGTGATAGTCAGGGAGAAATTGGCTGCTCAGTCTCTTGTGCCTATTTCAAAACGTTTAGTACATTCTTGCATTGGGCAGTGGAGGCAGTGTAACCGGTTGATAGAAATAATGAGGGTACCAATGCAAAAATTTGGGGTCCCCCTTGTCGAGGACAAAACCCAGGGCCCGTGTACAAAACTCACCTTCTTATGCATCGAGATAGACTCCATAGCTATGCTTTGCCACCTGCCAAAGGAGAAAGTACAGCGCATGCTGGAAGTGGTTTCTATTGATGCTGCAGCTCGCTGGATACCTCTGGAGGACTTTCAATCGCTGTTGGGGCTTTTGAATTTAGCGGGCAGGGTAATCCCCATGGGTCGGGTTTTTAAGCGGCACCTGGAGGAGCCGTTGATAGGCGGAGGAAGGAAAGGTAGACAGATCAGAATTACCTTTGACATGACGGAAGATTTAGGTATTTGGCAGCGGTTCTTGAGGGAATTTAACAGGGTTTTGTTGTGGAGGGAAGTCCCGGTGTCCAGCCGGGCTCTTCACCTGTACACAGATGCTGCAGGCGCTTTTGGGTATGGGGCTTATTTAGATGGAGAGTGGATCGCTGAGCCGTGGCCCGTTAGCTGGGCAGAACAAGGTCTTACTAAGAACTTGACCCTGTTGTAATTATTTCCAATTGTTGTGGCAGTAGAATTATGGGGCAAGAGATTGAAGGATCGTTCCATAATTTTCTGGTCCAACAATCTAAGCGTTGTCTTTGCAATTAATAAATTATCTGCCTTTTCCCAGATGGTAGTGAAGTACCTGCGCTACTTAGTACTCAAATGCTTGCTGCTGAACATTAACATTGAGGCACATCACGTGCCAGGAGTTGAAAATATGGTAGCAGATGCGTTATCCAGGTTTCAGTGGGCTTAGTTTAAGAGATTGGTAACAATGGCTGCAGCTAAAGGTCTCCCATGTCCTCCTCTTATCTGGCAGATCACAGGAGATGGAACACAGTCTTGCCTCTAGTACGGGCATCTTTGGCCCGACAACATGGAAGACTTACACACATCACTGGGAGGAGTGATTAGTTTTCTACTAGGAAAAGTCAGTTTCTCTAATTGATAGTTCACAGGGACTGATGTTGGATTGGTTGCTGCGGTTGAGGAATGATGGTGTTAAAAAATGTGGAGTGTATAGTAGGTTGTCAGCGTTAGCTTTCTTTAATAAGATGCATCTTCTGCCTGACTTCTCTGGTATGTTTTTAGTGCGCCAGGTGATGAAAGGTTGGGGTAGGCTAGAACCATGTCAGCGGGGTGTAAGGAAACCTATTATGGCCCAGCGCCTGCAGGACCTTATCGGGTGCCTAAATCAGGCATGTTCATGTGATTTCGAGATTCGCCTTTTTGGCTTAGCATTCTTCTTTGGCACATTGCGGGTCAGTGAGCTTGTATCCCCGTCCAAGCAGGCTTGAGGAAAAGGGATTCAAGTGATGCATGTAAGAGCCTCTGAGGAGTCTCTGCTGATTTTCGTGCCTCGATCCTAGATGGATCAAAAGACTTGTGGAACATGGCTAACCCTCCCTGCGCAAGCAGCGAAGGTTGTTTGCCCAGTTGCATTGGCTAAGTCATACATGGAAGTCATACCAGCAATTCGGGATCAATTTCTGGTTCACGTGAATGGGTCAAACCTGTCAAAATATCAATCCCAGCGGATATTATATAAAGTAGTAGCTATGGCGGGCCTTGATACAAAAAAGATTGCTCCATATTCATTTCGCACTGGAGCTGCCACTAGTGCAGTGGCCCTAAGCTGGCCCATGGAGGCAATAAACAGATTGGGGCATTGGAAGTCCCAGCTTTATAAGCTGTATATTCTCCCATCTGTGGATAGTTGATTAGTTTGCATGCCTCTTTCTTCTTTTTTCTTGTCCAGATTTTTTTCTTCCAGTTCCCCTATTTTTATTGCATGGTGTGTTTCATGTTCATGGAACAATGTTATAAATATTTTTGTTTATTTTAGGTGTCTCCAAGCGGCCCTCTACGGTGTGGATAGTGGGGCACTCTTTTATTCACTGGGCCTTCATCAAAGCCTTATCCCTTCTAGATGGACAGCAGTTAGGATTCCCCCCTTCTCGGACTTCCTTGTGATGGCTGGGTCGCAGGGGACTGTGTTGGACCGAATTGCCCCAATTACTTCAAGAGGCCCTGCATAGATGGGGAAGACCCCATGTAATTATTCTGCACTTTTTTGGCTAGCAATGACTGGAGTTAAAATAGAATGGTCAAACATTGTAGTCAGGCTACAGTGGCGTAATATTTCCCCCAGGGCTGCGTATAGTGTTTGTAAGAAGGTCAATAGGGAGTTGGGTAAAGCAGTCATGGCCACTGGGGGGTTTGTAGTCAGAAACAAGGCCTTGTCAGCAGATAAAAGGCATTTGTACAGGCCAGACAGCGTTCACTTTTCTGATGAAGGTTTGGGGATTTTCCTTGCTAACCTAAGGAGGTCCTTGCTTACAAAAATGTAGGGGTTGTGGTGGCAAGAGCTTTCATTAAATTTATAAGGTAGCCTCTTGTGGTGGGAGGTCAAGGCTCCATCTAAGGGCGTAAGCTCGAAAGGGGGGACAGTCAAGCTAATGGGTGGAGTTATGTCCCTAGGTGCTGACCATGGGGTGCTCCACTCCATGGGCCTGCTGACCATGCTCCTCTAGGGCAGTTTGCTGCTTCACATGGGTGTGGCCTAGCAGATGTCATGCATAACCAAAATCCTTTTTAGCCTTGTCCTCTTGGTGTTTGGGTTTTTTAGCTAGTTTGCTCGTTAAGCCGCCACTTGTTATGTTTGACTTCCTGGAAGTCTATAGTTAATAAAGTTAATTTATTTGAATAAAAGTGACCATGACCGGTCTTAACCCAACTTTGGTCTTTTGTCCAGGGTAATTACTTAAAAGGGGGGTGTTTAGTAGATAGGAATGTCCAATGGGGGTTTAGCCCTTAAGGTGTTTAGTGTTTAATATACCTTTAATAAAGAATATCTCTTCAATTTTTTTTTAATAATGGTAACATTGGATGATTATGACAACTGCCACTGTATGACTGGTGGAGAGGGACAAGCCTCTGAAAGTATGATTAGTGAACTTTAGAATAAAGAGGGCAAAAACATGAGTTTATCAAAAAAATAAAAAATGAAATACATTTTGAAAGAAAAAGTTGAATCTAATGTCCCTTTACCTATGTGTATCTTTATAAAGATAAAAACACTTAGGGCTTCATGTACGAAGCAGCGAAAGCTGATCCGGAGCCCTTGCAGGGCAGGTTCGCATACGTGAGCCTGCTTCCCACAATGTAAGAAGCAGCGGTCACTAGACCTCTGCTTCTTACACCCTACGCCACCTCTGAGGTGGCAAGGGAAAATCACAGAGAGCTCACTCCTCTCGGTGATTGACAGCCCCTTCAGTCGCGCGATTGGTCGCACGAATGAAGGGGTGGGCATTACACACTGCAATGAGTGTGTAATAATACATACGGGCTAGCGGATTAACATATCCGCTGCCCATGTGTAGCGAAGGCAGGCGGACAGCTTCGCAAGTTAAGAAGCTGTCCACCCTCCTGTTAGTACTTGGAGCCCTTAGGGCCCATTGGTGTAATCATTGTCATAATAGCACTGTTTTAAAGGTTTCCGCATTGCAGTCAAGATTGATGGTAAAATGTTATAAAGAGCTGAAATCACTGTTAGAAGGCAGTCTCGCCAACAGGCATTTTACTATACTACATTGTGGGAGGTGGGGTTCTCTGCTACTGGTGGAATTTTAGAAGTAGTATTGTCATGTGCAGTGAAGGTGTAATGTAAATGATCCCTTTAGACAGTATTGAACACCAACTTTCATGTGTGACCTGAAACTCAACCTCTTTTGTTACAATACAACAGTGAAACTAGCACATGAATAATAAACCTATAGGAGGACCTATAGGGGATTGTGTGTATATTGTACATGTGTATACATTGTGTTATGTATATGTATTATACTGTAAAATACTATAATATGAATTTAAAGGATACTATAATATGTATTTAAAGGGACAGTCAACACCAACATTTTTGTTGTTTAAAAATATAGATAATCCCTTTATTACCCATTCCCCAGTTTTGCATAACTAACACTGTTATATTAATATACTTTTTACCTCTGTGATTATCTTGTATCTAAGCCTCTGCAGACTGACCCCTTATTTCAGTTTTTTTGACAGACTTGCATTTTAGCCAATCAGTGCTCACTCCTAGGTAACTTCACGTGCGTGAGCTCAATGTTATCTATATGACACACATAAACTAATGCCCTCTAGTGGTTAAAAACTGTCAAAATGCATTCAGATAGGGGGCGACCTTCAAGGGCTTAGAAATTAGCATATGAGCCTACCTAGGTTTAGCTTTCAACTAAGAATACCAAGAGAACAAAGCAAAATTAGTGATAAAAGAAAATTGGAAAGTTGTTTAAAATGACATGCCCTATTTGAATCATTAAAGTTTATTTTTGACTTGACTGTCCCTTTAAAGTAAGTTCATTATTTAACTAAATGTGTTTTTGGTGTGCTCTTTTCATTTTTAGGGGAAAGATTTAATGTACAAGATATAAATATCTCATGGAAGACATTAGCCGCGGCTTTTTCATTTTACTAAAGTGCGTTTTTTTAACTTTGCACTATGTAAAACATGTTTTTTTGGAATTAACTGCCGTTTTAATATTGTATTTTTTATAACTGCTTTAAGTTTTCACTGTACTGTACATTCTGATATTGCAACCTTACTGTACCCAACCTGACCCCTTTATAACATACTGTAGCTCTATTATAATGATGCTTACTCATTCATCTGTATACTGCATAAAATCATTTTACTATTGCACTTTTATGTCCGTTTAAGTTATCTTACAGTAGCTCTTTCTATTATACATGCACAGGAAAAAAAATGTTTGAAAAAAAAAAAATTATATATCTATACAGTATATATATATATATATATATATATCTTGTCTCTTCTGATTGATTTGTGCTGTTGTTCGTGTTTCATTTGTTAAACTATTTGTCTGCAATTTTATATGGAGAATGTCTTAAGGGCCACTGTAAAGCACTGTGCAAACTTAATTAAAGTTAAATTAATAGCAAGCGCTACTGCTTACAAACCAGTAGCAGCAAAAAACAAGATTTTTTTTTTTGTATGGGATCAGGGTTGTTGAGAAGGAAAGTGAAGTTTATAAACTTATTAGCTGACACCAAAAGCAATCAACGTGCAAGGACATTGCTGAATTGTTACTGTCTAGTATAAATTTGAAGCCTTTCTTACCTATATTTAGAGTAAAGATTTTAGCAGCATGCATGAAACGACTAAATTTGTGTGTCACATGTATTTGTTAATTCAATATGATGGGTCTGCTTTTTTACTGTTTTTGCATGAATGAGACAAACCTGAGAAATTGTTTTGTTTTACATTTGTACAAATCTGAATGAATGTGTTTTGTTTCTATAATTCCCACTGAAATTCTAGTACATGTCTCTACTGCTATTTCTAATCCTCTGTGTTATTTTCTAAATGTATATTTCCCCAATTTCAGGACCTCGTTGTGGATTTCAGTACTCTGAGAAACACATTTATACTGAATTCTTCTTCTCCTTTTTTCACAAGCTGAGATTATGGAGTTTTAATTAGAGACAGAAGAACAGTGACTGTATTCATTTATTCAAACAAATGTTATTTATTTGCTGAAGGAGATTCATTTCTGAATCTGGTTGTTTTTTTTGCTGTATCCATTGTAACATTGTATTATAATATCTAATATTTTAATATTATTTCAGGACTGTAAAGTCAAAATTAAACTTTCATGATTTCGATAGGGCATGCAACTTTCCAATTTACTTTGATCATCAAATTTGCTTTGTTCTCTTGGTATTCTTTGTTGAAAGCAAAACCTAGGTAGATTTATGAAGCAGTGGATACTGCTTCCGACCCACTCCGCTTCAGGTCCGCCCTGAAGCAGAATTTAAGAAGCAGCGGTTGTAAGACCGCTGCTCCTTAACTCGCCCGCCACCTTAACTGTTGGCATTTATCAATGTGCAGCAGACATGATCCGTTACAGCAGATCATGTCCACTCACACTATAATAAATCGGCCCCATATGCTGATTTATAAGCTATTTTTAAGGCAGCCTATTATCTCAGTGAATTTTACAGGTTTCACAGCCAAGCAGTGCTAGTTTGTGTGTGCCATATAGATAAAATCCTGCACACTCCCGTGGAGTTACACATCAGTTAGCACCGATTGGCTATAATGCAAATCTGTCAAAAGAACTGAAATAAGGGGGCAGTCTGCAGAGGCTTAGATACAAGGTACTAACAGAGGTAAAAAGTGTATTAATATCAGAGTGTTGGTTATGCAAAACAGGGGAATGAGTAATAAATGAATTATCTATCTTTTTAAACAATAAACATTGTCAAGTAGACTATCCCTTTAAAATATCAACATTCAAATTGTAAGCCTCATAGAGTTTGATGTAAGTTTAATGTTCTGAATAAAAACATGTAACACTGCTATATTTCATATTCTGATGTTAAACTTTGATTTTGATTGTTACATTTAATGTGTGTTAACATTATTTTCCATAAAAATATTTAAATAGCAGAACTAACATTAAAGATAGGATTTGTTCTACATTTTGAATATCACATTTGTAGATTTCACCCATCGCTATTCTTGAAAGAACAGTAAACTGTAAAATTTTGATTTAAACTGTAACAATGTATTTTTATTATTTATTTTGACAGGCTTCCTGTAATTAAGAATTTGTCAATACCTAAGCCTGCCACATACAGTATCTAGTCTTTATTAGTCTAAGCAGAGATTATCAGTAAAGGAACTTCAAAGCAGTAAATATTTTGCAATACAATCGGCTCCATTTATCATTCGGTGGTCGGACGAGGTTAGCTGTCATGAACGCTGCCCGCATTTAACATTGCATTATCCGCTGATTGTGCAATGCTGTCCCCTGGTTGCAAACAGCCAATCACGGCACAAGAGGTGGCTGTCAATCATCCTGAAACGATCTGATTGGGATGATTGCAATCCGCCACCTAAAGTGTCCCAGAGAAGTTAAAGGGACATGATACCCAAATGTTGAAACACTTGAAAGTGATGCAGCATAGCTGTAAAAGCTGACTAGAAATTATCACCTGAACATCTCTATGTAAAAAAGGAAGATATGTTACCTCAAAATGTCCTAAGTATTCCCACCCCATTATAAAGGACTTTGAGCAGCAAATCAGTATACCTGTCCCTGGACAGGCAAGGGAGCGTGCCTCATGCACACTCATGTTATTTCCCTATTCAGTTTAAAGAAGTTTACTATGAAAATCATGAGATTACAGTTCATGACCTCAGCACTGCTCAGATACTGATTGGCTGCTGTTCATTTCTTCCTTATTTATTTTTTAAACCTGCAGCTGGACAGCAGCTGAAGTATAACTTATTATGCAGCACTTACTCTGCTGAACTGAGGAAATTGTAAGGTAACATATCTTCCTTTTTTACATATTATTATTATTATTATTATTATTAACTGTTATTTGTAGAGCACCAACAGATTCCGCAGTGCTATAAACAAATGCGGAGTACAAAAAAACAATTATAGGGATCAAATGGGTAGAGGGCCCTGCCAAGAGTTGCACTGTTGTAGTGAGCTCTTAAGAAAGTGATGTACAAACAGCTGGACTCTTAAGCTTACATGCTAAGGGGGTTCAGGGGATAACAATGGAGGAGAGGAACTGGTATAAAGAAAGGTTAGTGTAGGTTGTATGCATCCCTGAACAGTAGAGTCTTTAGGGAGCACTTGAAGCTTTCAAAACTAGGGGAGAGTCTTGTGGAGTGAGGCAGAGAGTTCAACAAGATGGGAGCCAGTCTGGAGAAGTCCTGTAAATGGGAGTGTGATGAGGTAACAAGAGAGGAGAGTAGGAGGTTATGAGCAGAGCGAAGGGGATGGGAGGGAGACTATCTGGAGACAAGGTCTGAAATATAGGGGGGAGCAGTGCAGTTGAGGGCTTTGTATGTCAGAGTGAGAATTTTGTGTTTGATCCTAGAGGCAAGAGGAAGCCAGTGAAGGGATTGGCAGAGAGGTGCAGCAGATGAAGAGCGACGAGTAAGGAAGATGAGCCTGGTAGAGGCATTCATTATGGATTGTAAAGGAGCTAGGCGGCAGGTGGGGAGACCATAGAGGACAGAGTTACAGTAATCGAGGCTGGAAAGAATGAGCAGAGAACAGAGAGAGGCGCCTTATGGGACAGTATCGTGGTGTCGCTAATATGTAGATAGAGGCAGACAGCACACACAGATGGAAGAGTACTCACAAGTGAGGCGGCATAAACGTATGCCAAACTAGACAGGACGGAACCTTAGTCGCCAGCCAGACGGTCCAATAGGAGAAAGACTCTCACGTTCCAGTGGTCCAATCCGCTACGGCGGACAAAGGCAGACGTCAGGTGCCCACAGCGTCTGTGGGAGGATCAATGGCTCAGAGTCCTTAGTGCAAGTGGCAGAATATCGCTCCACACATAGGATCAGATGGTAGACGATGAGAGCGGGGTTATCGTAAAAGATATTTTTATTGATAAAAGTAAAATTAAAACTGTTTAAAATACAGAAAACAGCAACGCGTTTCTCGACCTTCCGGTCGTTTCATCAGGCTGATATTCACTTTGAAAACCCCGCTCTACTTAACATAATGATCATCCAATCACAGCCCGGTCTATTGTCCACACCCATCAACGAACCAATCGTTAATTGTGATTGGTATCTATGGTGACAGTAGCACCTGTTCTGTAATCAGAGATGATGAGTGTAATGGACGATAATACCGACTGTGATCCGTATACATACATAGCTAAGGAATGACTGTAATATCGAAATGTAATGAATTCTTATATAATTCTAAAAATATCGAGAGATACTGAAAATTAGCAGTTGTTGCTATTGTATAAAAAGAAGTGTTTGGCTGAGGAAATGTGACAAGATTGTGTCTGTATTTCTCCTGTGTAATAATTACGATGTGTGATAGTTGCGATGACAAAAGGAAGTTTAAGATATTATGTGTTTCTCCTGTGTAATAGTTACGATGTGTGATAGTTGCGATGACAAAAGGAAGTTTAAGATATTATATAAACCACCATAACATACAGATGCAGTATTATTGTACCATCTGTAAGCTAATGCAATAGAAACTTAATTGTAGGGCATGAGTGAATTAATATTCATAAACCTGTTGGTGGTAAAAATACATATTTAAAGGGACCATGTTTTCTAATGAATAATAATGTAGTAACATATTTAAAGATACCATGTGTTCTGATCAATGGATATAATAATTTTATATATTTTTATATTCATATGTATTAAAGGTGTAATGTATATTAGCAAATAATTTTGATAAATAGATATCTATAGGTATATTATTATAATAGCCCCCACATATTTAAATGGCCTATATGTTCTAACAGTTAGATATCAATATATGGTCATAGATGGTTGTGTCTCTAAATCTAAATATGATTAGCTTGTAAAATATTTATAATAATCAGACCAGTTATATCTGGTTGGTCCGAGACCATGGACGTCTATTCCAATAAAGATAAATGGTTGGTAATAAGTGACCTACAACAAAAGCAGGCAGAGGGACTATAGAGAAGGACTTTTATGAGAAGGCTGCCAAATCGACACATAAATTGAGACCATCAGGGTACATGCTCTTCAGCAGATGGATCCAATAAGTCTCCCTCTGTCTGAGCCTAAAAAAACGGTTATAAAGATGAGATTTAGGAATGAATTCTATGGGATTGACAGAATAACAGTTAAGATCTCCCCTATGTACATCATTACAGTGTCTTGATACACTAGGAAGTCTGTAGTTATTCTTCATATTTCGATGGTGTTCGGACCATCTGGTGCTAAGATATCTACAGGTACGCCCTACGTATTGTACCCCACAGACACATGTAAGTAGATAAACTACATAAGAGGAAGCACAAGAAGCACGGCCAATGATGGTGTAAGATTTGTGGGTGATACTCGACCTAAAGGTTTTTTGCCGATCACCAATGAAAATACGCATCTTACAGTGGGCTCGTCTGCACTTATAAGACCCATGTTGTGAATTGTTCCTATTATTTCCCGGGGAAGGTTGTCTATGTTTGACAATTTTGCTCGGAGCCAACATTATTTTGAGGGTTGGTGCCCTTCTATAGACTATTCTGGGTTTATCATCCAAAGTTCTTTTCAAAATGGGGTCTTTAAGTAATATTTGCCAATGACGTGTGACAATCTCTCTAATTAGGTTATGGTTAGAGTTGAATTGGGTGATAAACAACGGATCTTTATGGAAGGTACTATTATTTATTGGTTCTAATCGTGCATTGGACTCAGTGAAATACAATTCTCTATTGTCATTTTTTGCTCTCAAGTAGCCATTTTCATTCCTTCAAGGTAAGGCTTTGTGTTTCATAGTCTGCCATAGAACTACAGTTACGGCGCACTCTTTTGAACTGACCATAGGGGACGTTCAATTTCCACGGCTGATAGTGACAGCTCTTAAAGTCGAGGTAGCTATTACAATCCACTGCCTTAAAGTGGGTGGTGCTAGTCACTTGGCCCTCAGTAAAACTAAGATTAAGATCTAAGTACACTATTGATTGCCTCTCAATAGTACTGGTAAACACTAGGCCTCTATTGTTGGTGTTTAGATGTTCAACAAAAGATGCGGCACTGGACGGTTCGCCCCTCCAAATAAAGATAAGGTCATCTATATATCTTCCATAGTATACCAGGTTCGCCCCATATGCTGAATCGTAGATGTAACATTGTTCAAAGGAACCCATGAACAGGTTCGCATAACTGGGGGCGAACCTGGTACCCATGGCCGTACCCTTAGTTTGGATATAAAATTCGTCTTGAAAGACAAAGTAGTTATGTCTCAAGATAAAAGCGATTAGATCTAGAAGAAACTCTCGTTGGGTCTGAGGTAAGTATATATCCTTTTCCAAATATTCGGAAACTGCCTGTAGGCCCATATCATGGGGAATGTTGGAATATAGGGCCTGAACATCACAGGTGACCCAAATCATATCGGATGTAATGCGGTATGATCCCAGTTTTTTAAGCAGATCGGCTGAATCACGAATGTAGGATTCTAGGCCTAAAACATACTTCTGTAGGAAGTAGTCAACATATGATGAGACATTGTCAGTAAGATTGCCGATCCCTGCTATTATAGGTCTCCCAGGGGGGCATGAGCGGTTCTTGTGGACCTTAGGAAGGTGGTAGTAAAAGGCCAAATTAGGTTCATTCGGAATCAGATAGTTTTTCTCCTTTTTCAGGAGTATGCCTTTGTCAAAGGCTGATGTTATAATTTGTTTTAATATGGCTTTAAACTCCACAGTGGGGTCTGAGTGTAATTTCTTATAATAAGCAGTATCATGTAGGATTTTCCTGGCTTCCAAAAGATAGTCAGTGCGATCCTGAAGGACCACTCCACCGCCCTTATCGGCCTGTCGTATTACCAGAGATTTGTTGTTTTTAAGGTTGTTCAATGCACGTTTTTCATTGGGGTATAAATTATCTTTCATGATGATCTTTGTTGATATTTTCTCAAAATCATCGTTCACTAATTGTCTGAAAATCTCGATATGTGAATTATTATTGAGCTGAGGCGTAAAATTAGATTTATTTTTGAAAGGTGTATGTATGTAACCATCACATAAATGATCCATTAAGGTCTCTGGGTCAAAAATAGGGATTGTTTCATGTCTAAGCCTATCATCCATGGAATTAGTAAGAATTGGTCTTATTGTGTCATTTTTCAAAGTTTTTTCCGCAAAGTATTTTTGCATAGATAACTTTTGCGTGAAAATGTTTAAGTCAACAAAGAGTGAAAATGTATTATGTTTATTGGTAGGGCAATATGACAGACCTTTACCTAGGACCCGTATCTCGTCATTTGTCAGGTTATGTGAGGATAGATTGTAAATACCCTTTTTTAGGGTCTGTAATCGTGCCTCTTTGCTGGCTGTGCCTCTTCCTCTGTGCCCTCGTTTCCGTGAGGTCTTTTGCCTTTTTGTGGGGCCGTAAGGGAGGTCATCGGTTCTAGGTAACCGGATATGGTTTTCTGTTTCCATGCTGGTGGTCTGGGGCCTGATTCTAAAAAATGTGGAGAATTATTAGATGATGGTCCTGCCTGATCATAACTTGGACCAGGATTAGAAATAGGAAGGCAAGTTGATTCAGCCCTATAATGATCATTATTGGTATTCATTTGTGGTCTATTATTAGGGAGCCGGCGACTATTCTCATTATTGGCCCTTGGGCCATCATAAGTATGGTGGTCATTCAGGCTGGATGTTTTCCTGTGGGACCCTGAGTCTCGGTTTCCCGAGAAGTGGCCTCTAGATTTGTCGTAGTTGTTAGGAGGGTGGTGTTCACCATTATAGTCATGGTGATGATTCCTCAAATCATTTGACCTGATGTTATTAGGTGCATCATTTTGAGTATGAGGTCTAGAATAATGATAGTCATAGGAGTAGTTTCTAGTGCCTGAATAATCATTATGATACTGTCTATTGGAGGAATTAATCCGATTTGAAAATTCCCTTTTATCATGTTGATACATGTGTCTGGAGGAATCTTGATGATAATTATTTCGTCTCTCAAAACCCTCATGAGGTCTAGGAGAGTTGTAATGATAGGTATTTCTTCTATCAAAACCTTCATGGTACCTCGGAGAGTAGTACCTAGGGTCATTATAGGAATTCTCACCATTATCATTGTAATGGTGGGGATTGGAAGCCGAAGGTTTAAAATTATTCCTATTTTGGTGTTGGGCAGTGTTCTTATATCTGTCTTTGTTTTTAGAATAATTGACTACTGTCCAGTCATAATTCGAATTCTTATGGTCCCCTGTTGTAGGGGTTTTAGGATAGTCTGCATTTTGTTGAGTGTCTGAATCCAAACTCAACTGTGGGTAAGTTGGATCAGGCTTCTTATCTTTATTTTTGTTATAAGTATATACTTGGCCTTTCTGGTAGTCATAGTCATCTCTCAGTAATTTTCTATTTTTAATGGCCATCAGTTCTTTTTGAAAACATTCTGTTTTCTCCAAAACCATAGAATTCAATTCGTCATATAATGTAGAATTTTTATATTTTTCCAAACTCATTTGGATAGAGTTAATTTCTTTGGATGCATGTTCAACCAAAGTTTTTCTATGTGAAATCAAAATGTTAATGAAAGTGGTGGAGCAGACGTGCATGGCTTCTTCCCATTTTGTGTTAAGGGCCATATTGTCCTTAAAAGAACAATTTTTATGTAATCTAAGGCCACGTGGTATTTGCTTTTTATCTAGATATTTTTGCAGCATCTCTGCATCTAACCAATGCCTGCATTCAATATTAATTGCATCCTCTAATTTGGCAAATAATGCATGTATAGATAGGTTTTCTATATTGTTTTCAGTATTTTCTGTTAAGGGGCAGGTTGACTCTATGTGTGATACTAACATAAGTCTTTTGTTCGTCCTTTCGCTAACAGATAACATTGTATTATTAAGTCTTGCTAATACTAGTTAGTGGAATCTAAATCTATTAGATGTGAGTCAACAGTGAATACCAGTCGTGTAGACGTGGATTTTGGAAATTAAAAAGTGGTGGAGGCGCTATAGATGTTCAGTGTATAACCTATACTATTAGTGAAAGAACTAATATATAATGGTTAATTCAACCATGTGTATCACGTGTGATATAGGGTGTAAGTAAGAAAAAAAACCATTATATATTAGTTCTTTCACTAATAGTATAGGTTATACACTGAACATCTATAGCGCCTCCACCACTTTTTAATTTCCAAAATCCACGTCTACACGACTGGTATTCACTGTTGACTCACATCTAATAGATTTAGATTCCACTAACTAGTATAAGCAAGACTTAATAATACAATGTTATCTGTTAGCGAAAGGACGAACAAAAGACTTATGTTAGTATCACACATAGAGTCAACCTGCCCCTTAACAGAAAATACTGAAAACAATATAGAAAACCTATCTATACATGCATTATTTGCCAAATTAGAGGATGCAATTAATATTGAATGCAGGCATTGGTTAGATGCAGAGATGCTGCAAAAATATCTAGATAAAAAGCAAATACAACGTGGCCTTAGATTACATAAAAATTGTTCTTTTAAGGACAATATGGCCCTTAACACAAAATGGGAAGAAGCCATGCACGTCTGCTCCACCACTTTCATTAACATTTTGATTTCACATAGAAAAACTTTGGTTGAACATGCATCCAAAGAAATTAACTCTATCCAAATGAGTTTGGAAAAATATAAAAATTCTACATTATATGACGAATTGAATTCTATGGTTTTGGAGAAAACAGAATGTTTTCAAAAAGAACTGATGGCCATTAAAAATAGAAAATTACTGAGAGATGACGATGACTACCAGAAAGGCCAAGTATATACTTATAACAAAAATAAAGATAAGAAGCCTGATCCAACTTACCCACAGTTGAGTTTGGATTCAGACACTCAACAAAATGCAGACTATCCTAAAACCCCTACAACAGGGGACCATAAGAATTCGAATTATGACTGGACAGTAGTCAATTATTCTAAAAACAAAGACAGATATAAGAACACTGCCCAACACCAAAATAGGAATAATTTTAAACCTTCGGCTTCCAATCCCCACCATTACAATGATAATGGTGAGAATTCCTATAATGACCCTAGGTACTACTCTCCGAGGTACCATGAAGGTTTTGATAGAAGAAATACCTATCATTACAACTCTCCTAGACCTCATGAGGGTTTTGAGAGACGAAATAATTATCATCAAGATTCCTCCAGACACATGTATCAACATGATAAAAGGGAATTTTCAAATCGGATTAATTCCTCCAATAGACAGTATCATAATGATTATTCAGGCACTAGAAACTACTCCTATGACTATCATTATTCTAGACCTCATACTCAAAATGATGCACCTAATAACATCAGGTCAAATGATTCGAGGAATCATCACCATGACTATAATGGTGAACACCACCCTCCTAACAACTACGACAAATCTAGAGGCCACTTCTCGGGAAACCGAGACTCAGGGTCCCACAGGAAAACATCCAGCCTGAATGACCACCATACTTATGATGGCCCAAGGGCCAATAATGAGAATAGTCGCCGGCTCCCTAATAATAGACCACAAATGAATACCAATAATGATCATTATAGGGCTGAATCAACTTGCCTTCCTATTTCTAATCCTGGTCCAAGTTATGATCAGGCAGGACCATCATCTAATAATTCTCCACATTTTTTAGAATCAGGCCCCAGACCACCAGCATGGAAACAGAAAACCATATCCGGTTACCTAGAACCGATGACCTCCCTTACGGCCCCACAAAAAGGCAAAAGACCTCACGGAAACGAGGGCACAGAGGAAGAGGCACAGCCAGCAAAGAGGCACGATTACAGACCCTAAAAAAGGGTATTTACAATCTATCCTCACATAACCTGACAAATGACGAGATACGGGTCCTAGGTAAAGGTCTGTCATATTGCCCTACCAATAAACATAATACATTTTCACTCTTTGTTGACTTAAACATTTTCACGCAAAAGTTATCTATGCAAAAATACTTTGCGGAAAAAACTTTGAAAAATGACACAATAAGACCAATTCTTACTAATTCCATGGATGATAGGCTTAGACATGAAACAATCCCTATTTTTGACCCAGAGACCTTAATGGATCATTTATGTGATGGTTACATACATACACCTTTCAAAAATAAATCTAATTTTACGCCTCAGCTCAATAATAATTCACATATCGAGATTTTCAGACAATTAGTGAACGATGATTTTGAGAAAATATCAACAAAGATCATCATGAAAGATAATTTATACCCCAATGAAAAACGTGCATTGAACAACCTTAAAAACAACAAATCTCTGGTAATACGACAGGCCGATAAGGGCGGTGGAGTGGTCCTTCAGGATCGCACTGACTATCTTTTGGAAGCCAGGAAAATCCTACATGATACTGCTTATTATAAGAAATTACACTCAGACCCCACTGTGGAGTTTAAAGCCATATTAAAACAAATTATAACATCAGCCTTTGACAAAGGCATACTCCTGAAAAAGGAGAAAAACTATCTGATTCCGAATGAACCTAATTTGGCCTTTTACTACCACCTTCCTAAGGTCCACAAGAACCGCTCATGCCCCCCTGGGAGACCTATAATAGCAGGGATCGGCAATCTTACTGACAATGTCTCATCATATGTTGTCTACTTCCTACAGAAGTATGTTTTAGGCCTAGAATCCTACATTCGTGATTCAGCCGATCTGCTTAAAAAACTGGGATCATACCGCATTACATCCGATATGATTTGGGTCACCTGTGATGTTCAGGCCCTATATTCCAACATTCCCCATGATATGGGCCTACAGGCAGTTTCCGAATATTTGGAAAAGGATATATACTTACCTCAGACCCAACGAGAGTTTCTTCTAGATCTAATCGCTTTTATCTTGAGACATAACTACTTTGTCTTTCAAGACGAATTTTATATCCAAACTAAGGGTACGGCCATGGGTACCAGGTTCGCCCCCAGTTATGCGAACCTGTTCATGGGTTCCTTTGAACAATGTTACATCTACGATTCAGCATATGGGGCGAACCTGGTATACTATGGAAGATATATAGATGACCTTATCTTTATTTGGAGGGGCGAACCGTCCAGTGCCGCATCTTTTGTTGAACATCTAAACACCAACAATAGAGGCCTAGTGTTTACCAGTACTATTGAGAGGCAATCAATAGTGTACTTAGATCTTAATCTTAGTTTTACTGAGGGCCAAGTGACTAGCACCACCCACTTTAAGGCAGTGGATTGTAATAGCTACCTCGACTTTAAGAGCTGTCACTATCAGCCGTGGAAATTGAACGTCCCCTATGGTCAGTTCAAAAGAGTGCGCCGTAACTGTAGTTCTATGGCAGACTATGAAACACAAAGCCTTACCTTGAAGGAACGAAAATGGCTACTTGAGAGCAAAAAATGACAATAGAGAATTGTATTTCACTGAGTCCAATGCACGATTAGAACCAATAAATAATAGTACCTTCCATAAAGATCCGTTGTTTATCACCCAATTCAACTCTAACCATAACCTAATTAGAGAGATTGTCACACGTCATTGGCAAATATTACTTAAAGACCCCATTTTGAAAAGAACTTTGGATGATAAACCCAGAATAGTCTATAGAAGGGCACCAACCCTCAAAATAATGTTGGCTCCGAGCAAAATTGTCAAACATAGACAACCTTCCCCGGGAAATAATAGGAACAATTCACAACATGGGTCTTATAAGTGCAGACGAGCCCGCTGTAAGATGTGTATTTTCATTGGTGATCGGCAAAAAACCTTTAGGTCGAGTATCACCCACAAATCTTACACCATCATTGGCCGTGCTTCTTGTGCTTCCTCTTATGTAGTTTATCTACTTACATGTGTCTGTGGGGTACAATACGTAGGGCGTACCTGTAGATATCTTAGCACCAGATGGTCCGAACACCATCGAAATATGAAGAATAACTACAGACTTCCTAGTGTATCAAGACACTGTAATGATGTACATAGGGGAGATCTTAACTGTTATTCTGTCAATCCCATAGAATTCATTCCTAAATCTCATCTTTATAACCGTTTTTTTAGGCTCAGACAGAGGGAGACTTATTGGATCCATCTGCTGAAGAGCATGTACCCTGATGGTCTCAATTTATGTGTCGATTTGGCAGCCTTCTCATAAAAGTCCTTCTCTATAGTCCCTCTGCCTGCTTTTGTTGTAGGTCACTTATTACCAACCATTTATCTTTATTGGAATAGACGTCCATGGTCTCGGACCAACCAGATATAACTGGTCTGATTATTATAAATATTTTACAAGCTAATCATATTTAGATTTAGAGACACAACCATCTATGACCATATATTGATATCTAACTGTTAGAACATATAGGCCATTTAAATATGTGGGGGCTATTATAATAATATACCTATAGATATCTATTTATCAAAATTATTTGCTAATATACATTACACCTTTAATACATATGAATATAAAAATATATAAAATTATTATATCCATTGATCAGAACACATGGTATCTTTAAATATGTTACTACATTATTATTCATTAGAAAACATGGTCCCTTTAAATATGTATTTTTACCACCAACAGGTTTATGAATATTAATTCACTCATGCCCTACAATTAAGTTTCTATTGCATTAGCTTACAGATGGTACAATAATACTGCATCTGTATGTTATGGTGGTTTATATAATATCTTAAACTTCCTTTTGTCATCGCAACTATCACACATCGTAACTATTACACAGGAGAAACACATAATATCTTAAACTTCCTTTTGTCATCGCAACTATCACACATCGTAATTATTACACAGGAGAAATACAGACACAATCTTGTCACATTTTCTCAGCCAAACACTTCTTTTTATACAATAGCAACAACTGCTAATTTTCAGTATCTCTCGATATTTTTAGAATTATATAAGAATTCATTACATTTCGATATTACAGTCATTCCTTAGCTATGTATGTATACGGATCACAGTCGGTATTATCGTCCATTACACTCATCATCTCTGATTACAGAACAGGTGCTACTGTCACCATAGATACCAATCACAATTAACGATTGGTTCGTTGATGGGTGTGGACAATAGACCGGGCTGTGATTGGATGATCATTATGTTAAGTAGAGCGGGGTTTTCAAAGTGAATATCAGCCTGATGAAACGACCGGAAGGTCGAGAAACGCGTTGCTGTTTTCTGTATTTTAAACAGTTTTAATTTTACTTTTATCAATAAAAATATCTTTTACGATAACCCCGCTCTCATCGTCTACCATCTGATCCTATGTGTGGAGCGATATTCTGCCACTTGCACTAAGGACTCTGAGCCATTGATCCTCCCACAGACGCTGTGGGCACCTGACGTCTGCCTTTGTCCGCCGTAGCGGATTGGACCACTGGAACGTGAGAGTCTTTCTCCTATTGGACCGTCTGGCGGGCGACTAAGGTTCCGTCCTGTCTAGTTTGGCATACGTTTATGCCGCCTCACTTGTGAGTACTCTTCCATCTGTGTGTGCTGTCTGCCTCTATCTACATATTAGCGACACCACGATACTGTCCCATAAGGCGCCTCTCTCTGTTCTCTGCTCCTACAGATATCTGCCATTATCCTATTTTTGGGAGTGCTGCCGTTAGATCGGGTGGCCTGCGGTGTGGTATTACCTTGCCTCCCCCGAGACTGGTTTTGGTTTATGTGCTTTGCATCTCATACCTGCGCACCTCAACAAGGACTCAATCCTCGTTTTTTTTGGAAAGAATGAGAGAGTGGATTAAAATCTTAGTTGTGTCTTGTGTAAGGAAGTGTCTAATTTTAGAGATGTTTTTGAGGTGGAAGCGGCAGGCTTTAGCCAATTACTGAATGTGAGGAGTGAAAGAAAGATCTGAGTCAAATGTGACCCCGAGACATAGGTCATGCGGGGTAGGGGTAATGATGGAGTGGTTGACAGTTATAGAGGAATTGGGGGTGGAGATTTTGGAAGAAGGGGGAGGGGAAATAATTCGCTCAGTTTTGGAGAGATTTAGCTTGAGGTAGTGAGAAGACATCCAGGAAGAGATGTGAGAAATACAGTTAGTGACACGGGTTAGCAAGGAAGGAGATAGGTCTGGTGCAGAGAAGTAGATTTGGGTGTCGTCGGCATACAAATGATATTGGAAACCGTGGGACTTTATTAGGGAACCTAGTGATGACGTGTAGATTGAGAAGAGAAGGGGACCGAGGACAGAGCCTTGCGGTACTCCGACAGAAAGTGATGACAGGGCAGAGGAGGCCCCAGAGAAGGCTACACTAAATGTACGGTTTGACAGGTAGGAAGAGAGCCACAAGAGGGCTGTGTCACAGATGCGGGAGGATTGGAGGGTTTGGAGCAAAAGAGGGTGGTCAACAGTGTCAAAGGATGCGGACAGATCAAGGAGGATAAGCAGAGAGAAGTGGTCTTTTGATTTTGCTGTAAGCAGGTCGTTGGTAACCTTAACAATTGCTGTCTCTGTGGAGTGATGGGGATGAAATCCAGATTGCAGTGGGTCAAGGAGGGAGTTTAATGTAAGGAAGTGGGATATATGTGCATATACTAGTTTTTTGAGAAGCTTTGAGGCAAGAGGGAGGAGGGAAATAGGATGGTAGTTGGATGGGGAGGTAAGATCAAGGGAAGGTTTTTTGAGGATAGGTGTGACCAGTGCATGTTTCAGAGATGAGGGAAATATACCAGTGCTGAGGGAGAGGTTGAAATTGTGTCTGAGTATAGAGGTAAGGGTAGCAGAGAGGGAGGGGAGTAGCTGTGAGGGGATAGGGTCAAGGGGACAGGAAGTGAGGTGAGAGCGCAGTATAAGTGCCATAACATCTTCCTCAGTAACAGGGGAGAATGAGCTAAGTTTAAGGTTATGTGGGTCTTGTTGATTGCGAGCATTTGAGGGGGTGAGAGTGAGACTGGAATTATGTTGAGAGCTGATTTCGTTTCTGATGGAGTCAATTTTTTTACATAGAGATGTTCAGGTGATATTGGCTATACTGCATCACTTTCAAGTGATTTAGCATATGAGTAGTATGCCACTTTAAAGGGACAGTATACACCAGAATTTTTATTGTTTTAAACGATAGATAATCCCTTTATTACCCATTTCCCAGTTTTGCATAACCAACACAGTTATAATAATATACTTTTAATCTCTGTGATTATCTTGTATCTAAGCCTCTGCAAACTGCCCCTTTTTTCAGTTCTTTTGATAGACTTGCAGTCTAGCCAATCAGTGCCTGCTCCCAGATAACTTCTCGTGCATGAGCACAGTGTTATCTATATGAAATACGTGAACTAACACCCTCTAGTGGTGAAAAACTGTTAAAATGCAATCTGAAAGAGGTGGGCTTCAAGGTCTAAGAAATTAGCATATGAACCTCCTAGGTTAAGCTTTCAACTAAGAATACCAAGAGAACAAAGCAAAATTGGTGATAAAAGTAAATTGGAAAATTGTTTAAAATTACATGCTCTATCTGAATCATGAAAGTTTATTTTGGCCTAGACTGTCCCTTTAAGTAGTAGTCTTAAGACTGCTGCTACTTAAAGGGACAGTCAACTCCAGAATTTTTGTTGTTTTAAAAGATAGATAATCCCTTTATTACCCATTTCCCAGTTTTGCATAACCAACACAGTTATAATAATACACTTTTTACCTCTGTGATTAACTTGTATCTAAACATCTTCTGACAGCCCCCTGATCACATGACATTTTATTTATTATCTATTGACTTTTATTTTAGCCAATTAGTGCAGTGTCTGCCACAACTCACGGGCGTGCTCACAATGTCATCTATAGGGTTTACCTGAACTAGCTCTCCCTTGCTGTGAAAAGCAAACACAAAAGCATGTGATTAGAGGCGGCCTTCAAGGGCTTAGCAATTATCATATGAGCCTTCCTAGCTCTAGCTTTCAACTAAAATACCAAAAGAACAAAGCAAAATTGGTGATAAAAGTAAATTGGAAAGTTGTTTAAAATTACATGCCCTATTTGAAACATGAGAGTTTTTTTTGGACTTGACTGTCCCTTTAACTACTGTTTCAGGTTAGCTCTGAGCAAGCCTGAAACTCTGGGGCTCCGATGTTGCTATCACAGCTTGATAAATGGAGCCCAATGACCAATGCTAGTCTTGTCTTCAGTCCTGATTGGCTCCTGCAAATGAGAGAAATAGTGGATGGTTAGGGATTGCAGCAAATTAGGTATTAATGCATTCAAAACATTTTGTTAATTTATTACAAGACTGCAGACAAATTGCATTATTGCTTTGTGTTTACATTCTGTTTTAAAGCTAATTTAGAAAGTGATCTGAACTACTGAAACAAAAAAAGCTCATAGCATAACTAATAAATAAAACTAGCAAGTAATCCAGCATAATATACCAGAAGAAATATTGTAAACTGGTTATCAAAGAATAAGGTAAAATACCTTATCATGTAATACATCTTCTTTAATCTAGCCCCACCGTCTAAGATATGGTATGAGAAAACAAAATTTGTGCTGTCAATGCAGGAGGCAGCTGGATCTGTTTCTGTCTTGTACCAAGTAAACCACATAGTGCAGGTTTGCATAACAACCCTTTGAAGTGTAAAAGGAAGGATATTTAATGTTTTTTTGCTCGTCACTACAAAACCTTATCATTTCACATCATCTCACTGGTCGTTAACCTCAAAAGTAGGCTAACATGCTGCAAACTTAAAGAAAGAGTATATGCTTTGATTAATTTCCTTTCATTTAAAGGGACAGTCTACTTGAAAATACACTTTTTACCTCTGTGATTATCTTGTATCTAAGCCTCTGCAGACTACCCCTTATCTCATTGCTATTTACCAACTTACATTTTAGCCAATCAGTGCTGA
This sequence comes from Bombina bombina, assembly GCF_027579735.1. Lineage (NCBI taxonomy): Eukaryota > Metazoa > Chordata > Amphibia > Anura > Bombinatoridae > Bombina > Bombina bombina. Next base: position 81,650,415 of record NC_069499.1, read on the forward strand.
CTCCTAAGTTACTCCACAGGAGTGAGCACAATGTTATCTAGAGGGCATACATGAGCTAGCGCTGTCTAGCTGTGAAAAGCTCATAAAATGCACCGAGGTAAGAGGCGGCCTTCAAGGACTTAGAAATCAATTTGAGCCTACCTAGGTTTAGCTTACAACAAAGATTACCAAGAGAACAAAGCAAATTGGAAAGTTGATTAACATTGCATGCCCTATCTGAATCATAAAAGTTTAATTTTGAATTTACTGTCTCTTTAATTCTTTGATAACAGGGCAGGCTTCAGAAACTTAGTCCTGCACCATATCTGTCACTGATTGGCTTCAGCAGAGATGATATGCACTGCCAAACAATTGCTAACAAAATGACAGTGACTAGCCATGCTTGCTCTAGTAATGAGTCTGCAAACTCCACTAGTATGTTAGTTTATTGCAAGACTGCAGAAAAATATTATAAGGTGTTAAAGGGACGGTAAACACCATGTAATTAAAATACATTTCTGTTTTGCTACTTTAGAATAACAGCGTAGTCTAAATGTTTTTAAAACAAATTAGCAATTTTTTTTGCAATTATTATTCAATAACCAAACTCCCCCCACCATTTGCATTTTTTGGAGGAGCCACGCCAGGCTTTAGTCTGCAGAAAACAAGGCTTGCCATAGTCATAATGTTCGCATAAATTGAATAGTTTTGCAGTTGTTATCTGATCAAGCCACTTAGGCCGATTTATCATGGCCTCAATGGGGCCAAATACATTTGTTTCCCTGTGAGCTAGCAGAGGTTGATTGACACCCCCTGCTAGCGGCCGATTGCCCATGAATCTGCAGGGGGCGGCATTGCACAAGCAGTTCACCAGTTCAGCAGTTGTGCAATGATAAATGCAGACAGCGTATGCTGTCTGCATTTATCGATGTCTGGCGGAGTGTGTATGTATATGTGAGAGTAAGAGTGTGTGTGAGGCCCGGAAATTCAAAGCATCGACAGACAGTTGGGATACTGGCTTTCTGGCCTTGAAGGCCTCGCAGTTCATTGGCCTGTTTTTTGCTAAAAAAGGGGGCAGACCCTCGAAGTGCCGGCAAGTGGTGACGTGTCTCCCATAGGATATAATAGGGAGCACTATGTCAGCTAAACATTGCCGACATCACCATTTGTTGGCACTTTCTGGTGGCAGGGGCATATTTGAAGTGTTCCAACACAGCAGAGACAGAGCGCTTACTGAAACCAGACATTGTTTCTGTGTTGGAACACATCAAATAATGCCTGTGTGACATAACTTTCTCTAAACTTACCCAAACTGCCTCACACTGTAAAGTCTTGCCACTGAAAAGATGCCAAGACAAACATGGTTGACACACTACTCGCAACCTGTACGTTAGAGATTGGAACATATTGCACTGCTGGTGATGTATCCCAATCAAAGTGGGCTATTGGCAGATTAGCGGCAAATAGGTTAGGAAGTTTATTGCGGTGGGCTATTGGCAGTATACGAGTTAAGTAGTATATGAAGTGTTTGTGGTGGGCTATTGATGGTTTAGGGGTTAATAAATTAGAAAGTTTGTTGCGGTGGGATATTGTCAATTTAGCGGTTAGTTAGTGCAGGGTTACTTTGCGGTGGTGGGTTATGGTGGTTTAGAGGTACATAGGTATATTTATTAGGTTGTGTGATATATATTTAAAAAGGATCCTTTACTTTACATCGCCAATGTCGGTGCCAATGATTCTTGGAATATTTTGTAGGATTGGAATTGTAATGTATAGTAAAACGCCCCTCTGCGATGCTGCCTCTAAAGAGTAATGTCGGCACTTTTGAATATTTTGCGGGCATTCTCGACATTGCATCAGATCCCTTATGAATATATCGCTGTCTTGCAGCGCTTTCAATTATCGGGGCCTGAGAGAGAGACTGTGTGTGTGTTTGTTTGTGTGCAAGAGAGAGTAAGTGTGTGTGAGAGAGTGACATAGTGTGTATGTGTGAGAGAGAGAGTGTATGTGTGAGAGAGAGAGTGTATGTGTGAGAGAGAGTGTGTATGTGTGAGAGAGAGTGTGTATGTGTGAGAGAGAGTGTGTATGTGTGAGAGAGAGTGTGTATGTGTAAGAGAGAGAGAGTGTGTATGTGTGAGAGAGAGAAAGTGTATGTGTGAGAGAGAGAGTGTATGTGTGAGAGAGAGTGTGTATGTGTGAGAGAGAGTGTGTATGCGTGAGAGAGAGTGTGTATATGTGAGAGAGAGTGTGTATGTGTGAGAGAGAGTGTGTATGTGTGAGAGAGAGAGTGTATGTGTGAGAGAGAGAGTGTATGTGTGAGTGAGAGTGTGTATGTGTGAGAGAGAGTGTGTATGTGTGAGAGAGAGTGTGTATGTGTGAGAGAGAGAGTGCATGTGTGAGAGGGAGTGTGTATGTGTGAGAGAGAGAGTGTATGTGTGAGAGAGAGTGTGTATGTGTGAGAGAGAGTGTGTATGTGTGAGAGAGAGTGTGTATGTGTAAGAGAGAGAGAGTGTGTATGTGTGAGAGAGAGAAAGTGTACGTGTGAGAGAGAGAGTGTATGTGTGAGAGAGAGTGTGTATGTGTGAGAGAGAGTGTGTATGTGTGAGAGAGAAAGTGTATGTGTGAGAGAGAGTGTGTATGTGTGAGAGAGAGTGTGTATGTGTGAGAGAGAGTGTGTATGTGTGAGAGAGAGTGTGTATGTGTGAGAGAGAGAAAGTGTATGTGTGAGAGAGAGTGTGTATGTGTGAGAGAGAGAAAGTGTATGTGTGAGAGAGAGTGTGTATGTGTGAGAGAGAGTGTGTATGTGTGAGAGAGAGAAAGTGTATGTGTGAGAGAGAGTGTGTATGTGTGAGAGAGAGAAAGTGTATGTGTGAGAGAGAGTGTGTATATGTGAGAGAGAGTGGGGCCTATCTATCAAGCTCCAAATGGAGCTTGATGCCCCGTGTTTCTGGCGAGCCTGCAGACTCGCCAGAAACAGCAGTTTTGAAGCAGCAGTCACCAAGACCGCTGCTCCATAACCTTGTCCACCTGCTCTGAGCAGGCGGACAGACATCGCCGGAATTCAACCCGATCGAGTACGATCAGGTTGATTGACACCTCCCTGCTGGCAGCCCATTGGCCGCGAGTCTGCAGGGGGCGGCGTTGCACCAGCAGCTCTTGTGAGCTGCTGGTGCAATGTTGAATACGGAGAGCGTATTGCTCTCTGTTTTCAGCGAGGTCTGGCGGACCTGATCCGCACTGTCGGATCAGGTTCGACAGACCTTTGTTAAATAGAAGCCATAGTGTATGTGTGAGAGATTGTGCGTGTACACTTTGTACACAGATACATATAAATATGTAGATACAGATATAACATTCTTTATATAGAATTAAGAAAAAAGAATACATGGTCCCACTAGTAAAACATGTACAAAAAACATCCAACAATCACTTAAAGGGACAATTTTCCAATATACTTTTATCACCAATTTTTCTTTGTTCTCTTGGTATTCTTAGTTGAAAGCTTAACCTAGGAGGTTCATATGCTAATTTCTTAGACCTTGAAGGCCGCCTCTTAAGAATGCATTTTAACAGGTTTTTCACCACTAGAGGGTGTTAGTTCATGTTTTTCATATAGATAACACTGTGCTCATGCACGTGAAGTTACCTGTGAGCCATCACTGATTGGCTAAACTACAAGTCTGTCAAAAGAACTGAAATAAAGGGGCAGTTTGCAGAAGTTTAGATAAAAGATAATCACAGAGGTAAAAAATATATCAATATAACTGTGTTGGTTATGCAAAACTGGGGAATGGGTAAAAAAAGGGATTATCTATCTTTTAAAACAATAACAATTCTGGTGTAGACTGTCCCTTTAACATCTTTTTGTAAAGCTTTTGAAATTATTTCAATTACTTTAACAGATACAAACCTTACATTTATAAAAATACAATATCCTTATCCTTTTGTTTAGTAACAGATCCTGACTGTAAGAAAACAATTTGCCTAGAATCTGAAAGGTTGTGAATGTCTTGTTACCCACATACTGCAACTTATAATAAAGGTGTCTGGTATCTATATTTAAAAATCCTTTTTTTATTTAACCTTTCAAGCCCTGGGGCTAGTTTGTACATAAATGACCAAAGGGTTTTTTCAATTATGCAATGCTTTAATTCAAGTGAAATTCCTGTTACTTTTATTTTGTACTCCCAATGCTTATTAGAAAAATTGCTTTTTTTATGTGATTTGTGTGGTGCAAATAGATATTTATGAAATGAGAATAGATATACTGTTTAAATGGATATTAAAGTCAATACAAAATAAATGTTCACTATATCATTCTTTCAACGTGAAACTGTTATTTTGTTTGCAAGATGTGTTTTGTTTTGCAGCCCAGTAGCATACCTATTATAATAAGTTAGATATTTCTCCTTTGCTGTTGCCAGTTACGGCTTTATATACATGTGTTTACGTGCTGATTTAGCAATCACTGTGCAGTATGTAGTATGCATTTTAAGTGTTAAATCACAAAAATATGATAGACTTGCTGAGCCTCTGTTGCATACTGTCACGCTATCATTATTAGTACTGAACAAGCACTAGCTGCACTTCCTGGATCCAATTCCCTAGGCAACTGTGATGCACCTATTCTAATGTTTAAATGTTTAGCTGCTTAAAGGAAATTAGTTATTCTGTCTTATAGTATATCAGCAATCAATCACTGCATTGCAAAAGATCTGCACACAAAGCACATTTCTTAAAGGGAAAGTAAACACAAAGTAACCAAATATATTTCTGTTGTCTTGCTGTAGAATGACATCCGCCAAGTCAAAACATTTTTCAAACGAATATCTTGTTTGTTGTAATTGCTTTTTTTTTTATTTGTTTTTTTTTTAATAGCCAAACACCACCCACAAATTGCCTTATTTGGAGAAGCCAATCCAAGCTTGAGTTTGCATGCAACAAGGCTAGCTGATTTCATTATGTTAGTATTAGGTGCATTGTTTTGCAATCAGTTCAAGGCAATTAACAGACATGCAGCATGTATTTCCAGTTCTGAGACATTTCCAGAAAAAGTTGAACATTTGAAGTGTATTGTAAAGTGGTTTTACTGTTCATAACTAAATCTTTTGCATTCAAATTGCTTGTTTTCTGTCCCTTTAAAAGATTTTAAATTGTCATTTTGCTAGAAAATATGTATTGTTTTGCGGCCCAGGACATATACTGTAAAAATCCTTTTGAACATGTTTATCTTAGCTCTCTTTTTCAAGGTAAGATAGGGACAGATATAATTGAACTCTGGCACTGATTAAGAAATCACTGTGTAGAATGTTGCAACTTGCAGGGGGTCACTTTCTGAATCCTGTTATATGCTCTTCAGGGAGAGAAAAAAAATTGGAGTCAAAGACAACTTGCCAAATCAAATAATGAATTTAGTACTGAAAGTTTAAATACAACATATCTTAATATGAGCAATCAGTTATTGGTATGTCCAAGTTCAGTAAAACAAATGCTGATCAATTGTCAGGCTCTGTTTTAAAGGGACAGTCTACTCCAGAATTTTTATTGCTTATAAAGATAGATAATCCCTTTATTACCCATTCACCAATTTTGCATAACCAACACGGTTATATTAATATACTTTTTACCTCTGTGATTACCTTGTAGTTAAGCCTCTTGTATCTGTTATTTTGATTTAGCCAATCAGTGCTGACTCATAAATAACTCATTTTGCTATGTATTGCTTATGCTACATCCTGCTTGTGAGCAAATGCTGTAAAATGTCACCAACTGATATGAATACATTTTACCTTCTTGAGTGCAAAGAACATAGTAAGCTCAGAGCCTCCCTGCGGGTCTCCCTTCTAAGCTAGTTATTGGGAACACCTCACTGCAACCGTAAAAGCAATCTTCATTCTCTTTTAAGATTGCAACTTGAATAACTCCCTGTGACATCACCAGATGCATGCTAGATAAAGTCACAGGGAAACAGAAAGCCTCTGCAACACCTGAGTCTTTCTTTGTTACTGTACTTGTGGACTAGAGGGAGCTTTGAAATATGATATAAAAATGTCAATAACCTGCAGCAGGAATTAAAATACTGTTATCCCTGAAGAAGCCCCTATCTCCCCCATTTATGGTAGTGAAAAAGGCGATCCCTCATTTCAATGTGAAGAATGTCCTCTTTCAAATGAGAGGTTACTTGTCCCCTAGGGTACACTTTTAAAAACCGCGATTGACTGTCCCACTTGAAATTGGTAATGGCTGGTAGTGGGATAGGAGTGTTATTAAAAAGCTCCAATTTCTCTGTTTTGGATCAGACCCTAGTCTGGTGTTCTGCCCTATCTATCTTTCTCAGAATAACCAATAAGAAACATAATGAAAGAAATAACTGCCAAACTGAACGATTCCACTGCAAATCTGGTTGGTTGTCTTAGCAAACAATTAGTATCACTTAAAAAAGACGATAGATAGAAGGAAACTCTAGACTGATATCAAAGAAAATGGACTGCATGGGGCAATGTTGCTGCTTGCCAGAACAAGTTAGATGATAGACAGCAACCACTTGAGCAGCATACAATGCCCTAGCTTACAAGTGGAGTTCTCCAAAATAGCGCAGGGTACGCTATCCATATCACATCCCTGCCCTACAAATATCTGGTTTAACAAGTAAATGGTAAAAAAGGCCTCTTGATAGTAGAAACACTGGTTAGGCATGTTAGTCAAATTGAAGAACCCATTGGGGTTAAATGGGTAAATAGGGACATATGGTAATAGTAATAATCTTAGCGAAATTAACAGTGGGTAAACACCGCTTGGTATTTTAGAATAAGTGATATTAGTACATATAAAGTTAAAACTGTAAAGTATCATAGAATGACACTGATGTGGGGGGAGGGGTTCAAATTGAAGCGAAACTTCAGTGTCTACAAGTTTCAGGTGGTAATGATATAACAGGCCACTATTGGGCCAATTGTTTAGTGATTATACACTTGAGCTGGCTAAGTTAAAATGCTGATGTAACTGATAGTGACTCCTCATCAAGTATTATATGTTATGAAATGACTAAGGCATTAGAGTCTGAGTGTTGTTTCTTCAAACTATTATTTAGAGTCTTTCCAACCCTCACCATCTGAGAGAAGGAAATTAGAGCCTTTTATGAACTATTGAGACGTATGGAATATGAGTACATATATTAGCAAAATCACCATCAGCCATGGTAGTAATGATAAATTGTGGGTAAGATGAAATTAACATGTAGCTTATATGTGGCATCAATACACAAAATGATAATAGTGTAGCACAAGTAACAAACAAAAAACAGTCTTATGACTCATAATATAGACTACTGATACTAGAGCATTGTGTAATATAAAACCAACTCCTAAATTACAACCAAATAGTTAGATGGATATGTAGAGGTTCAGAGTGGACTTGTAGAACTGCAGGTATAACAATATTAGGACATGCGTGTAGCCACCTAAAGGATCAGCCAAAGGGGTCTCTAGTCAGGTGGCTTCCAAAAGAAGGGCTCTCAGCTATTATACGTAATACCCTAATATTGTTGCATACAAATTATAGGAGGATCTTTTGTCAATAACATTACACAAATATTTCAATTCAAGTGATATGAAAGAGACACATGGATGAACACTTTAGGCAGGGGGTTAGTAGCTAGCTCTGTAGGAGTAATATCCCCCTTGTACTAAAATAAGGGCTACGCCTAGACCCCAAAGTGTATATAAAAGATTTGAGAGGATATACAATAAACAATTGGGTACTAATATATGTAGAACAGGTAATATTGTGCCAACTCTAGAGTTAGGTAACTTTCATATGGGGGGAGCTCAGCTAATGTGTGTAATAGCCTAATTTTGGTTTATATAATATTTAGGAGGATCTTTTGTCAAAAGCCCCACACTTTTCTCAAATATTTCTTGTCTAATAATGACAGATAAGAACACAAACAATCACTTTAGTCAAAGGTTAATATATAAACAGTTATACTGGAGTATGGTCTAAGATAGCTAAATATTACACAGAATAAATTGACAAATTTACAATACAGTTGAGTAAATATATGCAATCTATACCAAGCCTCCAAAGCAGTGAAAGCTAAGATTAGAAGTTATCAGCCGCTCCCAAGCGCTGAAATTGGATAATTTTACCTCCTATAAGATATTATTGATAAAGAGATAACCTGGCCCTTCAGTAAGGCATCAAGCTGCACCAAACACAACCTACGGCGCTTTAAAATGTATAAGAACCCTAGAGGCATAATATGGCCACATAAGCATTAACAGTAGAAATATAAGGCATAAAGACATTTCTGGTTAATGAAGAAACAGTAGTGGATATTAGACCATCTATTTGCCCTTAAATAAATAAAATCTATGCCTAATACACTAAATAAAATGACGATATATATGGAAAAATAGGCAACAGTAAAATCTTAATATATTGAATGATGTGGTATTGTATAATTTGAGGTGACTCTACTAGTAACATTTCCCTCAGGTACTACAATCAGACCAAAAGGTCATCATTAGAACTACACCACAGGGTGTCAGAGTCAGCTAGAAGAAGGAGATGGTAGTCAGCTCCAGTGGTTGAGATGCCGACAAACTCATATAGTAAGTTGGAGCTATGGGCTTGTCAGGTCTCAAATTAGTGACAAAGGAAGCTGTGCGTATAGATCTAGAGATCAAAGTCCCTGCGTTTTTGGCCTTCACTAATTTTGGAAAGCGTTCCATTGCAGACATAGTGCCTAGTGCTAGGATAACCGGCTCCTGACCTCCCGCCGGGCAACCGGCCGCATGGCACCAGACAAAAGACATAAGTTTTCGACCTTCTAGACTGAGATGGAGTGTATTTTGAAGTTGTCTCTCGCTGAGCCCTTTTGTTGCCTGTTGTGGTGGAGTCTCCTCCTCTGACCCGACTTGTTTCATTCTTCTTTACTATTGGGAATTAACATATATTCATTAGGCCATGCAGTGGGATTGCTGCCCACAACTCCCCAGACTGTGGTGAGATCTTCAAAGTAACTGACCATTTTAGTCTCAAAGTTTTCAAGCAGTGACCGCAACGTGACGTAGAACTTCTCCATATTCAGGACACCTGTAGTATTGAGATGTCAGAAGGTCTCTTTTGTAGAAGCATGTCTTATTGTGCCGTGAGAATCACACACTTTGAAGGCCGTGTGTCTTTGCGCTTATGGTGCCAGAGCTTGCTGTTGTGGCGGAGATGATCGGCTCTGTAGGGATGCTGTGTGGTTTTGGAGCAGTCTGGTGCTGTTAAGAGGCTATTGTAGCGGTTTTCAGGTGGTTATCGAGTGGTAACTAGCCTCCTCAGTTTACCTTTGGTCGGAGCTCCGTGTTTAAGTGACCACCCATGTTGGCAGTTGACTCCGCCCCAAGTGCTAATATTTTACTCTCAACTTGTAATATGTGAGTAAAAAATGGAAGCGCTAGTTTCCAATTTACTTTTATTATCAAATTTGCTTTGTTCCCATGATATTATGTGTGAAGTGATACCTAGGTAGGCATCTAGAGAACTGCAAGGCAAGAAATAGTACTGCCATCTAGTGCTCTAGCAAATAGATAACATTCTTACAAAACTGCTGCCATATAGTGTTCCAGAAATGGCCTGGCTCCTAAGCATACATGCCTACTTTTCAACAAAAAATAACAAGAGAACAAACAAAAATTAATTATTAGAATTAAATTAGAAATTGTTTAAAATTGCATGCTCTATCTTTAATGCACCACAGCGCTAATATTTTTACACTCCACTTGTAATCTAGACCAGTGTTGGTAAATCAATCTCCTTTAGAATGATTTGAGAGACGTTGATTGATGAGTTCGATTTTTTCCACCAGAAAAAGCACTCTTCCCCTGGTAGATATAGAAATGTCCCACTCAGAACTAAAAAAAAGTAGGTTGCCAAATTGCAATAACAATGATAATATTCTTACCATACTTTTCCTTTTGTAAATAAGAGTTTTAAGAAGAAAAAAAAAATAATTACTATGGTCTTCCTTAGAAATCTGCACTATTTCTTCAACAACTTCATGTATATTAAAAGCCCCTAAATGTGCTGACTTGCATTTTGCTGAGAAAAATGTTTATAGACAGGAAGAAGGGTTATTAAATGCCCACACTATTTTCTGTTACCTGCATATATTTTGCATTCCAATACTTCTTGAGGATGTTGCAAGGTCACTGACAAAATGGGTCAAAACTGTAATCAATTTTAAGGCCATGCTGTTTCTTGCACATACAAACAAATAAAAGACAATAGGAACTAGGAAAATTTAACCTCATATACTGTACACGTGAACTGGGAAATGCTAATTATTTCTTGCTACAATGTCAAAATAGTAATAATTAACTCAGAAGGGTCTGATTGTCTATTGAGCATGCATATATTTTGACAAGAAGATATAAACTCCCATGAGAAACAGTGATGTACAACATTGCTTATTTAAAATTGATACTGTTAAATATTAAGGAACATGTTCAATTGTTGCTGTATGAACTGCGAAATGTTCCCTGGCACCGAGGAGACTTATTTCTCAGCTGGTGACTGGTTGACTTAGCAAGATATTCTAACTCTCTTTTCTTTAAGTCGAGAGTAATGATATCCAGCAGGGAAAAACATCAATTAATAATTTCCAAGATCTCCTGAGGCATTAAAACAGTGAAACTATAATTTGCTGTGGGCAATAGGAATGTTGAGCCAATTTCTGGTTATAAACAAATACGGGGCACCCTGCTTTAAAAACTGCTAATAGGCCAAATCACTAAATCATTTATGGATTTGTTCCCTCCTAAATTTATGTAAAAGATGCAGTGAGCTAACTGAATATGCATTTAAAGGTTTTCTCTTCTTCTAATCACATATTTAATTGTCTGTCAGGAAATATATCCCTCAAATATGCCAAAAAAGTGCACTATGCAGAGCAATGAGAAATGAAAAAAATATTAATCTTACAGCTTGGCATTGCGTATAAACATGTTAACAGTTACAGTGATACGGGCTTCTCTTAATGAGAAAGCGGCAATATGTGTGAACTGTTTGTGGCATTTACTGTACTGGGGTCTATTGATCACTGCACATATCATAATAACACTAATGATAATTATTATTATTATTGTTACTGTTTAAAAATTGACTGAATTTTCTGCAGTGCTTTAACAAAAAAAAAAGGATATTTTGATTATTTGTTGAACTAAAATTGTTAAAATTTTGCAAAGGAAGGCAGTGTGCAGTAAATTATTATTAGACTTACATTTCATTAAAATGTCAGAGGAATCTGTTGGTGATGAGTCTCGTGTAGCTTTAAGAGACTTTAAAGGAACATAGTACTATACAATTTTAATTAAGGGTTTTCCAGTTCTAGGAATTGTAAGTGAACACTCTAGACTCCACATGCCTGACTCTACTATACATCTTGATTGTTGCTTGATTCAAATAGGGGTGATAAGATAAGATTCTCCAAAACTATTAAAGTTTTCATCATAATATGACAATGGTTTGGAGATTGACTCCTCCAAATAAGGCAAGGAAAATAGTTGTGTCAGAAAGCAAATGGTCTAGATTACAAGTGGAGCAATACATTTGTATTGCTCAGGAGCGGTAACTGCACTCAAAGTAAATCAATAGTGCTAATATTGCAAGTTGAAAGTAAACATTTTGCACCCAAACGAACATCTGGAGTTCGGATATTGTGACCGTGCTAACTCTCTCTCCCCTTAGACTTTTATTGGGGCACTAAAAAACTCACAATTTCTTCAGCTCAACAGTAGGGATGGGTGAATGTGCTGAATGGGAAATTAGTTTGGTAGAATGAATAGTCATGTGGACATTCGTTTTGGACAATCGAGTGTTGATAAGAATGAAATCCATTAAAATTTGGTAATCAAATGTTATTTCCAGTTTTCAAATATTACTTTCATTTTTCGAACGTTCATAATTAGATTGAATATCCACATTCAAATTTTCAAATGTAACATTTGATATAACAAATACTATTCACAAATGCTTTGTTAAACTGATTTATTAAAGCTGAGACGGACAGGGGCACGTATACGCGTCCCTGTACGCCTCAGCTCGCCTGTGGCAGGCCAAAATTACCCACAGGTATTCGCCATTGCACACAAGTGCAATTTTGCGCTCGCGTGCAATCCCGCCCCCTGCCCGCGCACAACCAATCAAGTGCGGGCAGGAGCTATCAATCTCCTCGGTCTGACTAGACAGAGGAGTTTGAATTTCGCCACCATAGAGGTGGCGAAGAGGTTAGGGAAACGGCGGTCTGGTGACCGCTGCTTGATGAATTACGGCAAGCAAGTTCTTGTGAGAACTTGCAGCCGTAGGGCTTTAATAAATTTAGCCCTTTATGTGGTAGGGAATTTAGTAAATTGATACATAATAGATACAAAGATATCAATTTGAATGTTTCTATTTTAAATATTGCATAATTCGATTTAAAGAAAGCATTAGATATACTATTACATTAAAAGAATGTTAGTATGTTGTACAAACATTCAAAATTTTAAATGAACGAACAAATGTGTTAACATTTGTTTTATTTTTGGAATGCTGCAAAACATTTGTGCATCCCTCCTCACCAGTGTAAGTGTTCTGTGAACAGTTATAATTCAGCTACTGTCCAGTTGCAAATTGAAAAAAAAAAACAACAACAAAAAACACAATAGCCAATCAGCATAGGGGAGATTTCCTAGTAAAGTACTTTAAACTGAATAGGAAAATAACATGACTGTGCCTGACATCCTAATTACAGAATACTTAGGACATTTTGAGGTAAATGTTTTCATTTTTTACATAGAGGTGTTCAGGTGATAATTTGTTCTCAGCTTCTTAGAGCTATGCTGCATCACTTTCAAGTGCTTCTTCATGTCTCTTTAAAAAAAACATAAAAACATATTAAAACTGTTTTAAAAATGGTATTGTAGGTTTCAAGATATTTGACTGGAAAGGTCTCAAAAGTGTATATGTATGTCTATTTATGTATATACAGTGGGGCAAAAAAGTATTTAGTCAGCCACCAATTGTGCAAGTTCTCCCACTTAAGAAGATGAGAGAGGTCTGTAATTTTCATCATAGGTATACCTCAACTATGAGAGACAAAATGTAGAAACAAATCCAGACAATCACATTGTCTGATTTGGAAATAATTTATTTGCATATTATGGTGGAAAATAAGTATTTGGTCACCTACAAACAAGCAAGATTTCTGGCCCTCACAGACCTATATCTTCTTCTTTAAGAGGCTCCTCTGTCCTCCACTCATAACCTGCATTAATGGCACCTGTTTGAACTTGTTATCAGTATAAAAGACACCTGTCCACAACCTCAAATAGTCACACTCCAAACTCCACTATGGTGAAGACCAAAGAGCTGTCAAAGGACACCAGAAACAAAATTGTAGACCTGCACCAGGCTGAGAAGACTGAATCTGCAATAGGCAAGCAGCTTGGTGTGAAGAAATCAACTGTGGGAGCAATAATTAGAAAATGGAAGACATACAAGACCACTGATAATCTCCCTCGATCTGGGGCTCCACGCAAGATCTCACCCCATGGGGTCAAAATGATCACAAGAACGGTGAGCAAACATCCCAGAACCACGCGGGGGACCTAGTGAATAACCTGCAGAGAGCTGGGACCAACGTAACAAAGGCTACCATCAGTAACACACTACGCCGCCAGGGACTCAGACCCTGCTTAAGCCAGTACATGTCCGGGCCCGTCTGAAGTATGCTAGAGAGCATTTGGATGATCCAGAAGCAGATTGGGAGAATGTCATATGGTCAGATGAAACCAAAGTAGAACTGGTTGGTAGAAACACAACTCGTCATGTTTGGAGGAGAGAGAATGCTGAGTTTCAACCAAAGAACACCATACATACTGTGAAGCATGGGGTGGCAACATCATGCTTTGGAGCTGTTTCTCTGCAAAGGGAACAGGACGACTGGTCCGTGTACATGAAAGAATGAATGGGGCTATGTATCGTGAGATTTTGAGTGCAAACCTCCTTCCTTTAGCAAGGGCATTGAAGATGAAACGTGGCTGGGTCTTTCAGCATGACAATGATCCCAAACACACTGCCCGGCCAACGGAGTGGCTTCTTAAGAAGCATTTCAAGGTCCTGGAGTGACCTAGCCAGTCTCGAGATCTCAACCCCATAGAAAACCTTTGGAGGGAGTTGAAAGTCCGTGTTGCCCAGCGACAGCCCCAAAACATCACTGCTCTAGAGGAGATCTGCATGCAGGAATGGACAATCATACCAGCAACAGTGTGTGATAACCTTGTGTAGACTTACAGAAAACGTTTGACCTCTGTCATTGCCAACAAAGGATATATAACAAAGTATTGAGATGAACTTTTGATATTGACCAAATACTTATTTTCCACCATAATTTGCAAATAAATTCTTTCCAAATCAGACAATGTGATTGTCTGGATTTGTTTCCACATTTTGTCTCTCATAGTTGAGGTATACCTATGATGAAAATTACAGGCCTCTCTCATCTTCTTAAGTGGGAGAACTTGCACAATTGGTGGCTGACTAAACACTTTTTTGCCCCACTGTATATATATATATATATATATATATATATATATATATATATATACAGTATATATTTATTTAATATATAAATAAGTTCTACTAGTCCCATGAAAATCCTTACTTGCCCTCATTTTCAATTCCATATTTTCAAGGTGCCATACATATAAATAAATGATGCCGTTATATGCTTCTAATATACATTTGTATTAAGAATAAAACACTCTTTGTATACACTTATACACTAATAAATAATATAAACTTATTCTCATACCTAAGAGAATATTCTTTTCATATTGCGGCAAGCTGAGGCAGGAATAAGTGCACACACTCACAAAGCCAGGGATTTAAAGCCACACACTCACGTAGATACACACACACTCACACATTCTCACATAGACACTCTCACACACAAAAAGTCTCTCTCACACACACACACACAAACACTCTCACACATTCTCCTACACACAAAAACTAATCCTCTCACACACACACACACATTTTCTCACACACTCTCTCACAAATGGACTCTCGCTCACACACAGACATAGGGGCCCATTTATCAAGCTCCGAACGGAGCTTGTTGGCCCGTGTTTCTGGCGAGTCTTCAGACTCGCCAGAAACACCAGTTATGAAGCAGCGGTCTAAAGACCACTGCTCCATAACCCTGTGCGCCTGCAATGAAGAGGGTGACAGGAATCGCTGGAAATCAACCCGATCGAGTATGATGGTGCAATGTTAAATGCTGAGAGCGTATTGCTCTCCGCATTCAGCGAGGTCTTGCGGACCTGATCCGCACTGTCGGATCAGGTCCGCAAGACCTTTTAATAAATAGACCCCATAGTCACAAATTATCTCCCATATACATTCTCATTCTCTCACACACACAAACACTCTCTTACAAACACACATTCTATTATTCACTCTCTCACTAACACTTTTACAGTCATGCACATTCTCACCATCTCACACACACTCTAACTCTTTCTCTAACACACACACCTACTTACATACCTAGCTCACACACTCTTACTTGCATACTAACAGTGACTTATGTTATGCTGGAAAATACATAAAAATTAGACTATTGCTGCCTTTGCAGCTTGTTTCAGCTGATATTTCATACTGATGCACCCTATTGATTTTTTATTGTATCAGCTACCTAAAAGCTAGCGTATATAAAAAAACATAGATACAAATATTCATATGAATATTTTGATGAAATTAATTTTCAAAAACAGTGTTGTATAGCGCAAAATGTCTAATGATTTATAATAGGGATGACTACTAGTTAACTGATGCATGATTCACATGGAGATTTTGATGCCAGCTGGCAAACAGACCTGCAGGTGACAGCTTTATAAACGTGGCTCTTATACTTGTTTTTTTATATACAGTATATTGTAATATTCTGATGACATGGTCATATTCAGGTCTTCCTGGTCTTGCTTTGTTTGGAAATGTTTTGGTTTCAGAATAGCTACTCAGTGTGTATTGTACTACCTCCATAGAAATATTTAGCTTAGCTTCAATTTGGCTCTAGTAAAGTTTTTCAGCACTCAGGAGAACAAATTTAAACATTTCACTTAGCTTCTTTGACTTGATTAAGAAAGATATTTCAACTAATGTTCGTCTTTAAATTCCCTAACAAGAGTGCATACGGGAGCACTAGTATATGCACTTTAAATTAAATTATAATAAAAAAAAGAAATGTAAAATAGAACCAATCTCTTCATTAAGGCGCGGACAGGGGATGCCACTACCTGATTCACGTCAAAGAACAAAGTGGTCCAGCCAAGGATTATATATAAAAAGCACCTTTATATCTCCATAGGGATCCTAAACAATAAGACAATGTTTCAAGCTGCTAGCCTGCATGACTAAGAGCCAAGTAGTGGCTTGAAATTTTGTCTTATTTTTTAGGACCTCTATGGACATATAAAGGTCCTTTTAGACATATTCCTGACTGGAATGCTTTGTTCTATAATGTAATACCGTATATAGTGTTACAACAGTTTTGATTTGTGAGTGGGATAGTCATGTAAATGTCGATACCACATAAAGATTTTAAAAAGGGATAAAAAATTGATTTCTACCTATATTATTTGCCAAAATCTGGTGTACCATTGCAGTCATATGCTATATCTACATGATTATGTATTCTATGCTTAAAGATGATTCTAGATGTTGTAAGATCAAAGCAAAGAAATATTTTTCAAATTTGGACAACCACAGTATTTTGAAAGCCTCATTGAAGCTTAGGTTGGAGATGTTAGTGAGTTATTTTAATGTCATTACTTTTTGGTTCACTAAAAGAGACATAAGGTTGAGAATCTGTGATCTTCTTAAAGGGACAGCCTAGCCCAAATTAAACTTTCATGATCCAGATAGGAAATGTAATTTTAAACAACTTTCCAGTTTACTTTTATCATCTAGGTAGGCTCATATGCTAGTTTCTAAGCCCTTGAAGGCCACCTCTTATCTCAGGGCATTTTGACATTTTTAACAACTAGAGAGCCATGCCATATAGATAACATTGTGTTCACGCCAGTGTAGTTACCTAGGAGTCCGCACTGATTGGCTAAAATGCAATTCTGTCAAAAGAACTGAAATAAGGGGGCAGTCTGCAGAGGCTTAGATACAAGGTAATCACAAAGGTAAAAAGTGTATTAATATAGCTGTGTTCGTTATGCAAAACTGGGGAATGGGTAATAAAGGGTTTATTTATCTTTTTAAACAATAAAAATGCAGGTGTAGACTGTTCCTTTAAGGGCAATTAGACTTTTTCTCATTTATTGTATTCCTAATTATCCATTTTACCTGCTGTAGTATAACAACTTTAATATTTTTTTTTTACACATTGCTTCTTTCCCTTTATTTTGTCATTGGAAAAAATAAATTTCCCCTGTTAAAACTGGCAATCTATACTGAAAATGTTTATTACAGCAGAAGTAGCTATAGAAATGCTATGTACCCTTAGAATGCAGTCTCTCTTTGTTGGGAAAAAAAGTGAAGATGCTTTAAAACAGGCCAGGTTTACATTATAGCTGAACCAGTGCACATGTGAAATAATCTGCTGATGGGTGAGAGCAGGTTAGTAACCATGGTTACTGATCAGCTGATTATTTCACCTGTGCTCTAGTTCAGCTATAATGAAAACCTGGCCTGTTGAGGGTTATTGAGGACTGCGGTTGAGATACACTGCTTTAGAGAAAAAATCCAATGAAATTTGAAAGATAGACAGACACAGAGAAAGATAGAGATAGATACATTACAATGAATGATATTCAAGTATTTTAGAGAATAATTAAAAGACCATAAAATACTGTATAACTACATAATTGACAAATACATAATAAAAAATACAATGTAAAAACACTTATTTAGAATTTCAAATAAGCAGTAGATTTCTTTCTGGTAAATTTCAAAGTTAATTCCATTTCCTTGTCAGGCAGTCTCAAAATGCATATACATATATAATGTAAACTCTTGCACATGTTTACCAGGAGCTGGTGCCTCAGAAAGTGTGCATAAAAAGAGACTTTTCACATTTTGATATTAGAAGTAAATTAGAATTTTTTTTTTTTTTTAATTGCCTGCTCCATCGGATAAAGAAAGCTTAATTTGACGTTAGCGTTCCTTTAATTGCCCTTCAAGAAAGAGGCTGAAGCCCTAATATTCAAAGATTCTTCAGCTTGGAGAGAAATTGTAGTTCAGACTTCACAAAGGCTGAACTCACTGAATTTTCAAAAGAAAAAGGGCGGAATTCTCCAGCCCGGCGAGATCTCTGTCATTTTTGTATGTGAAGCATAGACAAACCCACTGCAATATAATACTGTTAAACTTTGTTACACTTACACCTTGTGCATTGTATTTGATATTACTATACATTTCAGTATTATTACATTTAAGCTTTCCACTTTCTCATTTGTATTTTAATACATTTAGATTTTGATCTAGCAGTGATTTTACACATTATGATTATACTTGAAAAGTTTCTGTTACTTTAATAACTTACTTTGAATAAAATAACATTGCACTTTGTATTTTCTCCATTGTAAACATTTAGAAAGTGGAAGGAACAGGGCAGTTCCCTGGATTGAACAGGGGAGTTCCCAGGCTATATCTAAAGCTCTCTAAAAAGATTTGTGACATTTTCAACAAGTTTTTCAACAAGCTGGTCTCACTGATTTGTCTCGCCAGCTGTAGGCAGATGAAGTTTGCTCAAAATTCACAATACACTAATTTTAACTAACAGAAATGTAATATATAATAAAATATAGACAAAAGCAAGTTAAAATGTTATGAAAACATTTCAGTTTAATTTGGAATTTATGCAAACAGACGGCTAGATTTAGAGTTCTGCGGCCAAAGGGGTGCGTTAGCTACGCATGCTTTTTTTTCCCCGCACCTTTTAAATACCGCTGGTATTTAGAGTTCACAGAATGGCTGCGTTAGGCTCCAAAAAAGGGAGCGTAGAGCATATTTAACGCCACTGCAACTCTCGATACCAGCGGTGCTTACGGACGCGGCCAGCTTCAAAAACGTGCTCGTGCACGATTCCCCCATAGAAAACAATGGGGCTGTTTGAGCTGAAAAAAAACCTAACACCTGCAAAAAAGCAGCGTTCAGCTCCTAACGCAGCTGCATTGTTTTCTATGGGGAAACACTTCCTAAGTCTGCACCTAACACTCTAACATGTACCCCGAGTCTAAACACCCCTAACCTTGCACTTATTAACCCCTAATCTGCCGACCCCGCTATCGCTGACACCTGCATATTTTTTTTAACCCCTAATCTGCCGCTCCGTACACCGCCGCTACCTACATTATACCTATGTACCCCTAATCTGCTGCCCCTAACACCGCCGACCCCTATATTATATTTATTAACCCCTAATCTGCCCCCCACAACGTCGCCTCCACCTACCTACAATAATTAACCCCTAATCTGCCGACCGAACTGCACCGCTACTATAATAAATGTATTAACCCCTAATCCGCCGCACTCCCGCCTCAATAACCCTATAATAAATAGTATTAACCCCTAATCTGACCTCCCTAACATCGCCAACACCTAACTTCAAACATTAACCCCTAATATGCCGACCGGATCGCAACGCTACTACAATAAATGTATTAACCCCTAAAGCTAATTCTAACCCTAACACTAACACCCCCCTAAGTTAAATATAATTTAAATCTAACTAAATAAATTTCTTATTAAATAAATTATTCCTATTTAAAGCTAAATACTTACCTGTAAAATAAACCCTAATATAGCTACAATATAAATTATAATTATATTGTAGCTATTTTAGGATTTATATTTATTTTACAGGTAACTTTGTAATTATTTTAACCAGGTACAATAGCTATTAAATAGTTAATAACTATTTAATAGCTACCTAGTTAAAATAATTACAAAATTACATGTAAAATAAATCCTAACCTAAGTTACAATTAAACCTAACACTACACTATCAATAAATAAATTAAATTAAATACCTACAATTACCTACAATTAAACCTAACACTACACTATCAATAAATTAATTAAATACAATACCTACAAATAAATACATTTAAATAAACTAACTAAAGTACAAAAAATAAAAAAGAACTAAGTTACAAAAAAAAAAAAATATTTACAAACATTAGAAAAATATTACAACAATTTTAAACTAATTACACCTACTCTAAGCCCCCTAATAAAATAACAAAGCCCCCCAAAATAAAAAAATGCCCTACCCTATTCTAAATTAAAAAAGTTCAAAGCTCTTTTACCTTACCAGCCCTTAAATGTGCCCTTTGTGGGGCATGCCCCAAAGAATTCAGCTCTTTTGCGTGTAAAAGAAAAATACAACCCCCCCCAACATTAAAACCCACCACCCACATACCCCTAATCTAACCCAAACCCCCCTTAAATAAACTTAACACTACCCCCCTGAAGATCATCCTACCTTGTCTTCACCACACCGGGTATCACACCGATCTGTCCTGGCTCCGAAGTCTTCATCGAAGCCCAAGCAGGGGCTGGCAATCCATAATCCGGCTGAAGTCTTCTATCAAGCGTCAGCTGAAGAGGTCCAGAAGAGGCTCCAAAGTCTTCATCCTATCCGGGAAGAAGAGGCGATCCGGACCGGCAACCATCTTGATCCAAGCGGCATCTTCTATCTTCATCCGATGACGAACGGCTCCATCCTGAAGACCTCCAGCGCGGATCTATCCTCTTCTTCCGACGTCCAACTGAAGAATGAAGGTTCCTTTAAGGGACATCATCCAAGATCGGAACAGCCAATAGAATGCGAGCTCAATCTGATTGGCTGATCCAATCAGCCAACCGGATTGAACTTGAATCTGATTGGCTGATTCCATCAGCCAATCAGAATTTTCCTACCTTAATTCCGATTGGCTGATAGAATCCTATCAGCCAATCGGAATTCGAGGGATGCCATCTTGGATGACGTCCCTTAAAGGAACCTTCATTCTTCAGTTGGACGTCGGAAGAAGAGGATAGATCCACGCTGGAGGTCTTCAGGATGGAGCCGTTCGTCATCGGATGAAGATAGAAGATGCCGCTTGGATCAAGATGGTTGCCGGTCCGGATCGCCTCTTCTTCCCGGATAGGATGAAGACTTTGGAGCCTCTTCTGGACCTCTTCAGCCGACGCTTGATAGAAGACTTCAGCCGGATTATGGATCGCCAGCCCCTGCTTGGGCTTGGATGAAGACTTCGTGGGCCAGGACGGATCGGTGTGATACCCGGTGTGGTGAAGACAAGGTAGGATGATCTTCAGGGGGGTAGTGTTAGGTTTATTTAAGGGGGGTTTGGGTTAGATTAGGGGTATGTGGGTGGTGGGTTTTAATGTTGGGGGGGGTTGTATTTTTCTTTTACAGGCAAAAGAGCTGAATTCTTTGGGGCATGCCCCACAAAGGGCCCTTTTAAGGGCTTGTAAGGTAAAAGAGCTTTGAACTTTTTTAATTTAGAATAGGGTAGGGCATTTTTTTATTTTGGGGGGCTTTGTTATTTTATTAGGGGGCTTAGAGTAGGTGTAATTAGTTTAAAATTGTTGTAATATTTTTCTAATGTTTGTAAATATTTTTTTATTTTTTGTAACTTAGTTCTTTTTTATTTTTTGTACTTTAGTTAGTTTATTTAAATGTATTTATTTGTAGGTATTGTATTTAATTAATTTCTTGATAGTGTAGTGTTAGGTTTAACTGTAGGTAATTGTAGGTATTTTATTTAATTTATTTATTGATAGTGTAGTGTTAGGTTTAATTGTAACTTAGGTTAGGATTTATTTTACAGGTAATTTTGTAATTATTTTAACTAGGTAACTATTAAATAGTTATTAACTATTTAATAGCTATTGTACCCGGTTAAAATAATTACAAAGTAGCCTGTAAAATAAATATTAATCCTAAAATAGCAGCAATATAATTATAATTTACAGTATATTGTAGCTATATTAGGGTTTATTTTACAGGTAAGTATTTAGCTTTAAATAGGATTAATTTATTTAATAATAGTTAATTTATTTCGTTAGATTTAAATTATATTTAAGTTAGGGGGGTGTTAGGGTTAGGGTTAGAATTAGCTTTAGGGGTTAAAAAATTTATTAGAATAGCGGTGAGCTCCGGTCGGCAGATTAGGGGTGAATGCTTGAAGTTAGGTGTCGGTGATGTTAGGGAGGGCAGATTAGGGGTTAATACTATTTATTATAGGGTTATTGAGGCGGGAGTGAGGCGGATTAGGGGTTAATAACTTTATTATAGTAGCGGTGAGGTCCGCTCGGCAGATTAGGGGTTAATAAGTGTAGGTAGGTGGCGGCGATGTTGGGGGGGGGCAGATTAGGGGTTAATAAATATAATATAGGTGTCGGCGGTATTAGGGGCAGCAGATTAGGGGTACATAGGGATAACTTAGCTGGTGGCGGTGTACGGAGCGGCAGATTAGGGGTTAAAAAATTTAATAGAGTGGCGGCGATGTGGGGGGACCTCGGTTTAGGGGTACATAGGTAGTTTATGGGTGTTAGTGTACTTTAGAGCACAGTAGTTAAGAGCTTTATAAACCAGCGTTAGCCCAGAAAGCTCTTAACTCCTGACTTTTTTCTGTGGCTGGAGTTTTGTCGTTAGATTTCTAACGCTCACTTCAGCCACGACTCTAAGTACCGGCGTTAGAAAGATCCCATTGAAAAGATAGGATACGCAATTGACGTAAGGGGATCTGCGGTATGGAAAAGTTACGGCTGCAAAGTGAGCGTTAGACCCTTTCCTGACTGACTCCAAATACCAGAGGGCGGTAAAAACCAGCGTTAGGAGCCTCTAACGCTGGTTTTGACGGCTACCGCCCAACTCTTAATCTAGCCGAGAGACTTTATATCTGCCCCAGGGGTTCTCCAGTTACTTTCTTTCTCCCATGGAAGGCGTTTCTCATCTCTCTGGGATTTCCAGGATCCCTCTCCAAACTAGAGAATGTTTGATTATCTGGCCCATAGAAAGTAATGACTCTTTCTGAGAACCTGAAGCTGACAGTTTTTCAGTTTTAATTTAAATAAAAGACATGCAAAGTGCAATGTAATTTATAAAAGATACACATATATACAAAGGGGACGATTTATTAAGCTGTCAACCAGCTTATTCCGCGTGAGTCTTCAGGCTCGCCGGAATCAGGAATTAAGAAGTAGTGGTCATAAGACCGCTGCTCCTTAACTCGTCTGCCACCTCTGAGGCGGCGGACAGCAATCAGCCCGAGCGGATACGATCGGGTTGATTGACACCCCTGCTAGCGACCGATTGGCAGTGAATGTGCAGGGGGTGGCATTCACTAGAAATGCTTGTGCAATGATAACTGCCGACAGCATATGCCCACACATTGATAAATCTACCCCAAAGTAATTTGTTAAGGTTACACAGAAACTGCAAAGGCATAATCAGAATTTGAAAAATCACAATCCTAAATACACTGCTGTATACAAAATAAAATACAAAATAGAAATTGCAGAGTTTACATGTAATAAAATTTAATCTGAAGTGTAAATTTATATAAAATAGAAAACACAAAGTGTAACTGCAGCAGAACTGTTATCTTATGCAATTCTATGTTGCACTGAGCTTGTCTCTCCTTCACATACAGAAATGCAGGGAAAGCCCTTTGGAGAAGTATAGCAAAATCTGAGTGGAGAGGCTTTGAATATCAGGGCCTGAGAGGGAAATTTATTGTTTGGGAAATATTCATTGAGATTTAAAAGAAAGACAAAATATATTAGGGAAAGTGTTAACTGAGATCCCAAAAAGCACAGTTACAACCATAGTCACCCTGTGCAGTATGAAGTAAGGAACATGAAAGTTAGCATTAAAGTTTCATGTTTCAGATGGAGCTTGCTATTTAAAGAAAATTTGCAATGCAATTCTAAAGTATTGACTGATGCAATACACCTGAGCAAGCATGGTGTTTAAATCCTTAAAGGGACACTGAACTTAAATTTTTTCTTTCGTGATTCAGATAGAGCATGCAGTTTTAAGCAACTTTCTAATTTACTCCTATTATCAAATTGTCTTTATTCTCTTGGTAGGTTTATTTGAAAAGCAAAAATGTAAGTTTAGATGCCGGCCCATTTTTGGTGAACAACCTAGGTTGTCCTTGCTGATTGGACAGCACCAATAAACAAGTGCTGTCCATGGTCCTGAACCAAAAAAAATTGCTGGCTCCTTAGCTTAGATGCCTTCTTTTTCAAATAAAGATAGCAAGAGAACGAAGAAAAATAAATAATAGGAGTAAATTAGAAAGTTGCATAAAATTGCATTTTCTATCTGAATCATGAAAGAAAAAATTTGGGTTCAGTGTCCCTTTAACTTCTGATCACATGTAGCATAATGTGTGTATGTCACTGAAACAGTAATAACTTTTACTGGAAGCATTTTTGCTAATAGAAGTATACTGCAAAAATGCTTCTATTTCAAATTGAAACGCATTTATGCACATTTAATTTTTTACTAGTCTATCCCTTGTAAGTCTCATCTGTACTGTGAGGTCCCTCAAATAGTTTTGAAAAGGCAATTTCTTACCCTGAGAACTGATTATCTAACTATGCAGTGTTCTGGGTGTGAAGGAGAGAAACATACAGTACCTTTTAATATAAAAAAGTGTAGGGCCTCCTAGCCTGGAACGCACCTGAGGGTTAAAGGGACAGGAAACCTCAACATGATTTGGATAGAACATAGAATTTTAAACAACTTTCCAATTTACTTCCATTATCAAATGTGCTTTGTTCTCTTGTTATCATTTGCTGAAGGAACAGCACTGCACTACTGGCAGAAGGATGAACACATCTAGTCAGCCAATCACAAAAGACAAATGTGTGCAGGCACCAATCAGCAGATAGCTCCCACTAGTGAAGGATATCTGCGTATTCTTTTTCAACCAGGGATACCAAGAGAACAAAGCACATTTGAAAATAAAAGTGAATTTAAAAGTGTCATAAAATGACATGCTCTATCGGAATCATGCAAGTTTAATTTTGACTTTCCTTTCCCTTTAATGCCCTTATGTGCTTAGTGAGTGTGTGCAATGCAGCAGAGTTGCTAGCTAGGGGTGGGGAGTTTTGTCTTGCCTTATAGGAAGAACCATCTCTTTTCTTCTAGACTCAAGAAGCTTACTGTCATGTACTTACCCGCTCTCACTGAAACACCCGGTCTCTGCTAACGCCAAGGTTAAAGCCTTCAGTCTTGGCGTCCCTCACTCAAATCCAACAGCTGCTGCTTCAGCTCTCTAGATGTGCTCAGCCGTACTCTGCCCAGATTTAAAGGGGCTAAGTCCTAATTACTGGAACTGCCTTCTGGAGCCAATAGGAGTGGACGTTCCTATAAAAGATTATTCAGCCCATTACTCTGGGCTGAATTATTGTAAGTTTAACTTGTTCCTGAAGTCTGCTTACCTACCTTGTACCTGCATATGCTTTCCTGGCTCCTGAAAGCCAAGCATACTTACCTGATACCTGTGTGTGCTTGTTTCAGAGACCAAGCATACTTACCTGATACCTGTGTGTGCTTGTTTCAGAGACCAAGCATACTTACCTGATACCTGTGTGTGCTCGCCTTGTTTCAGAGACCAAGCATACTTACCTGATACCTGTGTGTGCTTGTTTCAGAGACCAAGCATACTTACCTGATACCTGTGTGTGCTTGTTTCAGAGACCAAGCATACTTACCTGATACCTGTGTGTGCTCGCCTTGTTTCAGAGACCAAGCATACTTACCTTGTACCTGCATATGCTCACCTTGTTCCTGAAGCTGTACCTACCTGGTATCCTGTGACAGTCTCACCAAAAGAACCCACTGGGTATCTTGTTCCTGCTGAGTATCCTGTACCAGCTATACCAGTGACAGCTTTCCTCAAACCAGCTGTGCCTGCTATACCAACCTATCTGGTATCCCCTGACAGTGTCATCAACAGTACCCATGGGGTATCCTATGCCTGTTGAGTATTATTAAGCTTTTGCATAATTTCTCTTCATATCAGCGAGTTTCACATCATCAGGCCACTATAATCATCTACACAGTAATCAAGTTAAATTAATATTTTTTTATCAAGTGTAATCCTGAATCTTTTTCCTTTTAGTTTGTCTTTACAACTGGAATCAAAGAACCTCTATTTAGATACTTTGGATGTTTATTTTACCATCATTGCTCTATTAAACAAGTTTACCAAATATCCTCATTCCATTAATATGAGAATGTTAAAGGCTTAAGAAATACCATTTAGTTGTGAATTATTTACACACCAGGAGATTTCACTTTCTTAAACTCTGTTCTACGCTTCAGAATGACACATTAAGGGAGTTTTGTTGTTTTTTTTCTCTAAATTTGGCCTCTCATTAAAAGTAGGGTTTTCAATTATATCTGTTGCACATTTGGGTTCAATTAGTTATTTGGACAGAAATAAAACATTTATTTAAAGTTTGTTTACTGGAAATGCTGTCCTAACTCATCCACAAAGCACTTATCCACAGGAATAAGCAAAGCAGAGCTAGCCAAATCAGTCATTTTAATTACTTGACTGTGAGAATTACCACAGATGCATATGGAAACGCTGTGTAAGCCACACATATACATGTGGGTTTGTAAACTGAATATTAAAAACTATGAAATGTCCCTTTGCATGTGACCAAGATGTCTTTACTTTAAAAGCAGCCTGGAAAAGTTAATGGTCATAATTTGTATTTGTTACATTGTAGAATGTTAGATATGTATATATTTTAAAGGGATATTGAAGTCAAAATTAAACTTTAATGAATCAAACTGAATTTTCCAATTTATTTCTATTATCCAATTTACCTTTTGGCATCCACTGTTAAAGAGATAGAAAGATCAAAACTGAAATGTGCCTGGGTTCATTTTCAATTTTAAATGGACAGATTTTTGCAATATACTTATTTAGTAATAATATGTCTACGCTGTGGCCCCTTTTTATCAAAGTCTGGCGGACCTGATCCGACAGTGCGGATCAGGTCCGCCAGACCTCGCTGAATACGGCGAGCAATACGCTCGCCGTATTTAGCATTGCACCAGCAGCTCACAAGAGCTGCTGGTGCAACGCCACCCCCTGCAGACTCGCGGCCAATGGGCCGCCAGCAGGGGGGTGTCAATCAACCCGATCGTACTCGATCGGGTTGATTTCCGGCGATGTCTGTCCGCCTGCTCAGAGCAGACGGACAGGGTTATGGAGCAGCGGTATTTGTGACCGCTGCTTCATAACTGCTGTTTCTGGCGAGTCTGTAGGCTATTCGGAGCCTGATAGATAGGCCCTTGTGAGTGCACCAGCATTCGACCATCACATGTTCTCAGAGTCAGCAGTGACATGTATGACGCAAATTAAAGGGACATTACGGTTAAAATGTAAATGCATATAGAGTAGATTAATTAAATCTTTGAATAGAAACATATTTGCAATATACATCTATGCTTCTAGTAAAAGTTATTACTGTTTTTTAATGTTAGCATTTTTCTCTGCACGTGCATGTGAAACATAGATAGATATTCTCAGTGCAACAGCATTTTAAATACTGCAGCTGCTCAGAAAACAAGTGGGGCTTGTATCATGTCAACAATTAACATATTAAGTCACTACCAGATGATACACGCACATGCGTGGGGCATACTTAAAACAAATTTTAAACAGCTAAAGTTTTTATTAGAAGCATTTTTGCTAATACTTGTAAATTACAAAAGATAAATGCAATTTTGGCTGGAATGTCTCTTTAAGCCTTCACTGGCACAATGCACATCACTACCAGTTCTCTGCATGGGCATAGTGTTTGAAAACTGATCCTCTAGACACATGAAGCATATGTGAGTATGCTGCTGAAATAGTAATATCTTTTATAACAACATTTTTGTTAATCAAGTATATTTAAAAAAATGTTTCTATTTAAAAGTGAAATGCTTTCATACACATTTCAATTTTAATCTTTCTATCCCTTTAACTCCATTTCATGAGAGCATACCTAGGTAATATCAGCAGTGTGCACGTGACTTGGGCACTATAGGCTAGTTTACAAGTTGGGCGCATATTTGTGCTTCCACAAACCCGTAATCTCCGCTCAGTTTTGTTATTTCCATGTGCGCTACTGAGCGTGAGAGTACGGGTTGGTTGCAGAAATATCGTTCTCTCGCAATTGCATCCTCACTCTCAAAATTATGCAATATCATGGATAATTGTTTCCCCCCATAGACTTGAGTGAAGTTTCATTTTCATGCCAACAGCCTCACAGCCAAAGCTTGTGTAACCTTGATCACAACAACACAGCAATATATATGTATACAAATGTATCATATATTTGTATGTGTTTATATGTGTATACCCCAATTCCAAAAAAGTTGGGACAGTACGGAAAATGCAAAAAAAACAACAAGAGTCATTTGAAAATTCAATTCACCCTGTACTATATTGAAAAAAACATTATTAACACATTATTTGATGTTTTACTTTATGAATTTAATTTATTTTTGAACATATACACTCATTACAAATCTGATGACTGCAACACACTGCAAAAAAAGTTGGGACAGTCGGCTGTTTATCACTCTGTAACATCACCTTTTCTTTTATTAACACTTATTAAGCGTTTGGGCACTGAAGACACCAGTTGGTTAAGTTCAGCCAGCAGAATTTTCCCCCATTCATCCATTATGCATGTCTTCAGCTGCACAACTGTACGGCCTTCGTTGCCTTATTTTGCGCTTAATAATGCACCACAGATTCTCAATCAAAGAGAGGTCAGGACTCCAGGCAGGGCATGCTAGCCCCCGCATACTCTGCTTATGCAACAATGCACTTGTAATCCGTCAGATTGTGGTTTGGCGTTGTCCTGCTGGAAAATGCAGGGACGTCCCTGGAAAAGACGACGTCTGGATGGCAGCATATGCTGCTCCAAAATGTATACATATCTTTCTGCATTAATAGTGCCCTCACAAATGAGCAAGTTACCCATGCCATGGACACTGACACACCCCCTTACCATGACAGATGCTGACTTTTGGACCTCACACTGATAACAGCTTGGATGGTCCTTTTCCTCTTTGACCTGGAGATCACAAAGGCTGTTTTTTTCCAAAAACTATTTGAAATGTTAACTCGACGGACCACAAAACACTATCCCACTGTGCTACTGTCCATGTCAGATAAGATCGAGCACAGAAAAGTCAGCGGCACTTCTGGACAGTGTTGATGTATGGCTTGTGCTTTGCATAGTCAAGCCTTAACTTGCATCTGTGGATGCAGCAGTAAATGGTGTTGACTGACAACGGTTTACCAAAGTATTCCACAGCCCATGTCAGGATATCCATTAGAGACTCATGATGGTTTTTGAGATAGTGACGTCTGAGGGATCGGAGATCACAAACATTCAGGAGTGTTTTTTGGCCTAGCCCTTTACACATAGAGATTTGACCGAATTCCTTGAATCTTTTAATTATATTGTGCACTGTAGAAGGTGAAATGCCCAAAACCCTACCGATTTGTCTTTGGGGAATGTTGTTCTCAAAGTGTTGGATTATTCGCTGACGCATCTGTTGGCAGATTGGAGAACCTCGACCCATCCTTGCTTTTGAAGGACTAGGCTTTCTTTGGAGGCTCCTTATATACTATAATTAGATGATTGCCTCACCTGTTTCACATCACCTTCTTATTTCAACTTGTCACAAATAGCTATTAGTCCTAAATTGCCCCTGTCCCAACTTTTTTGGAACATGTTGCAGTCATCAGATTTAAAATGAGTGTATATTTTCTTAAAAAACATACAATTCACAAAGTAAAACATTAAATAATGTGTTAATGATGTGTTTTAAATATAGTACAGGATGAAATTATTTTTCAAATGACTTTTTTTGTTTGTTTTTTTGCATTTTCCATACTGTCCCAACTTTTTTTGGAATTGGGGTTGTACATATATACAAATATAAATACATAAATATAGAGATATATATGTTGATAAAGTTATTCTAATGGATCCATATCTAAAAGCACTTTATAAAAGCACTTTCAACATGTTTCTGGGCTAGATTACAAGTGGAGCGCTAAATTATTGCACTCCCACAAACGGGCAAATTTGCCTGTTTGCGGGAGTGCAATAATTAACCAACCATTACAAGTGCCTGGTTATTGCTACAGCAACCTTGCAGTAGCAATTAGCGCTCCGAAAACTAACCAGAGATTAGATCTCTGGTTCATTTTTTAAAAGTGCCTCAAATGCCCTCAAAATAGAGGGCATTGTATTTTTTAATTAAAAAATTTAGTATTTTTTTAAAAATCTAAAACAACTGCTCAAGGCAGTTTGGGGCCGGGCTTTAAAGTTGTTGAAAGTTGCGTGTTAGAAAAAAAACATCACTGAAAAGTGTCTTTACATTGTGGTCTATGGTAACCACAATGTAAATATATATGTATATGCTTATATAACTGAAATGACAACAAGTAGTCACAAACTGAGACGGCTCAGCATAATAACAAGAGGATCATTCAGGAATTAACAAATGTGGTGCGACGGGATGCAGTAAACAGTTAGGTTAACTGGCAATGATGCTGGGGGAAGGAGATAAACTCACTCTCAGACATGACCATCGGGGACGTGTAACCTCAATGCTCACCGCCTCTTTAGCGCTGCTACCGCTGTGCCAGTAGGCAGGGAAAGAACCAGTAGTCCTCTCGAATGCGTCGTCTGCGTCCTACAGTCCGGTAGGTAAAGCGCTCCATGGGCCTTTCTTTATAGTACTCGCTTCCCAGTAGCCAGAAATCGTCAGTGATGACTCTCGTACGGCTTCACCAATCGTCTGTCCTCAGTACACCACATGATCCATTTGAGCCGTGATAAGCTAATGGGAATCTCCCGTTCCACCACATCCCAAAGGTGCTTTATTGGATTTAGATCTGGTGATTGTGGAGGTAAGTGAACTTATTGCCATGTTCAAAAAATCAGTTTGAGATGATTTGAGCTTTGTGACATGGTGCATTATCCTGCTGGAAGTAGCTATCAGAAGATGGGTACACTGTAGTCATAAAGGGATGGACATGTTCAGCAACAATACTCAGGTAAGCTCCCACACCATTACACCACCACCACCAGCCTGAACCGTTGATAAAAGGCAGGATGGATTCATGCTTTCATGTTGTTTATGCCAAATTCTGACCCTACCATTTGAATTTTGCAGCTGAAATTGAGACTCATCAGACCAGGCAACATTTTTCTAATCTTCTATTGTCCTATTTTAGTGAGCCTGTGCAAATTTTAGCCTCAGTTTCCTGTTCTTAGCTGACAGAAGTGGCACCCGTGTGGTCTTCTGCTGCTGTAGCCTATCTGACTCAAGGTTCGATGTGTTGTGCGTTCAAAAATGGTATTCTTCATACCGTGGTAGTAACGAGTTGTTATTTAAGTTACTGTTGGCTTTCTATCATCTCAAACCAGTCTGCCTTCTTCTCTGACCTCTGACATAAACAAGGCATTTTCGTCCACACAACTGCCGCTCACTGTATATTTTCTCTTTTCGGACAATTCTCTGTAAACCCTAGATATGGTTGTGCGTGAAAATCCCACCAACGCCGCCACAGATGACCACCGCCGAGGATCACCACATCTAGGAAGACTGTTCCGGACCCCCGCTCTGCACCACCTTAGCTTTGGATGAAGATGATGAACCCACCTAGAAGAAAACCTTCTCCGCCGGACTTCTGAAACTGTGAGTAGCTATTTGAGGGTTTAGAGTTAGGTTTTTTATTTCATTTTTTTGTTTGTTTGTTTTTTAAGATTATGGTTTATTGGGCAATTTGCCAAAGAGCTGAATGTCCTTTTAAAGGCAGTGAAAAAAGAGCTGAATGCCCTTTTAAGGGCAATGTCCATACAAATGCCCCTTTAGGGGCAATGGGTAGTTTAGGTTTATTAGTGTTAGTTTTTTTTATTTTGGGGGTTTGGTGGGTGGGGGGATTTACTGTTAGGGCGACTTTGTTTATTTTGAATGTAAAAGAGCTGATTTCTTTAGGGCAATGCCCTACAAAAAGCCCTTTAAGGGCTATTAATAGTTTATTCTTAGATTAGGGGGTGTTTTTATTTTGGAGGGAAATTTTTATTTTTATAGGGGTATTAGTTTAGGTTTGATTTTATTATTTTAGATAGCTTTGTTTATTTTTTTCTGTATTTTTACTTTATTTTTTTTGTAGCTTGGGGGGGTTGCTTTTTTAAATATACTGTATGTATTTAGAGAGATATATATGTTAATAAAGTTGTTCCAATAGATCCCTATGTAAAAGTACTTTCACCCGTTTTTTTTCTTACACCTGACATCTCCTAACTATGAGCCTTTATAACTTGTCTGTGCAATATTATTATTAAATGTTTTTTATTAGATTGCTAATATGAGTGTTACTGTAGTGTACATTGTATTTTTTATGTGTTTTGTAACACTTTTTAGGTTTGTGCTATGGTTAACACCTTATTTTCAGAATTTACTTCCCACCTTTATTATGAATAGAATTACGGGTGCGTGAGTGAAGGCGCATTTTGACCCAATCAGAGCCCATGGAGTGTTGCACGCCAACTGTAATCTAGCCCTATATGTATAACAGTGTTACAAGCATTTTTGCAAACACTGTTGTCTCATAAGGCCCGAATCACAAATACTTCATTTTGGGAAAAAAATATTGTGCAGAAATCAGAGAACCGGAAGTCCAAGAGATATGACAGGAAGTAATAAAGCTCCAAGAGATAATCTCACAGGGGAAAGTAACATTAACAGGGAAGTACCTGGCAATTATAAATGAGGATCATTTTAGATTATCGCATCCGAGAGGAGAGCTTTAGAATATTGGGCCCATAGTACTCAAGACACATTTCTGAGCCTACCCCAATATGCTCTAATGCAAAGATGCTAATTTTAAAAAAAACTATACCAATAAAACAGGGTAAATCTGATAACAGAACTTTATTATGTAAATTTTACACTCTAAATTCTGATTCCATGTCCATTTAAATATTGCATTTTTTTAAACTGATGGTAAACTTACCCCTTTTTAAAATCAGATCCGGAATATTAGTGATATTTTAGATGGAGTTTAATTCATCATTTGTAATGAAGATGCTCTATAACTTACTTTTTTATTAGATATCAAAATCAAATAGACCACGCTCCGCTGCCTAGTGCCCACTTCAAAAGTAAGGTTTGAATTGTTGTCCAATCAACGCTCTAGATCCAACAAAAGTGCCATATGGGGAGAGCACTTATTGGAGAACAATTCAAAAATTTAGCTCAAAGAAAAACAGTTATAGCTCATCTTATTTACAACTGATAAATTCAACTCTATCTAAAATATCACTAACATTTCAGATCCGATTTTAAAAAGGGAGCGTTTACCATTACTAATTTAAGATAGTATTTTTTTTTTTAAATATCTTTAGAATTTGTAAAAAAAACAACAACACATTGATCTAGTGTTTAGATTTTCCTTACTGTAAAAAGATCATTCTTTCCATAAAATATGAATATAAATAATTGATATCTAAATGATACACAGTAAGTTAGACCAACTGTGATTGGCTGTGTCTGTCATACCTTTATGAGATTGTTTGAGGGTTTGTATTAACTTTACTGTCTTGTTTTTAAACATCCTTTTTGCAAAAAAAATTATTGTGTCAAAATCCATTTTTTTTATATTGTACATAGTAAACTATAGCATGTGAGTCATTTGTCTCTTAATATTTTAACCATCCAATTCCCAGAACAAAATACCTGCATTTCAGATTTATAGGTATGGTAATTTGCTATTAGAAGATTATTTTTTGTCACTGTACTATCCAGCATTTTATGTAGGAATACACTGTCCTATCATAAAGAAATTTTCAGGCAAATTTTAAAACTGCACAAAAAATTGATGTCACACAGGTGTTCCATTTCATTTATACATGTTCCTGACTTTATCCATTTCCACTTATTGTAATATACATGTTTTTAATTTATCCACTAATTTTTCACATTAAGGGCTAGATTATGGGGCCGAATTATCAAGCTCCGAATGGAGCTTGATGCCCCTGTCTCTGTGCGAAATAAATAGATAGAAGTGTGTAAGTGCGCTAAGAGCAGTGGGGATAAGAGTGGATAAAACCTATAAACGGTTACTGAGAAAAAAATATCCAGTAAATATCACTATGTGATTTAATAATTAGATATCCAACAATTTATGTTTTAAAAAGTACAAGGAAAATTTATTTCATACATATGATAAAAATGATATGTTTTAAAACTCAATATATATATACCGTATGACTGGTCATAGAAAATAAATAAATAAGTATTCATATAACATCAATAAAAATATTGTGATAAATACTGCATAGATCCTATAATAAAAGATAGGTGGCTCTTAAAACAAGACTTTATATCACCATCAACGCGTTTCGCCATTCACAATGGCTTTATCAAGAAGCCATTGTGAATGGCAAAACACGTTGATGGTGATATAAGGATGGCATATTGATGGCATAATATACAGGGAGTGCAGAATTATTAGGCAAGTTGTATTTTTGAGGATTAATTTTATTATTGAACAACAACCATGTTCTCAATGAACCCAAAAAAACTCATTAATATCAAAGCTGAATAGTTTTGGAAGTAGTTTCTAGTTTGCTTTTAGTTATAGCTATTTTAGGGGGATATCTGTGTGTGCAGGTGACTATTACTGTGCATAATTATTAGGCAACTTAACAAAAAACAAATATATACCCATTTCAATTATTTATTTTTACCAGTGAAACCAATATATCTCAACATTCACAAATATACATTTCTGACATTCAAAAACAAAACAAACCTCACTCACTGGGATAGCAGGTTTAGCTTTTAACTAAGAATACCAAGAGAGGAAGGCTCGACTTCCGGCTGGGGGCGGAGTGAACAGGTAGCAGACAGGTAGCTGCCGCTCGCTACATCTCTCCAAACATAGGAGGAATGATACACTCCAGCCTGCCGTAGGGTGCCTTGTCTCAGTAGTAAGATACTAAGACCGGCACAAGATTCCTTGGAATACGGAGGAGAAGTCCCTTATTTTGCATAGCAATGCTCTTTTCGCTAAAGCGCGCCGCTTGGAAAAGCCTTGTAAAAACAATGAAACTCTGAGAATTTGACTTAAACATCTGAAATAATCCTCGTTTGGATATTCCAGATACTGGTACCTTGTTGCAGGAACAGAGACATTGTAAGTAGATACCTTGCGATATAGCTCAGTGAGCAGAACTTTCCCAGCAACCGATTTGTCGGTGAAATAGGGGTGTGCTGTGAACACCCGTGGAGGGAGCCAATCCGGGAGAGTCCTGGAGACACACCTTCATTGCAAGTGAGCCTGAGCTGTGCTGTATGCCTGGAAGCGGTGTTTGGTCTCCTGGGCAATATTCTCCCCCATCTGAAGTATCCGCTGGGAACAAACACAGAGCGAGCGGTGGGCTGCTGTAGAGAAGCTGACTTAAACAACTGAAACAATCCTCGTTTGGATATTCCAGATACTGGTACCTTGTTGTAGGAACAGAGACATTGTGAGTAGACACCTCGCGATATAGCTCAGTGAGCAGAACTTTCCCAGTAGCCGATTCGTCGGTGAAAGAGGGGTGTGCGGTGAACATTCGTGGAGGGAGCCAAGCCGGGAGAGACCTGGAGACACACCTTCATTGCAAGTGAGCCCGAGCTGTGCTGTAAGCCTGGAAGCGGTGTTGGGTCTCCTGGGCAATATTCTACCCCACCTGAAGTGTCCGCTGGGAACAAACACAGAGTGAACGGTGGGCTGCTGTAGAGGCTGGAAGAGCAACATCCCTTATCACGGGTGAGCAAGCGCTGAAAGGGAGGCGCTGACACTGGCTCCATATTGACCCATCAGGGTATGTGTTAGCTCACCGGCAGCGGGAGCGTTGATAGTGAGCTCTGACCTCGGTGAGCGGAGGAGGGGAAATTCAACCCGGAAAGATCGCCCTCTGTTAGGGTGAGCAAATCCTGCCTGAGGAGAAAATGCGATAAGAGGGAGTAAGGTGTGATACAAAAGCAGCAGGATTTTAAGGCTGCAGCCCGGGATCAAGCCATTCCTGCATAGTGTTCTATAAGGACAGAAGGGCAGATATAAGGAACACTATAAATACTGCTGGGCTATAAGAAACCCTTCGAAAAGAGCTTTCCTCTTTTTTCTTTTTTTTCCTCCATTAGATCAATTGTGGAGGAGAGGGACAGTAGAAGCCTCCAGGTTGCAGTACCAAGGGCGGTGAGCCTCCAAAAAGACATTTTTTTTTGTGTTTACTGGGATTGTATGTGGATCTGGGTTTTTTTTTTCTATCTCTGCAAATTAAGAATCCTATATATTTAATTTCCAAGTAGAGATAAAGGTTGGGCATAAGCTCATAAGCTGTTTATGAGAAAAATCTACTATTATTGGTATTATCTTTAAAGTATAAATATCTTGAACTAGTTAGGTTGACATTTTTTGTTGGTTGCACAGTTAAAGTATAAGGTCTAAGTGAGACCCTTCTACAAAAGTTTATAAAAAACAATTTTTCTTTTCTTGTTTTTTTTTTTTTTGTTGTTGTTGGCTGCACTTTTTTCTAAATATAATTAGTTTGATTTCACTATTTTAGAAAGGAATAGAAGTACCCCTTCGGGGCTTGAGTAAATAGAGCTATATTGCTTAAAGCACACATTTGTATTTATATATACACAAAGGTGAATGGATAGATTTGTATCCTCTCAGAAAGGTATTTCACCAAAAATGCCACCTAAAACAAAAGATAAGAAAGGTAATGCCAAAAATATTGATATGTCGCTTGATACCTCTCAAGAGGGGGGATTAACTAATTTAATGGTTAATAATATGACAGAACTGGCGACAGAAGTAGTTAAAATGATGACACCCCACCTTGAAACAATTAAGAAAGAAATTAAAACAGAGATATCTAATTTAACTGAGGAAGTGAGACAATTTACACTTAGACTAGACGAGGTGGAATCGAGGATGTCTGACATTGAAGACAAAGTAAACAATCATGAGACAATTATCACGGTTCAGGGTAAGACCATCACCCAGCTACAAGCCCGATTAGAGGATTTGGAGGACAGATCAAGGCGGAATAATCTGCGGGTGATTGGCCTCCCTGAAGCTGTGGAGTTTCAGGATTTAATACTTTTTGCTCTGTCACCTTGCCTCAGTCACTTCTGATCCCACCTCCACCTACTCCGTTTTTAATTGAAAGAGCCCACAGGATAGGAAGTCCCAGAGAGAATAAAACATTGCCCAAACCTAGACCAGTCATCTTTAAGTTCGTGAACTACCAGGACAAAATGCTGTATTCAAAATACTATAGGAAACTTGGGCCTAGATTTAGAGTTCGGCGGTAGCCGTCAAAACCAGCGTTAGAGGCTCCTAACGCTGGTTTTGGCCGCCCGCTGGTATTTGGAGTCAGTGATTAAAGGGTCTAACGCTCACTTTACAGCCGCGACTTTTCCATACCGCAGATCCCCCTACGCCATTTGCGTAGCCTATCTTTTCAATGGGATCTTTCTAACGCTGGTATTTAGAGTCGTTTCTGCAGTGAGCGTTAGAGCTCTAACGACAAGATTCCAGCCGCCTGAAAAAAGCAGGAGTTAAGAGCTTTCTGGCTAACGCCGGTTCATAAAGCTCTTAACTACTGTACCCTAAACTACACTAACACCCATAAACTACCTATGTACCCCTAAACCGAGGTCCCCCCACATCGCCGCCACTCGATTAAAATTTTTAACCCCTAATCTGCCGACCGCCACCTACGTTATACTTATGTACCCCTAATCTGCTGCCCCTAACCCCGCCGACCCCTATATTATATTTATTAACCCCTAACTTGCCCCACACAACGTCGCCGCCAGCTACTTACAATAATTAACCCCTAATCTTCCGACCGCAAATCGCAGCCACCTACGTTATCCCTATGTACCCCTAATCTTCTGCCCCTAACATCGCCGACCCCTATGTTATATTTATTAACCCCTAATCTGCCCCCCACAACGTCGCCGACACCTACCTACACTTATTAACCCCTAATCTGCCGAGCGGACCTGAGCGCTACTATAATAAAGTTATTAACCCCTAATCCGCCTCACTAACCCTATCATAAATAGTATTAACCCCTAATCTGCCCTCCCTAACATCGCCGACACCTACCTTCAATTATTAACCCCTAATCTGCCGACCGGAGCTCACCGCTATTCTAATAAATGTATTAACCCCTAAAGCTAAGTCTAACCCTAACACTAACACCCCCCTAAGTTAAATATAATTTTTATCTAACGAAATAAATTAACTCTTATTAAATAAATGATTCCTATTTAAAGCTAAATACTTACCTGTAAAATAAATCCTAATATAGCTACAATATAAATTACATTTATATTATAGCTATTTTAGGATTAATATTTATTTTACAGGTAACTTTGTATTTATTTTAACCAGGTACAATAGCTATTAAATAGTTAAGAACTATTTAATAGTTACCTAGTTAAAATAATTAAAAAATTTACCTGTAAAATAAATCCTAACCTAAGTTATAATTAAACCTAACACTACCCTATCAATAAAATAATTAAATAAACTACCTACAATTACCTACAATTAACCTAACACTACACTATCAATAAATTAATTAAACACAATTGCTACAAATAAATACAATTAAATAAACTATCTAAAGTACAAAAAATAAAAAAGAACTAAGTTACAGAAAATAAAAAAATATTTACAAACATAAGAAAAATATTACAACAATTTTAAACTAATTACACCTACTCTAAGCCCCCTAATAAAATAACAAAGACCCCCAAAATAAAAAATTCCCTACCCTATTCTAAAATACAAAAATTACAAGCTCTTTTACCTTACCAGCCCTGAACAGGGCCCTTTGCGGGGCATGCCCCAAGAATTTCAGCTCTTTTGCCTGTAAAAAAAAACATACAATACCCCCCCCCCAACATTACAACCCACCACCCACATACCCCTAATCTAACCCAAACCCCCCTTAAATAAACCTAACACTAAGCCCCTGATGATCTTCCTACCTTGTCTTCACCATCCAGGTTCACCGATCCGTCCTGGCTCCAAGATCTTCATCCAACCCAAGCGGGGGTTGGCGATCCATAATCCGGTGCTCCAAAGTCTTCCTCCTATCCGGCAAGAAGAGGACATCCGGACCGGCAAACATCTTCTCCAAGCGGCATCTTCTATGTTCTTCCATCCGATGACGACCGGCTCCATCTTGAAGACCTCCAGCGCGGATCCATCCTCTTCTTCCGACGACTAGACGACGAATGACGGTTCCTTTAAGGGACGTCATCCAAGATGGCGTCCCTCGAATTCCGATTGGCTGATAGGATTCTATCAGCCAATCGGAATTAAGGTAGGAATTTTCTGATTGGCTGATGGAATCAGCCAATCAGAATCAAGTTCAATCCGATTGGCTGATCCAATCAGCCAATCAGATTGAGCTCGCATTCTATTGGCTGTTCCGATCAGCCAATAGAATGCGAGCTCAATCTGATTGGCTGATTGGATCAGCCAATCGGATTGAACTTGATTCTGATTGGCTGATTCCATCAGCCAATCAGAAAATTCCTACCTTAATTCCGATTGGCTGATAGAATCCTATCAGCCAATCGGAATTCGAGGGACGCCATCTTGGATGACGTCCCTTAAAGGAACCGTCATTCGTCGTCTAGTCGTCGGAAGAAGAGGATGGATCCGCGCTGGAGGTCTTCAAGATGGAGCCGGTCGTCATCGGATGGAAGAACATAGAAGATGCCGCTTGGAGAAGATGTTTGCCGGTCCGGATGTCCTCTTCTTGCCGGATAGGAGGAAGACTTTGGAGCACCGGATTATGGATCGCCAACCCCCGCTTGGGTTGGATGAAGATCTTGGAGCCAGGACGGATCGGTGAACCTGGCATGGTGAAGACAAGGTAGGAAGATCATCAGGGGCTTAGTGTTAGGTTTATTTAAGGGGGGTTTGGGTTAGATTAGGGGTATGTGGGTGGTGGGTTGTAATGTTGGGGGGGGGGGTATTGTATGTTTTTTTTTACAGGCAAAAGAGCTGAAATTCTTGGGGCATGCCCCGCAAAGGGCCCTGTTCAGGGCTGGTAAGGTAAAAGAGCTTGTAATTTTTGTATTTTAGAATAGGGTAGGGAATTTTTTATTTTGGGGGTCTTTGTTATTTTATTAGGGGGCTTAGAGTAGGTGTAATTAGTTTAAAATTGTTGTAATATTTTTCTTATGTTTGTAAATATTTTTTTATTTTCTGTAACTTAGTTCTTTTTTATTTTTTGTACTTTAGATAGTTTATTTAATTGTATTTATTTGTAGCAATTGTGTTTAATTAATTTATTGATAGTGTAGTGTTAGGTTAATTGTAGGTAATTGTAGGTAGTTTATTTAATTATTTTATTGATAGGGTAGTGTTAGGTTTAATTATAACTTAGGTTAGGATTTATTTTACAGGTAAATTTGTAATTATTTTAACTAGGTAACTATTAAATAGTTCTTAACTATTTAATAGCTATTGTACCTGGTTAAAATAAATACAAAGTTACCTGTAAAATAAATATTAATCCTAAAATAGCTATAATATAAATGTAATTTATATTGTAGCTATATTAGGATTTATTTTACAGGTAAGTATTTAGCTTTAAATAGGAATCATTTATTTAATAAGAGTTAATTTATTTCGTTAGATAAAAATTATATTTAACTTAGGAGGGTGTTAGTGTTAGGGTTAGACTTAGCTTTAGGGGTTAATACATTTATTAGAATAGCGGTGAGCTCCGGTCGGCAGATTAGGGGTTAATAATTGAAGGTAGGTGTCGGCGATGTTAGGGAGGGCAGATTAGGGGTTAATACTATTTATGATAGGGTTAGTGAGGCGGATTAGGGGTTAATAACTTTATTATAGTAGCGCTCAGGTCCGCTCGGCAGATTAGGGGTTAATAAGTGTAGGTAGGTGTCGGCGACGTTGTGGGGGGCAGATTAGGGGTTAATAAATATAACATAGGGGTCGGCGATGTTAGGGCAGCAGATTAGGGGTACATAGGGATAACGTAGGTGGCGGCGGTTTACGGAGCGGCAGATTAGGGGTTAAAAGTGTAATGCAGGGGTCAGCGATAGCGGGGGCGGCAGATTAGGGGTTAATAAGTGTAAGGCTAGGGGTGTTTAGACTCGGGGTACATGTTAGAGTGTTAGGTGCAGACGTAGGAAGTGTTTCCCCATAGGAAACAATGGGGCTGCGTTAGGAGCTGAACGCTGCTTTTTTGCAGGTGTTAGGTTTTTTTTCAGCTCAAACAGCCCCATTGTTTCCTATGGGAGAATCGTGCACGAGCACGTTTTTGAGGCCGGCCGCGTCCGTAAGCAACTCTGGTATCGAGAGTTGTATTTGCGGTAAAAATGCTCTACGCTCCTTTTTTGGAGCCTAACGCAGCATTTGTTTGAACTCTCGATACCAGAGTTAAATTTATGGTGCGGCCAGAAAAAAACCCGCGGAGCGTTAACAGCCCTTTTACCGCCAAACTCCAAATCTAGCCGTTAATGTGTTAAATATCCAGTCTTATAAATTATTGATTTTTCAGGACTATTCAGCTGAGACTACAGCTAAAAGAAGGGAAATGTCTCCCTTTTTTGAAAGATTCTTAAAAGCTGAATGTAATGTCAGGCTGGTATATCCGGCAAAACTTCTAGTGACAAAAGATGGTCACACATACACTTTAAATGACAATAAAGAAGCAATATCTCTGTGTAAGGAAATGGGAGTTTGACAAGGCGGTAACAGTGAAAGTACAAGGTTACGAAACTTAAGTTGAGTGTTAATAGAATTATGGTGGTTTTTGTTTTCTTTTATTGTTGCTTTTTTGATTTTATTGCTATTTGCGTAATATTTTTATTTATAGGATGTATTTTTTGTTTTTGGTGTGTTTATGTATATTATTTTTATCTCCAGGATGTATTTAATGGAATAGGTAAAGAATTTACCTCTTTAGTGGTCTCCCTGGGGGGCTTTTTTTTTTTTTTTCTCCTTCCTCAGAGGCTTTCTGGTTTGCCCTCCACCCCTGTCCGATCCCCCCTCTTCCCCCGCCGCCTCCCTTTTTTTTTTTTTCTTTTTCTTCTTTTTCCGCCAGAAACAGTCATGGCTTCTCTTAAATGGTTATGCGGGTACCACTTAAAATAACATCATGGAATATCGGGGGAATAACCTCCCCAATAAAGAGAAAAGCAATAATTAATCATTTAGCAAAGCAAAAATCTGATATTGCTTTCCTTCAAGAGCTACATCTGAAAGAGGTGGAGATACCGAAATTACGCACTAAATGGATTGGGGAAGTGATAGCTGCACCGTATAATGCCCGTAAAAGAGGTGTTGCAATCCTCTTTAATAAGACACTTGAATATAAAATAGAATCTACACATATTGACCAGGAAGGCCGATTTATAATTATTGAGATAACACATAAAAATACTCATTATGTACTATGTAACATATATGGACCAAACATAGTCGATAAAGAATTCTGGAATAAAATGGTACAATATTTGCAAAAATGTATGGGTCAAAATTTGATAATAGCGGGGGATTTCAATTTAATATCAGACCAGATGTTGGATAGGGACAGTAATGCCCCCAGGTATATACGAGATAGGAAAACATATATTTTAAAGAAAATATGTAGACAACTGGGCCTGATAGATATCTGGCGCCTACAGCATCCTAACTTGAGAGCTTTTACGTGTTTATCAAAAGGCCAACAGTCTCTGTCACGGATAGATTTTTTTTTAGTTCCTGTAGCATTGAGTGGTTTGGAGTGGGAATCAGAGATAGGGGATATAGTAATCTCCGATCATGCAGTAATATCTCTGACATTAAATTCATCCGGATTAAGTAGGTCTACTAACCTTGCTATCTTTTTTCCTAAATAATTGGTTAATGATACTCATTTCCAAAACTGGCTATGCAGACAGTGGCAGGAATATCATAGGCTGAATATTGCTTATAAGGATAAACCGGAACTTTTTTGGGAAGCAGTTAAAGCTGTTTTGCGAGGGGAAATCAAGAATTATATGTGTAAACGTAAAAGAAAGGCTAACCAGCAGGAATTGGAATTATCTAACCGGGTTAAGAATGCATATAAAATATATTTAGAATCCCGGTCAAATAGTAATTGGCAGAAATACTTGGAGGCTAAATCAGCCTATGATATTCATGCTAAACAAAAATCCGCGTTGGAATCACAAAGACAGAAAAGTATTTATAGTGGTTTTGCAGGGAGATCAGCAAAATTCATGTCAAGGTTAACTAAGGATACCCGCAGGAATAATATTACGGCTATTAGATCTAATAAAGATAGATTTATCAATAATCAGGATATAACTAAAGTATTCTATGATTATTTCACCAAATTGTATAGTGCTGAAGATCATGACATAGATAGTAGGAAAAGTTTTGGGGATAAAGTTAAGATACCTAAAATTCCAGCTGAAATATTAATAGAAATTAACAGTTTGATTATGGTAGAAGAGATCAGTCTGGCTATTAAGTCAGCTAAAACTAATAAAGCAGCAGGGCCAGACTGTTTGCCTATAGAATTTTATAGGATCCTTCATCAGCAGATAGTACCCTCATTGGCAGAGTTATTCAATTATTATTTTTTTAAGAATAATAAATGTTCTACAATTTTTGCCGCTGCGACAGTATCTTTAATTCCAAAAAAAAACAAAGATCCTGAACTTCTTGATGCATATAGGCCTATTTCTGTCTTAAATACAGATTATAAACTACTCGCAACGATTCTAGCGAAGAGATTGAGTCCGCATTTAGGACTATTAATTCATGAGAACCAGGCAGGGTTTATGATTAGGAGAAACCCGGCTAAAAATATAAGAAAAATCATGACCCTACTAGATTATTTCTGGAACAAATTTAGATTATATGGGCATAAAGATATGGGTGATCTAGCTTTACTAACGGTAGACGCCGAAAAGGCGTTCGACCGGATATCGTGGAAACATCTATTCTTTTCACTAGAACAGTTTGGACTGACTGGACAAGTGTATGAATTTGTACGCATAATTTATTCAACACCTAATTCATCGCTGCTTGTCAACGGTGAATTGTCACAACGATTAGTATTACACAGGGGCACACGTCAAGGTTGCCCTTTGTCCCCATTACTTTTTAACTTGTCGTTAGAACCATTAGCGATCTGGTTCCGTCAACAACTGGATGGAATCCAGATAGGTGATCAGAAACTGAGAGTATTAATGTATGCTGACGATATATTGTTATGTTTAAGTAATACTAAAAAGACCTTGCCCCTTGTGTTAGATATGTTTGAAACTTTTGGTGCCATTTCTGGTTACAAAATTAATGTATCTAAATCTGAACTGTTATGGATCAATAAGAGGGAGCAAGATAATAAATTTCCTTTCAGAGAAACCTCTCAAATAACATATTTAGGAATTAAACTTAGTGTCAATCCGGAGGAATGGTATCAGCTGAATTTTGCTAAAAGTTTTTTGGATTGTAAAAAGAAATTGGAAGATTGGTTGAATCTACCTATTTCATTAACAGCAAGAGTTACGCTAATAAAAACTATTATTTTTCCAAAACTGTTTTATCTAATCCAAAACATTCCAATACCTATACATAAGGCGGATATAATTAAAT
The DNA here is from genome assembly GCF_027579735.1 of Bombina bombina. NCBI lineage: Eukaryota > Metazoa > Chordata > Amphibia > Anura > Bombinatoridae > Bombina > Bombina bombina. The sequence goes on from NC_069499.1 coordinate 81,695,207, forward strand.
ATAATAAGGCCTGTGCTAAATTTATTTGGAGAGGTGCAAAGGTTCGTATTGCAGTTGCCAGATTAATGAATAATAGTGAAGCAGCGGGCCTTAAACTTCCGAATATACAGTTATATAGTCTGGCATCTAGAGCTAAAATTGCGGTAGACTGGTTGACAGAACAAGACCAAGTGGCGGCGGCTGCATGGGAAACTGCGGTGATAGCCCCTTTTAGTTTAGGCGCTATCTTGCATTCTCCAATTACTATGTTGCCCTCGACAATTTTCTCATTAACTACATTCAGAAATGTAATTTTAGCATGGCAAAATCTCTGCGGGTTACTAGATCGGTCTCCCTATGTCTCCGGATTTTTACCAATTATTGGTAATCCGTCTTTCCCACCAGGGCTGTCCAATAGAATCTTTAGGGACTGGGCCATAAAGGGGCTTGTCCATGTTAGACAGATAGTAGATATGGACCTTAACCCAATTCCATTTCAGGAACTAATTAACCAATATGGGCTTGTGAATAAAGACTTTTACGCCTACTTACAATTAAGACATTTGATATCTGAATTAAAACATAAGTATGGGTCAGAATGGGCTTTTGGTGAGTTACAAGCCAGGATTAATATGTATAGGATAGGGTTCTATTCAATTAGACCATTTTATTCATTATTTAATCAAAAAGCCTCAGATGACCAAGTAGGGTATATTCTGGGAAGATGGAGTAAGATATTTCCTGAGATAGATAGAGAAATTATAGAGAATTCTTTCAAAATACTAGATAAAAGTTGGGTCCTGACCTCTTGGAAAGAATAGATTCAATGTTTTCTTACAGCGCTGAAAGTGTGGACCTATAGCTCCTGTCTATAGTGGGTCCCCAGGTGCCCACTTTTAGAAAATATGTGTCAAAACGTGGTTTAGAAAGGAGCGCCAAATCTTGGCGAGGTCTGGTGCGGTATAGGTGTGAAAATATGGTATTCTGTCTGAGAAATTGTATAGCGCTATAGCTCAGCTACAATTATGGTAGTTGTGCTGTATAGATGTGTAGGTTTTGATATCTAGATATAAGATCTAAGAGTGGCACAGTTGATACATAAAAGCATTTAATACATATTAAACATATAAAACAAGGGTGTCGTTTAAAATATATTTTTAACAGAACGGCAAGAAATAATGTGTAAAAACACATAAATATCTATAAAAACACGCGTGTTTTGCTTTTTAGCTGTATGTATAATGTCTCATTAAAATTCGTCTCATATATAGTTGTGTTGGCATAAATCTGAAAATAATAAACAATAAAAAATAATAAAAAACAATGAAAAGTAAATAATGTCCAATAATCCCTTCTCAAAGTTAAGAGATATATAAAAAAAGGTTAATCCCAGATTAAATTATAATTAATGATTTATCATACTCCGGAGAGATTATCTCGATGGTATAAAACTAGGAAACTTTGCACACGATGTAGTGCTTCTAATGCGGATTTATTACACTGTTTCTGGGCTTGCCCGAAGATTGGTCAGTTTTGGGCAAAAATGTTTTATTGGATGAAGGTAATTTTGAAATTGGATTATGACATTCAACCATTGGAAAAAAATTTTCTGGTAAAATCACAGAATGTTCAATATCAAGCTAAATTAATTAATACGATTATTTTGGTGGGTCGTATCTTAATTTTAAGATCTTGGAAGGCCAAATCCGCTCCCAGCCTGAAAGAATTAAAGAGAGCATTAGTCTCTCAATATACTTTTGAACAATATAACTTATCAAATCCTACAGATGAACGACTTGCAGTGTTTTTTAGTCAGTGGAGGATGTTTATATTATCTTGTCCTCCTGCAACACAAGTTACCTTAGTAAAATAATTTAGGAAATCATCCTATCTGCAGGTTCAAGTTTTGGTTGGTCATCTTCCAAGGGCTTGGTTGGGGGAGGACGGGGAGGAGGAGGTTGGGAGGGAGTGAAACCAGAGGATATTTAATTTTTTTTTCTCCTCTCTCTTCCCCCCACTAAAGATAGGATATTTCTATAAATTATTTCAATTGTTGTTTTTCTGTAATAAGAATCCTATCATGACTATATGCAATTGGTATGTGTTGGAATTGGATTCCGATTTAATGTGAATGTTAAGTTGTATTTTTTTTTTGTTTTTTTGTTTTTTGTTGTTGATTATATATGTTGAAATAAAAAAAATAAAAAAATCAGTGACAATATAGCCACCTTTCTTTGCAAGGACACTCAAAAGCCTGCCATCCATGGATTCTGTCAGTGTTTTGATCTGTTCACCATCAACATTGCGTGCAGCAGCAACCACAGCCTCCCAGACACTGTTCAGAGAGGTGTACTATTTTCCCTCCTTGTAAATCTCACATTTGATGATGGACCACAGGTTCTCAATGGGGTTCAGATCAGGTGAACAAGGAGGCCATGTCATTAGATTTTCTTCTTTTATACCCTTTCTTGCCAGCCACGCTGTGGAGTACTTGGACGCGTGTGATGGAGCATTGTACTGCATGAAAATCATGTTTTTCTTGAAGGATGCAGACTTCTTCCTGTACCACTGCTTGAAGAAGGTGTCTTCCAGAAACTGGCAGTAGGACTGGGAGTTGAGCTTGACTCCATCCTCAACCCGAAAAGGCCCCACAAGCTCATCTTTGATGATACCAGCCCAAACCAGTACTCCACCTCCACCTTGCTGGCGTCTGAGTTGGACTGGAGCTCTCTGCCCTTTACCAATCCAGCCACGGGCCCATCCATCTGGCCCATCAAGACTCACTCTCATTTCATCAGTCCATAAAACCTTAGAAAAATAAGTCTTGAGATATTTCTTGGCCCAGTCTTGACGTTTCAGCTTGTGTGTCTTGTTCAGTGGTGGTCGTCTTTCAGCCTTTCTTACCTTGGTCATGTCTCTGAGTATTGCACACCTTGTGCTTTTGGGCACTCCAGTGATGTTGCAGCTCTGAAATATGGCCAAACTGGTGGCAAGTGGCATCTTGGCAGCTGCACGCTTGACTTTTCTCAGTTCATGGGCAGTTATTTTGCACCTTGGTTTTTCCACACGCTTCTTGCGACCCTGTTGACTATTTTGAATGAAACGCTTGATTGTTTGATGATCACGCTTCAGAAGCTTTGCAATTTTAAGAGTGCTGCATCCCTCTGTAAGATATCTCACTATTTTTGACTTTTCTGAGCCTGTCAAGTCCTTCTTTTGACCCATTTTGCCAAAGGAAAGGAAGTTGCCTAATAATTATGCACACCTGATATAGGGTGTTGATGTCATTAGACCACACCCCTTCTCATTACAGAGATGCAAATCACCTAATATGCTTAATTGGTAGCAGGCTTTCGAGCCTATACAGCTTGGAGTAAGACAACATGCATAAAGAGGATGATGTGGTCAAAATACTCATTTGCCTAATAATTCTGCACACAGTGTACTTACCTTAAGATGGATTAAAAGGAATACAAGGGATTCACAGAGGAACTACTTTACTACTCAAAACACTCTGCACAGAGTTATCTACAAGAAAAGGATCTTCATTCTGGGACTCCGTCACCAGCTACACAGAGCTGCATAGACACCTGTGTCTCACCGGGAGAGGACGTATCAAGCTCAGAAGAGCAGGTAGGCACGTAGAGGTGTAGCAGCCCTGCAGCGGGGTAGACGTACACACTTTACACACGCTAATTCAAGTAACTTAAATGTTCTTTGGGAAAAACTATCAGTGAAATATATTACGAAATTGGAACTTTAACTATACATTTCTGGAACTTTAATTATTTGTTTTCTGGCCAAGTGGAGTTTTTTCTACCGTATACAAGTTGGATCTCACACAAAATTATTGCAACCTTAAAGAGACAGCTAATTGCGCTATCTTTAAACAACACATTGCCTCAGTTTGTTTCTCTTAGTTTGTTTCTCTCAGGTTCATAAGAACTTCTCATTTGGTCCAATAAGAACTTCTCATTTGGTCCAATAAGAACTTCTCATTTGGTCCCATAGACGCAATATTGTCAGTCATATAAACACAAAGAAAAAGTCTTGTTTTATATATATAGCACAAAAGAAATCCAGCAAACCTCCCAGGCGTATGATCAATCAAAATTTATTAAAGGAAAACCGTGCAAAAAAAACATATAAAAAAAAGGTAAAACATACAATATGTCCCAACACCTGGAACAGATACAGGAATCGTCCTACGCGTTTCAGCAGATATTCGCCTTATTCATGGACATGAATAAGGCGAATATCTGCTGAAACGCGTAGGACGATTCCTGTATCTGTTCCAGGTGTTGGGACATATTGTATGTTTTACCTTTTTTTTATATGTTTTTTTTGCACGGTTTTCCTTTAATAAATTTTGATTGATCATACGCCTGGGAGGTTTGCTGGATTTCTTTTGTGCTATTGCTTGCTGTCTAACAACCAGCTCAAACCTCGGCGTCTTCCTGGACAAAGGCTTGGAATACCCGGTTTTGACACCGGCTGATGACGTCATCGCAAGCCGCCGGAGTGTGTCGTTTGGCATTTCATTGAAGGCATTTTACAGAGGCGGGTGTGCTCACAGAGTTTGGGACTTACCAGGTCACACAATTCAACAACGGCAGTCGAAGGTGCATAGTACCGGCCCGGGGACCCACAGAGTGGTGAACGATCCGGAGGCTGATTAGGCTGCTTAAGCATTCGTTTGAATCTACTGGTGCTGGTGAGTTTTCACAATACCGCTCTGTATACTCTAAGGATTAATGCTGTTGGGCATATACACTATACAAGTCTGGAGCTGTCTAAAGGGGGATTTCTTGTGATTTATTTGTTTTATATATATTGAGTTTTAAAACATATCATTTTTATCATATGTATGAAATAAATTTTCCTTGTACTTTTTAAAACATTAATTGTTGGATATCTAATTATTACATCACATAGTGATATTTACTGGATATATTTTTTCTCAGTAACCGTTTATAGGTTTTATCCACTATTATCCCCACTGCTGTTAGCGCACTTACACACTTCTATCTATTTATTTCGCTGACTTATTTATCTGTTATATGGGTGCAGATTAGTGTTTGTGCAGGGGTATTTGATTTGCGCACCAATATTCTTTGTTTTTTGCCTGTTTCTGTGCGAGCCTTCAGGCTCGCCGGAAACAGCAGTTATAAAGCAGCGGTCTAAAGACCACTGCTCCATAACTTGTCTGCCTGCTCTGAGGCTGCGGACATCAATCCGCCCAATCCTATACGATCGGGCTGATTGACACCCCCTGCTAGTGGCCGATTGGTCGTGAATCTGCAGGGGGCGGCATTGCACAAGCATTTCACAAGAACTGCTTGTGCAATGATAAATGCTGACAGCGTATGCATTTATCCATGTGTGGCGTACATGATACGCTACATCTTATCATGTCTGTCCACACTTTAATAAATCGGCCCCTATGAGTGGAGAGCTACAGTTTGCATGCAAGCGATATTGATTTTTTCCCAGCTTTTTGTGCACGTCAGAAATAGTGCACGTATTACAAGTTAAAAAATAAACACGTGTACTCGAGCACAATCACAATTTATACTCGTCAGGAGAGCACAAGCTTGTGTAAAGGGTAGGGGGAAATTACATTAAACACAAAAAATATACTTAAAAGTACAATTACACTAATATAAACACTATCTAATAAAAAAATATATATATTACATTTTTATTCAATACTAATATTTTATAATGTGTTTAACTGTGTATGTAATGTAAATATTTTACATTGCAATGTTCTTCACATAAGGGAATATGTTCCAAAAAATCATCAGATATTTATAGAAATATTTATTTAAGAATAAATAGAACAAATTCTTCTATGTGAAGAACATTGGAATTTTAAATATTCATAATTCATGTCAGATTTAGGGCTGTTGAATAAACGCGATTGGGTTAGCTCAAGAGTATTTCAGTTTACTCTCTTCATTGAAGTCTATGGGGAGAATACGTTTCAGAAGTCCATCTCTTTGCTTGTGTTAGGTTTCGCTCTCGAGCTAACTTTTTACTTTCAGCTTGTATTACGCACACTACCAGATGCACGCAAACATTTTACCTCTAGAAAAGTTAACACACAAGAGGGATGGCAAAATAGCATTCCACTCATAATCTAGTCCTAATTTGGAAACTTGAAAATTTGTACTTGCTCAAACAAGGATCTATGTAACAAGTGTTGCTATAATCACTATACAGTGATGAGGTCATGAAGCCATATATTTAAATGGTGGGGAACCCCGATATATTTAAATGAGGTGTCTTATAATGCATTTCTATGGTGAAGGAAGTAATAAGGGTTTTTTTAGAATTCCTCCTAGGCCCTAAAAATAGGACCAATTCTGTCAGGTAGTTGTCATTATTATGAGAGTCACCTGGCCAGTGGACTAAAATAGGACCACTTTTTTAGGATTACCTTTTGAAAATAAAAGATTTTCTCTCTCTGTGTTGTGGAGAAGAAAGAGAGGGGATAAACCACGCTCCATGATTTTTTTTTCTATTAAGTGACCATGGTGATCACTTGACACTACACAGGCATGTGACTCCTCATTAAGAAGGAGACTCTCCTCTTTCTAAAGAAGGAGGTTACCCCATTTTAGAGCTTATATGGGGGGCTAAGGCCATTTATAGCACCCAAAACACCCTTAAACACAGCTGGAAGAATGGGGATCACAATTCCTATGTTGTATGTGTTTATCCAAACTGTGACAACCTAAATAGCAATCAATCTGCAAGCTGCAGTTTTCTACTTTATTATAGATGCTACATCGTTAAAGTGATGGTAAATTTTTATAGTACTGTATAATTTACCATTATATCCTAAGTTAGTTTTCCAAGCAACCCACTATTTTTTCTTAATTTATCTGTTATGTTAATATAAAATATGTTTTACTAATTTGCCATTTCTTTGTTTCCCTCCTTCCACTTGCCATCCTTTTTCTGTAGTGTAGTGACGTATAGAGCGGTAACACCCACTCTATAGATAATTGGCAGTGTGGCGCCACATTATAATTATACCTCTGCAGCGTTAACGATACAGCTAAACAGTGAATAAATTCACAAAATGGGGACTCTCTCAGTGAGGAAACCATGCATGTGAAGGGCCTCTGCTGATATAACTGATAGCCACAACATTGTGCAAACGTGGAACAAGTTAAGAAACCCCGCAAAGAAAACAACGAACCATATGGGTGATTGGGTGACAGTAAGAAACGTCACAAGAAAAAAAACTACAATGGGGGGGTGGCCTTCAAAGACTTTTAAATACAATTGTTGTGCAACAAAAAAAAATATTTATAAACCTCTTAAAAAAAATAATACTTAGAAACATCACTTTAATTGAACATATAGGAGCAGTAATACAATGTTGCTTATACAACCAAGCTCTGCTAACTTAAAGGGCCATAATATCCAAATGTTTAAACACTTGCAAGTGATGCAGTATAGCTGTAAAAAACTGACTAGGAAATATCACCTGAACATCTCTATGTAAAAAAGAAAGATATTTTACCTCAAAAGTTTCTAAGTAGCCACATCCCATTGTAAAGGACTTCTAAGCAGCAAATCAGTATGTCTGTCCCAGGACAGCTAAGGGAGTGAGCTTTCGTGCACACTCATCTTATTTCCCTATTCAGTGTAAGGAAGTTTTCAATGAAATCTCATAAGAGTTAAGTCAAATCTCATGAGATCAAACTAAAATAGTTCATGACCTCAGCACTGTTGATGCTGATTGGCTGCTGTTCATTTCTTCATTTTTTAATTTTAATCTGTAGCTGAGCAGCCGTTGAGTATAACTTTTTACACAGAACTTGCTGATGCTCAGGTGATATTTTCCTGTCAGCTTTTTGCAGTTATACTTCATCAGTTTCAAGTGATTTAGCATATGAGTATTATGTCCCTTTAAAGGGACATTATGCACTCATTTTTTTCTTTGCATAAATGTTTTGTAGATGATCTATTTATATAGCCCATAAAGTTTTTAAAAAAAATAAATGTATAGTTTTGCTTATTTTTAAATAACATTGCTCTGATTTTCAGACTCCTAACCAAGCCCCAAAGTTTTATGTGAATACAGTCAGCTACCTTCTCCAGCTTGCTCCTGTTTGTGTAAAGGGTCTTTTCATATGCAAAAGAAGGGGGGGGAGTGTCTTATTTGCCACTTGCAGTGGGCTTTCCAGCTGCCTTTTCAACAGAGCCAAACTGACAGCTTCTAAGTAAGTTTTTAAACAGTTTTATACTGGATTTTTATATCAGTATCTGTGCATCTTATTCTTTATAGTAGTGTCTATTACATGCAGTTATATGAAAATGAGTGTATACTGTCCCTTTAAAGGGACATTTAACTAAAAAATTAGTTCCTTATAAAGGACTTGATTACAAGTGGAGATTAATCAATAGCACAGGGGTGTGTTAACTTGTGCTTGGACCCATGCTAAAAATACTGCACATTCTGAAAGTACAAGTGGGTGGTAAAAAGGGTTAACCATAGAATGAAGCAGACAGAAAGGGTTTACCAGAGAATGAAGCTCGCCTGAAACATAAGTTGAAAAGCAGCGGTCGTAACTCGTAAGCAGCAATCGTAACCCGTCCGCCACCTCGGATACGATAGAGATGATCGACAACCCCCTGCTAGCGACCAATTGTCGCAGGGGGCAGTATTGCACAAGCATGTTATCAGAAATGCTTGTGCAATGATAAATGCCGAGAGTGGATCATGTCCGTCCGACAAATGATAAATCGTCCCCTTAAAGTACAGTATTAACGCTATAAAATATGCATAACCAAGTACATGAAAAATATGTTAAAATAATGTATCTCAGAGATATATATTTGGATCTATGATCGTTGCCACTCGGCAGTTTAAAGATTGTACCCGTCCTGATGAAGGCCCAACTGAGGACCGAAACGTTGACCATGTATTAATGTTCTAAGAATAAAGAAAATATTCTTCTCTTTACAAATCCTGAGAGTGCCCTTCTTCTACACTGATCTCTCTCTCTCTCTCTCTCTCTCTCTCTCTCTCTCTCTCTCTCTCTATATATATATATATATATATATATATATATAGAATGTAAAATAAAGGTTGTTTTTTTTAACAGTTATTTAAAGGTATATGACAAGGTGCTGGACATGAAAGGGCTCAAAGGTGTATAGGTTTATATGTGTATGTAGTGTCTATCTATCTATCTATCTATCTATCATCTGTTGTATGATCTGGTAGATTTGAGGTCTAGGAGCAATACAAAATGAGGGGATAGGCGGTCTAACTAGAGAAGGCTGTTTAGTCATCAGTACCAATTATCTATCTAAAGACAACTCATGGTCAGTTGTCCAGGGCAAATTGGACACTACACAGATTTGTTTCATGTCCCTGCTGCCTAAGATTGAACCTGCCCTGGTTTACACAACTTTACATTATGTGAGAGGGAGATAAATGCTGTATATACACTGTATCAAATGGCCAGCAAATGTATATAATTTTAATAATTGTATTATACTAAGAGCTAGATTACAAATCTGTGCGTTCGTCTTTTAATGCTAAAAAAATGGTATTTTCAGCGTTTAAACAACACCGCAGCCATTACAAGTTTTGTCGGTATAGGTGTACCGCAAGCCTTTTAGCCTGTAACGCACTCGTAAAAATTTTGTTTTTTCATGGGATTTCATGGGATTCCCATAGCGCTGGTAGTACCAGTTTTGCGTTTTGCCTAAAAAAACGGCGTTACAGCCTAAAACAACAAGATCCGTACTCCATCTAAAGTCAGTAGTTATGAGTTTTACGCTACAAATCTGTAACATAAAACTCACAACTAAAGTATTACAAAGTACACTAAACACCCATAAACTACCTATTAACCCCTAAACCGAGGCCCTCCCGCATCGCAAATACTATATTAAATTTATTAATCCCTAATCTGCCGCTCCCGACATCGTCACCACTATAATAAACTTATTAACCCCTATACCGCCACCCTCGATCTTCATCCAGGTGGCGAGAAGTCTTCATCCAGACGGCCTTTCCAATCTTCATCCCGGCGGCAAATTCCTCATCCAAGCGGCGAGAAGTCTTCATTCAGACGGCCTCTTCAATCTTCATCCCGGCGGCAAAGTCCTCATCCAAGCGGCGAGAAGTCTTCATCCAGACGGCCTCTTCAATCTTCATCCAGGCGGCATCTTCTATCTTGATCCCGGCGGCGTGGGTCCATCCTGAAGACATCCGACGCGGAGCATCCTCTTCATACGGTCGCCGCCGTACACTGAATCTTCAATGCAAGGTACGCAATCCAAGATGGTGTCCCTTGCATTCCTATTTGCTGAAAATTTTTAATCAGCCAATAGGAATTAGAGCTGATAAAATCCTATTGGTTGTTCAAATCAGCAAATAGGATTTAAGCAGCTCTTATTCTATTGGCTGATTCATCATCCAACTGAACCCAACATTTTTCTTTTGTGATTCAGATAGAGCATGCAATTTTAAGCATCTTTTTAATTTACTCCTATTATCAAATGTTCTTCATTCTCTTGGTATCTTTATTTGAAATGCAAGAATGTAAGTTTAGATGCTGACCCATTTTTGGTGAACACACTAAGTTGTTCTTGCTGATTGGTGGATAAATTCACCCACCAATAAAAAAGTGCTTTCCATGGCTCTGAACCAAAAAAATAGCTTAGATGCCGTCTTTTTCAAATAAAGAAAGCAAGAGAACGAAGAAAAATTGATAATAGGAGTAAAATTGGAAAGTTGCTTAAAATTGCATGCTGAAAAGGCATTTGATTCTATCACTCATGAGCATATCTATTCTTCTTTAAATCATTTCGGCATCAGGGGTTATTTTTCTGATTTTGTTGCGAATCTTTATACCCAACCTTCCACAAAACTGATAGTAAATAGGAATATCTCATCTCCTATTTTTTTAGGTAGAGGAACGCGTCAGGGCTGCCCTCTCTCCCCGCTCCTCTTCGATATTGCCATTGAGCCGTTAGCAATTAAAATAAGACAATCCTTGGATGGTATTAAAATTCACAACCATGAAATAAAAACTGGGCTCTATGCAGATGATTTGCTTGTCTATATGACAAATACCAAATTAAACATGCCTAAGCTTTTTCATATAATGGATCACTTTGGTTCCTTTTCAGGTTACAAAGTAAATATGACGAAATCTGAAATATTTTGGCTTAGGAACAATATAAATTCAGTAACAAATATCCCCTTCAGACAGGTTACGGAATCTTTTAAATACTTAGGGATTCATATCCCGGTTAAAAGCACCGATCTCTACAATCTTAACATTCTTCCAGTTTTCAAAACGATTAAAGAAAAACTTAAAGATTGGCAAAATCTGCCCTTATCACTTTCTGGCCGGATCGCTCTATTTAAAATGGCCCTCCTCCCGAAACTACTTTATATTCTTCAAAATACACCATTATTATTACTTGGAAAAGACATCCGCTCATTCAATAGTGCACTTAAAAAATTTCTCTGGCAAGGGAAAAGATCAAAAATTTCTTTCGGAAAACTTTCAGTACCAAAAGAATATGGAGGACTGGCCTTACCTGATATAAGGCTTTACAACCTCTGTTTTCTTGCACGTATAGTCACAGACTGGATTGCATGTAATAACTATGTTTTAAATAACGAATTGGAATCCAGTGTCTCTTATCCTTACTGGCCCTCCGCATTGACTCATCTAGACATTAAAGAAATCCCGACAGAAATTAAAAAGCTTAAAACATTTTACAACCCGCTTAAAGCCTGGCAAAAAATAACCAAGCTCCTCTTAATTAATAGTAAAGCTTCTATCTACCTCTCGATACTAGGAAATCCTAAATTCCAAGCAGGAATTCATTCTGCGGTCTTCAGAAGATGGGACTCTGCTGGTCTAAAGAATGTTTATCAAATAATAGACAAAGAGAGACAATGCATTAAATCATTTCAGGAAATAAACACAGAGTTTAACTTGTCAAACCGAGACTTCTTTGCCTATTTGCAACTCCGACACTTTGCGTTGGAATTAGTCAAAGAAAAAGGCTGGAACTGGAGCATGGGCAAACTTGATGACTGGTTAGTATTAACTAGAAATGCACATATGTCCATTGCACCATGTTATTATTTCCTGGGTTCAAATAAGGGTCTCCCCGTTTTAACACATCTGGCACTATTCTGGAACACATTAATGGTTCAGTGTAACATAGATCAAAAAACTCTGCAACTTTCAATAAAAAAGGTGGCTCAGAACACACTCTCAGCTACATGGCGAGAGGCTCATGTTAAATTCCTCCATAGGGCATATTTTACCCCCGAGAGAGGCTATAGATCTGGCAACTTAGGATTTAATAAATGCCCCAAATGCTCATACTTCGCAGCGGATTTCCCACATATGATATGGTATTGTCCAAAAATTAAAATTTTTTGGCTTAAAGTGGAATACTGGCTAAGAAATGTATTAAAAATAGCTCCTCTTTCCCTAACTTTCTATCAGTCAGTACTCTGTTTAAAGAAAGAACCTGGCAAACAAAATAATGAAAAAATTGTAACCTCCACTATCCTTGCTACCAGATATTTAATCTGCAAAAAATGGAAGAGTCGCTCAATTCCTAGTATCTCTGAAGTGAAAAATTGCATGAAAAAACAATGTATGTTAGAACAAAGAGATATAAACCTAGAAAATGATCAGGACATCAATAGGTTTTTCATTAACTGGGCAAATTTCTTAAAAATATTCTCCCCTACTGAAATAAATCATATAATTTTCCCTTTCAAAAATACAGAAATGGGGTTATTAGGGAACTGGTAGTTATTGGGAGTTGGACGAGTGAGGGAGACGGGAGGGAAGGATCCTTTACTGTTTCTTTTTCCCTTTTTTTTTTTTTTTTTTTTTTTTTTGTCTTCTCTTCTCCCCGCACGTGGGGGAGAAGGTAAAGGATAGGGGTTAAAAAAAAAAAAAAATCCCAAGACATTTTCAGAGATAAATGTATAAGATGTTAAGATGTAACATTATTATGAACTGTATGAAATATAATCTTAAAGTTATATGTTAAGAGGAATTAACATAACAATGTTTAAGTTAAACAAGGTAATAAGATTATATAACGCTGTAATAGCATGCTAGTCTTTAATTGTTTATTTTTCTTATTGTATGCTTTTTTATGTACATGATAACAGATATCTTGTTCTTGTTTTCTGAATAATGTTTTGGTTCATAAATAAAAGATTTAAAAAAAAAAATTGCATGATCTATCTGAATCACAAAAGAAAAAAATTGGGTTCAGAGTCCCTTTAAAATAAATACAAACTTACCTGTGAAATAAAAATAAAACCTAATCTAGCTATAATATAACTATTAGTTATATTGTAGCTAGCTTAGGTTTTATTTTACAGGTAAGTATGTATTTAGTTTTAAATAGGTATTAATTAGTTAATAATTGTAATTTTGGATCTATTTTAATTATGTTAAAGTTAGGGGGTGTTAGTGTTAGGGTTACGTTAGGGTTAGGGGTAAGGTTAAGTTTAGGTGTAGGTTTAGGAGTTAATAGTTTAATTTAGGTTGTTGCGATGGGGGGGGCTGTCAGTTTAGGGGTTAATAGGTTTATTTAGTGGTAGTGATGTGGGAGGCCAGAGGTTAATAACTTTAATATAGTGGCGGTGATGTTGGGGTGTGGCGGAATAGGGGTTAATAACTTTAGTATAGTGGCAGCGATATCGGGAGTGGCAGATTAGGGGTTAATACCTTTATTTAGGCGTTGGTGATATCGGGAGCGGCAGATTAGGGGTGTTTAGACGTAGGGTTTATGTTAGGGTGTTAGGTTTAAATGGTATTTTCTTTTTCCTCTATAGACATCAATGCGGCTGCGTTACTGAGATTTTTCTTTCCGCGATCGCAAGTGTTAGACTTTTTTTCTGACCCGCTCTCCCCATTGATGTCTATGGGAAAGCGTGCACGAGCACTTCAAAACAGCGCTTGTTTTTGGTGCGGTATGGAGCTTAAAAGCACCATATCACCTGCATAAGCCGGGTTTTTTAAAACTTGAAATGGCAGCGCTATAGGGGATTAAATAACACCACTTTTGTTGCGCTCATTAATCTCCCTATAGCGCTCAAAACTCGTAATCTAGACGTTAATTTGTTATGGTTTAAAATATAGCATATTTAAAATTACTTCACAAAAAAAGGTGTTTCACAATGGCTAAACAAATGCAAAGAGGGGTGGGATAGTGGGATAGGTTTAGGCAGGTTATGAGTGAGATCGGTGGCGAGTAACGTTTTGACCTGGCTAGTAGCTATGAACTTTACATCTTGAACCTATAACACATAGAAAGTCTAGCACTCTTGCTAGCACACAGCTAGATTAAAAGCAAGGAAGAGTTATTTACATTATTTGTGGTCTCTTCCTCCCTGGGTGGTCCCTAACCTACAACCACACCATGTATGCCTTCAACCAAACACACTGAGATTCAAACAAGGTTGACACAGACCCTTACTTACAAAAAAACACAGAAATGGACTTCCCTTTTAAAAAGGACTGGGTACACATCTCATGACCCTGCAAAACTCACATCCCTGGGTTTTTACCAGCACTCACAGACAGCTGCATAGCTTTCAGGTACTCAAGCAGTTAAAGAGACATGAAACCCAACATTTTTATTTCATGGTTTAGACAGAGAATATAATTTTAAACAGCATTCCAATTTTGTTCTATTATCTAATTTGCTTCATTCCTTAGGTATCCTTGGGTGAGCTAATCTCACGAAGCATCTATGCATCTATGTGCAGCCACCAATCAGCAGCTACTGAGCATATTTAGATATGCTTTTCAACAAAGGATATCAAAAGAATAGATGAAATTAGATAATAGAAGTAAATTGGAACGTTGTTTAAAATGGTATGCTCCTTCTAAGTCCTGAAAGAAAAAAATTGTGTTTCTTGTCCCTTTAACCCCAGACAAACTTGATTACAAAGCCCATAGGGAAAATTACAAAACAAAAGTATTAAAACAACATATAAGAAGTCTGTCACTTTCTGTGTGTTGTGGTGTATGTGCAGTGTTTTAAACCTTACTTTCAGTGCAACAACACTGGTCCCAGTGTGGCCCTCATCTGCATGGGGAAAAATTTGCTTTACTGTGGTGTCATGGAATGTCACCATCATTTTCTGAGATTTCATAGTAAATTTACTTAAACTGATAAGGGAAATAAAGTAACTGTGCGTGCACATGCTGGAGGCATGTTCTCTTGCAAGTCCTGGGACAAGCATCCTGACTGGATGCTTAAAGACCTTTACCATAGGATGTTGGTAATGAGGAAATTTTGAGATAAAATATCTTCCTTTTTTACATGAATTATATGGATAATGTAAGGAAAGTTGTTATTTAACCACTTAATGACAACTGACGTACCAGGTACGTCATGCATTAACAACCAGTTAATGACAATAGACGTACCTGGTACGTCAGTTGTCTAAGAGAGTGCTGGAAGCGATCGCAATCGCTTCCAGCAGCTCTCAGGGTATTGCAGTGATGCCTCCATATGGAGGCATCCTGCAATACCTTTTTAGAAGACTCCGATGCAGAGAGAGCCACTCTGTGGCCCTCTCTGCACCGGTAGCGATGGTGCCGGTTCGTTGGTGGGTGGGAGCATAACAGGGAGGCGGGTGGGCGGCCCATCGCTACCCGGCATCCGGTTCCTGTAGGTGCAATGTGCACGCCGGGTGCCGGGAGCGTGCGGGGGCGCGCATGCGCCCGTGCGCGCGCGCGATTAGCTGGCCACTGACACCAATGAGGAGGGAAGAGGGGGGAAAAACATTTAAAAAAAAAAATATATAAGGATCTGGGAGGGGGAGGGGGTTGGGGTATTGTGGGGGGCTGCTACACTACAGAAAACATTAATAATTGTAAAAAGATAAAAAAACACTTTTGTTTTTGGGGCAAATTGGGTACTGGCAGACAGCTGCCAGTACCCAAGATGGCGGCAATTAGGTAGGGGAGAGGGTTAGAGAGCTGGGGGGGGGGGATCATGGAGGTTGGGGATAAGGCAGGGGTCCATCACAGCCAAAACATTTTATTTTTTTTTATTAAAAAAAAGAAAAACTCCTTTTATTTAGTACTGGCAGACTTTCTGCCAGTACTTAAGATGGCGGGGACAATTGTGGGGTGGGGGAGGGAAGAGAACTGTTTGGGAGGGATCAGGGGGTGGGATGTGTCAGGTGGGAGGCTGATCTCTACCCTAAAGCTAAAATTAACCCTGCAAACTCCCTACAACCTACCTAATTAACCCCTTCACTGCTGGGCATAATTTACGTGTGGTGCGCAGCAGCATTTAGCGGCCTTCTAATTACCAAAAAGCAATGCCAAAGCCATATATGTCTGCTATTTCTGAACAAAGGGGATCCCAAAGAAGCTTTTACAACAATTTGTGCCATAATAGCACAAGCTGTTTGTAAATACTTTCAGTGAGAAACCTAAAATTGTGAAAAAATTTTTTTTTTTTAATTGTTTGCTCGCATTTGGCGGTGAAATAGTGGCATAAAATATATCAAAATGGGCCTAGATCAATACTTGGGGTTGTCTACTACACTACCCTAAAGCTAAAATTAACCATGCAAGCTCCCTACAACCTACGTAATTAACCCCTTAACTGCTGGGCATAATTTACGTGTGGTGCGCAGCAGCATTTAGCGGCCTTCTACTTACCAAAAAGCAACCCCAAAGCCATATAAGTCTGCTATTTCTGAACAAAGGGGATCCCAAAGAAGCATTTACAACCATTTGTGCCTTAATTGCAGAAGCTGTTTGTAAATAATTTCAGTGGGAAACCTAAAGTTTGTGACAAAATTTGTGAAAAAGTGAACTTTTTTTTTTATTTGATGACATTTGGCGGTGAAATGGTGGCATGAAATATACCAAAATGGGCCTAGATCAATACTTTGGGTTGTCTTCTAAAAAAAAATATATACATGTCAAGGGATATTCAGGTATTCCTGACAGATATCAGGGTTCCAATGTAACTAGCGCTAATTTTGAAAAAAAGTTGTTTGGAAATAGCAAAGTGCTACTTGTATTTATGGCCCTATAACTTGCAAAAAAAGTAAAGAACATGTAAACATTGGGTATTTCTAAACTCAGGACAAAATTTAGAAACTATTTAGCATAGGTGTTTTTTGGTGATTGTAGATGTGTAACAGATTTTGGGGGTCAAAGTTAGAAAAAGTGTGTTTTTTTCAATTTTTTCCTCATATTTTATATTTTTTTTTATAGGAAATTATAAGATATGATGAAAATAATGGTATCCTTAGAAAGTCCATTTAATGGCGAGAAAAACGGTATATAATATGTGTGGGTACAGTAAATGAGTAAGACGGAAATTACAGCTAAACACAAACACTGCAGAAATGTAAAAATAGCCATTGTCATTAAGGGTAAGAAAATTGAAAAATGGTCCGGTCATTAAGGGGTTAATTAGTTAAATTTAGCTCTAACCTGGCAATACATTGCTGATCTTCAAATTACCGTGAATACTGACTGGCCCAGTGGCTGGTTTCAGTTATGGACCAAAAATGAACTGCCTGTCAAGAGCTCACATTATTTTTTCTGTTTAACCCATTTAGAATACACAGTATTCTAAAAGCAATAGCAGAACTTCCACCTATTCTGCACATTGCGGGATTGTCACATGGGAGTGCCAAATCCCTTACATAATAGTAAAATGAATGTTGGATATCGCTTGAGCGCTAAGCTGATGCTGCACTTATCTGAGGGTGCAAAAGTTAATAGAGTTCTTCAGGTAGTTATTTGCTTCTATTATAATAATAATGGTTTACTTCAGGTCTTAACAGTGCAACATTTTACAGCTGCATATTGATTGCACTTGAGTGTAAAACTTAAAGGGACACGAAACCCTCTTTTTTCATGACGATGTTAAATAACTTTCCAATTTGAAAAGCATACCTAAGTAGACTGAGGAGCAATAATGCACTCCTGGGAGCTAGCTAATTGGTGGCTGCATATATATATATATATATACCTCATGTCAATGCCTCACACAATGGGCTCAGTTTATCAAGTGTGGAGTGTTCATGATTCACTATATCGAATCATGTCCACTGGTCATTGCTAAATATATATATATATATATATATATATATATATACATATATAATGTATTAAAAAGTCACACACAAGTAGTTACAGCTCTAGCCTCTTCAAATTACTTCTTATGGTTGCATAAGCCAAACGCCATCCAAACGAAAGACAATTAATAAGATCAGGAACAATGGAGACTCAGTCAATGGCACATAGCAAATAAACCGATGCTAAAAAGTAAACAGATCAGCTGGATATAGGCGGACTCCCCAGTACGCGGCACTTACAGAGTGACAAGTGATCACTGCACTGCTTACCCACCAGATGACCCATTCGTCACCGACCATCTGAGTAAGCTATAGGCAGGTCCGTTCTTGCTTCCACATGCCTCTGGGGTCCAAAATGATCTTTCAAAAAGCTGTATGTTGATGCTGTAGGTAATCAGCTCACACCGGTCATAAGCTGCAGCCGAAATTGTCTGTTCCTTCTTTAGAAATTTCTTTGGTACAGCAAAATGCTCCTGAAGGGGCATGATAGGCTAAGCATTACAACTAACCTCTGTTAACCGTACAAGGATTGTGGGGATCCATAAAGGGTTATCGAATGGAGGTGCCAGGTGATTCAAGGAGAAAAAGGTAACAGTTCGAATGAAGAAAAATACTGGCACCCTCCAAAACGTTTAAAAGCAAATCTTCTTTTATTTATCACATTTAAAATAGCAAATGTACAGCAGTCAGAACATGCCTGACATGTTTCAGCTATAGTAGCCTTAACATACAGTATATATATATATGTTCTGTTACTTCTGTACAAGTCTATATATTGTGTTGTTTGTTTTCTGCTTTATATTGTTAATTTATTGTAATGTACATTGCACACATTTACTAAGGGTTAAAAATAATATAATTGAGTAGTATAACGGTGGCATAGTAACACATTTTCTTAATCCTTCCTTCATTATTGTCTAAAATATCTATAAATCTTGACATTAGATCACTCTTAAACAAATATATTCTTTTAACAAGATGGTTTTAAGTATTTTATTTAAATTGACATTTTGGGTCCCAATTTTTGTTATTAAAGATTTATAAGTTCAAATGTTCTAAGAATGGTTGCAAGTATTTTTAATGCTTGCAACCTTTCTTAGATTATTTGAAAGAACATTATATAAATAAAAAAAATAATTTCTATCTTTATATGTTTTTGTTGCTTGAGATTAATGTCCTAACCCCTCACAGTCCTATTTGGCAGACTAGAGGTTAATGATTGGTTGAAAACCGCGTTTGGAAAGAAACTGAAAAGACATGTGCGTTTCATCAGTGCAAAGCAAAATGTGGCTATAAACATTCCATTGCTTGTTAAATTGCAGCCTTTTTTGAAGATCAATGTCTTTTTATTAAAAATATGGACAGAATGAAAGGGGAGAAAAAATGATGTTAAAAAAAGGATGGCCTGCTATATGGGAAAAGAAGTAAGGCAAACAAAGCAGAGTTTGCATGTGGTATTGATTATCACATTGATTAAAAGCAAGTTCCATCCCTATATTCCACCAATCCTCCCACAAGCCACTAACCACAGCTATTTTTTAGGGTCTACCAGTGCCCTACTTATTTTATATACAAGTATTCAACTGTTGTGGTTCAGAAGACTTGTATTCTGGGTAGCCAAAAGCAAAAATAAGAGCCATCTCCTTAATTGCAAATAGTAGGCAGTTGACATATTAAATGTTCTGATTGTAATCAGCTGAATTCCTTCACAATTTCACAGTCGTGTAATAAAAAGCCTGATCTGTTAACTATAACTACGTTTTAAACAAAAATCAACCAAAATCCGTAAACCATTATTTTTTTTTAAAAAAATCTTTACCATTTTAAAGGGACCTAAAGATGGAATTTGAAAAACACAACAGTGGATTTTACAGGGACATTAAACTTAAAATTGTATTACCCATAAAAAAAATGTTTGTGCGTAACTAGAAAACTTTGAAATGCTTTTACTGTAATTTAACTCTGAAAACTAGTGTTACCACTCCCTTCAGAGAGGCTGGGGTGTATTCCATGGAATACAGAACCCTGACACTCCTACATGCTGCACATTTATTGGCTGATATATGCAAGAGCTTGTTTATATCTTTCCCTAATTGGAAAGTAGAGGGGTGTGTCCTGGTCTGGGCCTGCAATGCATATTTTTGACAGTTTCAAATGCTTTTAAAATATTTATTTATTTATTTTTTGCAATGTAGTGAATACTTTCAATTAAATGCATCAATTAAAAATATGTTTAATTTAACTTCCATTAATAGCATTTTCAAACTACAAGCATGTTTACAAAAATGCTCTGAAAATTCATCACAGCTTTTGATATAATTTATTTCATGTACATGACACACAGAGGTTATGGTAGTAAGTCATGTGCACACACGTACTCCTTTTGTGCATAAGCAGTGCCAGAGAATAATTCTACATATGCCCTACTGGCATACTGGTTACCAGTTGCATAGACAAAAGAAGTTGCCACAAAAGCTTTGATAACAATCAAGCGTATATGTAAATGTAAGCATACTTATATGTCTAATTAAATGTGAGGTACACTAATGTATTTTTCAAATGACATTTTTTTTGACAATTTACACATTCAGCAGAGTAACAGAAATGGTAAAAAAAAAATTCTTCTCAGTTCCAAACAGGTAAAATAAATTCAGAAGTAAAACAAAAGTATTTACATGGGTTGTGTACTAATCACAAAATGTTAATCTACCTGTAACATAATATTTGTTCAGTTAAACTCTTAGCCAGGCTTTGAAAGCATAAGATTGAATTGCTTTTTGTTATGTTGGGGGGTAAACAAAAAAACCTCTTAAAAAGCACAGGAAGCCTCAAAATAGATCCAGTATTGCGCCCACAAACCGCCCCTTCAGTGTTGATTCCTATGCTTCTGGTTCTGCCAGGAGATCACCAATCTCTCCCCTCAAAATAGGGGTCACTTGTTTTATTATAGTGCTTATTTTGGGGTTATAGAGTCTATTCCAAAACCCAGCAAACCATAAAGACACAAAATAGACAGGTAATTGCAATTTCTATGGCTTTGAAATATTTTCTTTTAGATAGAAAAGATCATTTTTTAATATAATGAAGATTTAATATATTTTACTTTATTCTTATCAATGAAAACATAAATTCTTTATTACTTTACATTTTATATGTAAAATATTAGAGCCAATAGTATTTTTAAATATTCTTGATTTTATTGGATATGTGTGTGTTTTTCATGTTTTGTTTGGAACATCATAATACTAGTTGTAAAGGGCATTTTGGAACTTAACACCTAGGTGAGCAACCTAAAAAGCTGTGTCCCTTAAAAACAGCATATAAAAAGTCGAAAATCAAATTAAATTATGCACAAATTATAATTTTTTAGGAACCCATCTAGTTAAACGGACCTGGAAAACTACTTTCTGGTGCTGTAAATTGGCTGGCAGAACATAATTAACACCAGTAATAAAAATTAGACATTACAGACTAAGGTCAGTAATGCAAAAAAGTATTGCTCTACTGAAATAAAACATCCAATTGTTGCATCAAAATCTCCACTAATATGCTTTTCATTCATTTAACCCTTTGGTTCCCTCAGAGGGCTATAATATATAGTATCACAATTCATATTAAGGTCAGTACTCTCTGGAAGCTACAAGGTTAAAATTATTAATATTTACTCAGAGCACCTGCACAGAATTCTACAGGATAGTTATAAAAAAAACAGTTACTGTATATACACCGCAAACGCAACAAGATCATCAAAGCATCACAAACCTCCCCATTTCACTATCCTGGTGGTTTTAAATTAAAAAGCAATGACAAAAAAAGACAAAACATGAAAAATCGCTGAATGACTCATGAGCACAAGATTTTGACATTTTTCTGTGAAACTTTTTAACAACAAGGTTCCATTTTATGTCATCACAATAGGACACTCCAGGTGATCATTGCTGCGTTCTAATCATTCATTTCAGGTGGTTGAAGCTTAAGCCATTGTTCCTTTCAACATACCTGAGGCATGTGATTATAGTGCAACAATGCACACCCCGGAGAGTCTTATTGTTCCATCCTTGCAAGGGAAGTGCTAGTTGTCAGACTATGGTGGACAAGATGAATATTGCTCAGTTTAGTTTATTTCCTAGCAATCATGCAAGAATGGAAAAAAAACCTTTTGTTTGCTAGGGTGTTGAGAAGATAAAATGTCTGTGCATATTCATCTAGTAGATTTGCAGCAGAAGGGACATATTCAAGGGATCTTGCTATCCCCTTCTGATTAAATAAAAAAGAGACCATTAAAAATGTAAAATATAATAAGAAATGTTCATTAATATCTGAAAATTGCAGTAAGGTAATGGGAGGTGAACTTTGTGAGAAAATGTGGTGTGGAATGTTATGTATCTCTGTATTCATATCTATATCATATTTGCCAAAATAAAAATGCTCTGCTAGGTTTAACCCTATGGATGCCAGATAAGGTGTTTTTCAGCACATTACCTTCACATTGATGATGTTATCAGGACAATAGTATTATGGATGAATGTATATAGTTTAGCCACAATGATGCATTCCATCCCACTATGGAATCATAGAATTTACTATTTAGCAAACATAGCTCCAACCCCTTACTTCAAACCATAGCCATAACAACTCTAAACATACTTAAAACTGGTTTTGAATTTTTTTTTTTTTAAATAAATTTTTTTTTATTGAGGCATTGAGTGAAAACAACACAGTAGAGAGTATGTCCCGGCATGGAACAAAAACAATAAAGAAACTGATACAATTCACATATGGAAGGTAGACAAGGGTTACAACTTTGGTGCGCTAATGTAATATTTGTTATCTTAGTATCTAGTCCATAGTAGTTTAATATTTATAAAAAAGTAAGAGTCAAGGACATGGAATATATTCAGGGCAACAACAGAATGGTAATGGTTGACATAAGTTATAGCACCACCTTTATGACCTTGAGTATAAAATGTAAAACTATGTTTATGAAATATGTGTGACTGGGACATATAGGAAAGAAGCCTCATTTTTTTTTAAAACAGGTAACAAGTGGTCACTACCCCAAGATAAGAGGTATTCTATAAGCTGAAAATGGTGAGAGGTAGGGAGCTGGCTTTTGTTAGGCCTCCCGTAGGCCTGAGTGTATGGGGGGGGGGAATGCAGCGGGCAAGAGCCGCTCGTAACGGAGGGGAGAGGGGGGGCGGAGCCAGTTAAAGTGTCATGAAGGTACAGACTACAAGGCTATGTAGAATGGGATGGAATTGGATCTCAGGGCGTTTGAGTACATACCTAGTGGGGTTATTCTTAATCTACGTCTCCAGTAAATTAAAGCTAGGGCATGTGAAAGTAAGGGAAGCTGCCCAGAAAGGATACAAACAGGGGGGGGGGGGCAATGATATATGTAAGATGTAGACTACAGGGCTATTTAAAAATGAAATGGAATTGGGTCTCAGGGCTTTCAAGTACACTTCTAGTGGGGTTATCTTCAGTCTACGCCTCTAGTAAATTGAAGCTAGGGTATGTGAAAGTAAGGGTAGCTTCCCAGAAAGGGTGCAAACAGGGGGGGACATTTATATATAAACGAAAAGTAA
Source organism: Bombina bombina (assembly GCF_027579735.1). Taxonomy (NCBI): domain Eukaryota; kingdom Metazoa; phylum Chordata; class Amphibia; order Anura; family Bombinatoridae; genus Bombina; species Bombina bombina. Next base: position 81,718,925 of record NC_069499.1, read on the forward strand.
AGGACTACTACATGGGCCCCTCTCCTGGGGAGATGTCAACTATAGACGATGCTGGTAAAAGGAGTAGGGATATGACCCGCAGGTAATAAGTGCCGGCGGGAAAGGGAGGAGAGGGGTCAGATGGAGGTGGTAGATGACTGAAGAGGCAATGTCCTGAAAAAGCTATATGTCTCTCACATAGAAGTTTAAAAAAGGTTAATATAAGCATAAAATATATAACAATACTTAGGGGAAAATGTGGTATACTTTATCCTTATAAAGAATAATGACACTTTATGGAGTTCTGATGGGGAAAACAGAAAGAGGAAGCTAGTGGTGCAGTGTTATAGATATACCCATTTAATATATAAGCAATGATCTCTAAGGAGAATTACACCTATTCCCAGCTTTATAGTAAACAGAACATGGTTAGAGGAATAAATTAGTTCCTAAAATCGAGTATGATGGGTGGGTTGGGGTTAGGTAGGTATAATCTACCAGCAATACGCATTTTATAAAGCTGACTTTCAGTGTGCTCAACTGAAACTTGAGTGGTTAGCTAAAGCAACAGTAAGATAACATAAAATCAAATTAGGTGAAACTAATAACATTTAGCTGCAGAGGTAAGCTTCTTGAGACCTAGGGAGGTGTGTTTCACCTTCAATAGCAGATCACATGAGACCACTATATGGATATTACATGCTAACAGTACAGATAGCATCTGGTTTAGCTGTGTGAAACACTAAATAATAGGTTAGTAAATAGGAGAGAAATAAATATTTTGATAAACGGTAAACTGCTACACAAGCTAATTACACTAACAATTCCAAGTCGGCTGAGAACATATAATAACAAAACATATCCCACATTTTAGCTAGGAGAAGATTATTAACGGCTATTTATAAAAAAATAAACTAGAAATGAACAGTTAGCCTTATGAGTGGTAATTCTTTGATGAAAAATATAGGGAGTAAATCATAGCCAGATGACTATGTCTATGTATAGAACAGAATAATCTTATGTGTAACCTAAATGGGGATGTAAGTAGCTGCTATCTTATAAAGGACTCAAATCTCCATAACAGTACAAGTTTAGGATAAAGACATGCATACATGTTACTGAAGTATGTAGTTAGTATGTAGTGCAACACAGTCATAGGCTATTTAAACACTCTATTTGAAGGAGTCAAAGGATAGTCTTCCTCAGCTGTGGAGATTTTATCAGAGCAAGACGTATCCAGTGCTTTAGCTAGTCAAGGAGTACAAACAATGGTATGTAGAAAATGAACCAGTGCAGGGAAAAAGTCAAACTTATGGATTATAACTCTCCTATCAAATATATAGGGGTGTTCTATAGCTAGATAACTGATGATTTACAAATTGTCTCACAGTAAAAGGAGCATGTGGTAGGAATATCTAACGTAGCTCATCTCAAAACCACAGTTGGGGCAAATTATGTCTAAAGCACTAACATTCAACAGGATGAAACAGGTCAGACCCCAAGTGACAGGAGATGTAGAATCTGAGAGATCAGACAGGAGTGTCTTCATAATGGGCTCTGATTTTTACATCCATGCAGCTTATAAGGCAAGGGATAAAGTCTAGCTGTGAGAGGTCTCAAAAAGAACAAGTGTTAGGGTGACCCATCCACAGCGGAACAGCATGCCGCCTTACCCCACTCCAGATCTGGATATAAATAGAGGGGTAAGCTGTGTGAGCGAGGAGGATGCAGCTGTGTGAGTCCGGATCCATCTGGGGCTAATGTAACTGAGTGACTCCGTGAATCTCGGATGTCCGCTGCGTTCAGGACCAACCTCTCTCTGTGACCCACTGTGAATACATGTGTGATTCTCTTCAAGGGAGGGCTGGAAACCTGCACCTGACCTGTATGCCGTAGGAATCCGTAATGGCTTCGGATATATCTGGGAAGTCTCACTAAAGCTGCTGGCACTCAGAGGATAGGCCACCTCTCCGGTCATGCGGTAGGGAAGCGTGCACTCTCTCAGGTTGGGTCTGAACATCAGGCCAATGTCACGGGACCCAGGTGAGTCACCATACGGGGCTGTCGTTGGCAAAGGCAGGATAACATTGTGTGCGGTGAGGGTTTCTCTGTGCTTTGACGTATCTGCGTCCATGTCTGTTGGAGCACGAGACCTGCCAAGATTAACAGAATCAGTGTCCGCTGCTTGACATTCCGGCGGTGGCATAAAGGCAGAGATTAAAAGCATTAGGTCCTCCTTCATGTTCCTAAAGTGCCTCTTTATGAGTTGTTGGGTGCGTTGCTCCCATGAGTCTAAGGGCTCCATAATAGACATGTTAGGTAGCTCCTGGGAAGACCGCATGGCATAGCGTAGAGCGATAATTCAGTCCAATATTTGCAAATTAACCCCTCTTTAGAGTCCTCAGGAGCCTAATAAACGACATTTATTGTCTGGGATAGTAAAGCAAAAAGATTTAGGTCCCTTATGGATGAGTTAAATCATGTAATTATATCTAAAAGGCAGGAGCTTCATTAGAACACGTCTGTCTGCTTCGGAAGCTGGCTCCGCCCCCCTGGTTTTGAATTTTTGACTGCCAAGACGACCATATATTCTGCCACCCCCTCGACAAATCACATAACTTACCTTTAAAAGGACGTTAAACACTTTTTGGTTTCAGCAGAAAATAAACCACAAATCCCAGAGAAGCCAAAAAAACTAAGGCCTAGATTTAGAAAACCAGCGTTAGAGGCTCCTAATGCTGGTTTTTACTGCCCGCTGGTATTTGGAGTCAGTCAGGAAAGGGTCTAACGCTCACTTTGCAGCCGTGACTTTTCCATACCGCAGATCCCCCTACGCCATTTGCGTATCCTATCTTTTCAATGGGATCTTTCTAACGCCGGTATTTAGAGTCGTGGCTGAAGTGAGCGTTAGAAATCTAACAACAAAACTTCAGCCCGCAGAAAAAAGTCAGGAATTAAGAGCTTTCTGGGCTAACGCCGGTTCATAAAGCTCTTAACTACTGTGCTCTAAAGTACACTAACACCCATAAACTACCTATGTACCCCTAAACCGAGGCCCCCCCACATCGCCGCCACTCTATTAAAATTTTTTAACCCCTAATCTGCCGCTCCGTACACCGCCGCCACCTACATTATCCCTATGTACCCCTAATCTGCTGCCCCTAATACCGCCGACACCTACATAATATTTATTAACCCCTAATCTGCCACCCCCAACGTCGCCGCCATCTACCTACACTTATTAACCCGTAATCTGCCGACCGGACCGCATGGCTACTATAATAAATGTATTAACCCCTAATCCGCCTCACTCCCACCTCAATAACCCTATAATAAATAGTATTAACCCCTAATCTGCCCTCCCTAACATCGCCGACACCTAACTTCAAGCAATAACCCCTAATCTGCCGACCGGAGCTCACCGCTACTCTAACAAATTTTTTAACCCCTAAAGCTAATTCTAACCCTAACCCTAATACCCCCCTAAATTAAATATAATTTTTATCTAACGAAATAAATTAACTCTTATTAAATAAATTATTCCTATTTAGAGCTAAATACTTACCTGTAAAATAAACCCTAATATAGCTACAATATAAATTATAATTATATTGTAGCTATTTTAGGATTAATATTTATTTTACAGGTAACTTTTGTATTTATTTTAACTTTAGGGGTTAATAAATTTATTAGACTAGCGGTGAGATTCGGTCGGCAGATTAGGGGTTAATTATTGTAGGTAGGTGGAGGGGACGTTGGGGGCGGCAGATTAGGGGTTAATAAATATAATATAGGGGTCATCGGTGTTAGGGGCAGCAGATTAGGGGTACATAGGGATAACGTAGGTTGCGGCGGTGTACGGAGCGGCATATTAGGGGTTAATAATAATATGCAGGGGTCAGCGATAGCGGGGGCGGCAGATTAGGGGTTAATAAGTGTAAGGTTAGGGGTGTTTAGACTCGGGGTACATGTTAGGGTGTTTGGTGCAGACTTAGGAAGTGTTTCCCCATAGGAAACAATGGGGCTGCGTTAGGAGCTTAACGCTGCTTTTTTGCAGGTGTTTTTTTTCAGCTCAAACAGCCCCATTGTTTTCTATGGGGGAATCGTGCACAAGCACATTTTTTAAGCTGGCCACGTCCGTAAGCAACGCTGGTATTTAGAGTTGCAGTGGCGGTAAATATGCTCTACGCTCCCTTTTTTGGAGCCTAACGCAGCCCTTCTGTGAACTCTAAATACCAGCGGTATTTAAAAGGTGCGGGGGAAAAAAAGCATGCGTAGCTAATGCACCCCTTTGGCCGCAGAACTCTAAATCTAGCCGTAAATCTATAACCTACAAATGCTGCAAAGCAGTCAACTGGTTTAAGTAATTTGCAGCATTTTAAAATCCTTATAAAAACCTAGGTTACAAATTTAGCTTTTTTGACTCTTTAGGGAACGTGGAACAAAGTACAATTTTTACACAAGCAAGAGTTGGTCAGTGTCCTCTTGTAAAATGTATTACATATGTGAAAAAATAAATAGTATAATAGTATTATGAGAAAGTAAAAAGTTTGTGCGTGAGAGAAAATCCAATGTATGCAAAAAGTTGAACTTTGAATATCCCAACCTCAACTGTGCTGCATTCACCGGGACCAATACACTCGCCTAACATTGCCTAACCTCGTGGCTGCGAATCTGCAGGGGATGGCATTGCACAAGCAGTTCACCAGAACTGCTTATGCAATGATAAATTCACACAGTGTATGCTGTCGGCATTCATTGATGTCTGTCGGACATGAACCGCTGATAGACTGATGATAAATCGGCCCCAAAGTCTTAGTATGCAGTGTCAAATACAATAAGACACAAATGATCCAAAAAATAATGTGATTAAACCTCTTGTCCTAAAATGTCTCAGGGTTATTTATTAAAAACATTAAATATGCAAGTAAAAACAATCTTAATGCATTTTGCAGTATATTTAATGCTTTTAATAAATAACCCTGAGACATTTTAGGACAAGGGGTTTAATCACATTTGTGTCCTTTTGTATTTGACCGCTTTATCTTGCACCCATATTGTGAATATCCCTCTATGGGGAAGGTGGTTTTCAGAGGGGATGTTGTGCCACTGGAGCACCTTCTTTTCCTTATTACAGTTTTGTGGAAGCCGACATTATTTGAAGAAGAGCTGACCTGTGCACTTTTCTTATGCACTAAGACTGTCATTTTCACTGCCATAGCCAGTGGCGCCTCTGTTGGGTCTTGGGACCTCGTATTCAAGTGGGATCTTGATTTTTTATATTTATCTTTAGTATTTAGTAGAGCACCCTTTTGCTGTTATGACCTGCTGCAAATGAGATACATAGCCAGACACCAGCTTCTGGCAGCATTCCTGAGGAATCTTAGCCCATTCCTCATGAGCAATGGCCTCCAGTTAAGTAATATTCCTCGGTTTGCGTGCTGCAACCACCTTCTATTAATCCCACTAGAGATTTTAACATAAGATGATTTCATACCAATTATTAGTTTATAGCTTTATTAATCTTATCAACGTACACTTCACATAGTGCAAATAATCCGGTCAGTATTATGAACACAAAACTATTACGATAGTAGACCATACCCACATAAGAGCGTCATTGTTTTAGACCCAATCATTAGTGAATATGTCTTAGTTAGATCGTCACTATGACCAGCTCTAGATTTTTCATTTCACTGGCTAACGTCATGCGTCATACGCCTAATGCTTCTCGATTAGTGAAATAGAGTGAGTCATAGGAGATTAAGATATTACGATTGGATCAATGTCGTCAATGTGTAACTCCTACGGATGTTTGTTTACTCAGCAGCCGGTATACAACACATACCTTTATATACTAGGATCGGCTGATGTGAACTGCTCATGGTTGTTTGTCTGTTCTATCAGCAGTCCGTGCATAATATATGACTTATATATCATGAACGCCTAGAGGGTATGGCGATCATTTAGCTTAGCCTAACTATTCATAAAATAATTAAACACAAGACCTCAATCTGTAACTGTGAGTACTATAAGAGTTTAGGAAAATTTGCTCTTAATGTATCATTACTAAACAAGTAGAATTATCATTGGACACATGGAGATTAGGTTTGAGAGATTTGGTGTGCATGTGTCCAGTACTGTGAATTTACTGATATTTTTTGTTTGTCAATCAGAGGATATATATATGTATAAATTTGTATAACAGTTATGTGAATAGTTATATACGTTTTTAGGCATTTGACATTACACAAATTATTATATTGTTGTTATGTATGAATGCATTGTATGATTATAACAGAAACTGCAGTATTTGATGTCATACTAGTTATTATATTGTTCCATGTATGATTATAATGTAGGATTATAATGTTGGGACCACAATTTATAGTGCAGTTTACATTATACAATATTATATAGTATTGTTTTGTATCTATTCCTATTATATAAGCATGTTGTTTATCGTCAATTATCCAATTAAAGGGATACTAACCCCCAATTTTTTTTTCATGATTCAGATAGATCATGCAATTTTAAGCAACTTTCTAATTAACTCCTATTATCAATTTTTCTTTGTTCTCATGTTATCCTGATTTGAAAAAGCAGTAATAAAAGGTTAGGAGCCAGCCCATTTTTAGTTCAGCACCTCGGTAGCGCTTGCTGATTAGTTTGCTACATTTAGCCACAAATTAGCAAGTGCTACCCAGGTGCTGAACAAAAAATGGTCCGGCTTTAAAGCTTACAGTACTGCTTTTTCAAATCAAGATAACATGAGAACAAAGAAAAATGTATAATAGGAGTAAATTAGAAAAGTGCTTAAAATATCATGCTCTATCTGAATCATGAAAGAAAAAAATTGGGTTTAGTATCCCTTTAAGGATGTATGTATTCTCATACGCCCATTATGGGTGTGTCCTTGTTTACTATTGGCTGGATTTAGTTTAAATAGGTGGTCATTTCGAAGGTGTATTATGCCTGATGAAACAGCCTATGCTAAGGCTGATAAATGCATTGCATTACATGTAACCATTGCTTGTTACCATTTTTAATTTGTTTTTAATAAACTAACTTGTTTTATACAAGCTCTGGTTCAGCACCTTCTTAAGCAGTTGTAATACTGTTTCTGACTTCTTTATACATTGAGTGTTGCAGGATCCCCCTACACTGATCGATCTTCACCTGTAGAGGGTTAGCTGGTACACCCCAAGTTACCAGCCTGCTTCTACTAGTACATAAGTGTACTTGGGCCAAATGTGAGTACCCATTTGGCATTGCCTATTTTATGGATATATTCTGACATACTGATACACACATGAGGCGCCCCTCTATTTTCCTGTTTTCTATGGGGTTGAAGTCAGGTGACTGTGATGGGTACTGTAGAATCTTTCAGGACTTCTTCTGAAACCAAGCCCTGGTAGAATTTGAGGTATGCTTGCGGTTGCGATCATTGTCCTGTTGGAAGGTACAATAACACCCAACTTCAGCCACCTTATAGACGGCATGACGTTTTCTCCTAGGATTTCCTGATACTTCAATTAATCCATCTCTTTCTTCCACACGCTGCAGTTTTCCATTGCCAGAGGAAGCAAAACAGCCTCACAACATCACCGAGCCACCCCAAAACTTAACTGTAGGCAGAATGTTCTTTTCAGCATATGCTTTATTCTTCTTCCTCCAGACATACCGCTGATCCTTTGGGCCGAAAAGTTCCAGCTTTGTTTAATTGTTTCCCAGAACAGGATCCTAAAATTTCCGTGGCTTATTTATATGATTTTGAACATATTGAAGCAGACTTTCCTTGTGCTTTTGGGTCAGTAGTATTGTACATCTTGGAGTTCTGGCATGGAAACCTTCTGCATTTAGTAAGCACCTTACTATGCAAACTGAAACCTCAGTGCCTATTGCCACCAATTTTTGCTGAAGTTCTTTTGCAGTCACTCGAGAGTTTTTCTCAACCTGCCTTTTCAGAAATCTGGTTGCAGCCGTTGATATCTTCCTTTTTCTGCTTCGTTCAGGTAGTGTAACCACTGTTCCTTTAACTTTGAACTTGCAAACTTGCGTCTAGATTTAGAGTTCTGCGTTAGCTGTCAAAACCAGCGTTAGGGAGTCCTAACGCTGGTTTTGGCTGCCCGCTGGTATTTAGAGTCAGTCAGGAAAGGGTCTAACGCTCACTTTCCAGCTGCGACTTTTCCATACTGCAGATCCCCCTACGCCAATTGCGTAGCCTATCTTTTCAATGGGATCTTTCTAACGCTGGTATTTAGAGTCTTGGCTGAAATGAGCGTTAGAAATCTAACGACAAAACTCCAGCCGCAGAGAAAAGCCAGGAGTTAAGAGCTTTCTGGGCTAACGCTGGTTCATAAAGCTCTTAACTACTGTGCTCTAAAGTACACTAACACCCATAAACTACCTATGTACCCCTAAACCGAGGCCCCCCCACATCGCCGCCACTCTAATACATTTTTTTAACCCCTAATCTGCCGACCGCACACCGCCGCAACCTACATTATCCCTATGTAACCCTAATCTGCTGCCCCTAACATCGCTGACACCTACATAATATTTATTAACCCCTAATCTGCCCCCCCCCAACGTTGCCGCTACCTTACCTACAATTATTAACCCCTAATCTGCCGACCGGACCTCACCGCTACTCTAATAAATGTATTAACCCCTAAAGCTAAGTCTAACCCTAACCCTAACACCCCCCTAAATTAAATATAATTTTAATCTAACGAAATAAATCTTATTAAATAAATTATTCCTAATTAAAGCTAAATACTTAACTGTAAAATAAACCCTAATATAACTATTTAATAGCTACCTAGTTAAAATAAATACAAAATTACCTGTAAAATAAATCCTAACCTAAGTTACAATTAAACCTAACACTACACTATCAATAAATTAATTACATACAAATACCTACAAATAAATACAATTAAATAAACTAACTAAAGTACAAAAAAATAACTAAGTTGCAAAAAATAAAAAAATAATTTACAAACATTATAAAAATATTACAACAATTTTAAGCTAATTACACCTACTCTAAACCCCCTAATAAAATAACAAAGCCCCCCAAAATAAAACAATGCCCTACCCTATTCTAAAATAAAAATTGAAAAGCTCTTTTACCTTACCAGCCCTTAAAAGGGCCTTTTGCGGGGTATGCCCCAAAGAATTCTGCTCTTATGCCTGTAAAGAAAACATACAATACCCCCCCAACATTACAACCCACCACCCACATACCCCTAATCTAACCCAAACCCCCCTTAAATAAACCAAACACTAAGCCCCTGAAGATCTTCCTACCTTGTCTTCACCACGCCGGGTATCACCAATCCGTCCAGAAGAGGGTCCGAAGTCTTCCTCCTATCCGGGGCTGAAGAGGTCCATCATCCAGCTGAAGTCTTTATCCAAGGGGGGGCTGAAGAGGTCCATCATCCTGCTGAAGTCTTCATCCAAGCGGGAGCTGAAGAGGTCCATCATCCAGCTGAAGTCTTCTATCAAGCGGCATCTTCAATCTTCTTTCTTCTGGCTCCATCTCCGATCAGCCAAAAAAATAGGAGCTCAATCTGATTGGCTGATTGGATCAGCCAATCGGATTGAACTTGAATCTGATTGGCTGATTCCATCAGCCAATCAGAATTTTCCTACCTTAATTCCGATTGGCTGATAGAATCCTATCAGCCAATCGGAATTCGAGGGACGCCATCTTGGATGACGTCCCTTAAAGGAACCGTCATTCGTCGGGAAGTCGTCGGCCAGGATGGATGTTCCGCGTCGGCGGGATGAAGATGGAGCCGGAAGAAAGAAGATTGAAGATGCCGCTTGATAGAAGACTTCAGCTGGATGATGGACCTCTTCAGCCCCCGCTTGGATGAAGACTTCAGCCGGATGATGGAACTCTTCAGCCCTGGATAGGAGGAAGACTTCGGACCCTCTTCTGGACGGATTGGTGATACCCGGCGTGGTGAAGACAAGGTAGGAAGATCTTCAGGGGCTTAGTGTTAGGTTTATTTAAGGGGGGCTTGGGTTAGATTAGGGGTATGTGAGTGGTGGGTTGTAATGTTGGGGGGTATTGTATTTTTTTTTACAGGCAAAAGAGCAGAATTCTTTGGGGCATGCCCCGCAAAAGGCCCTTTTAAGGGCTGGTAAGGTAAAAGAGCTTTTCAATTTTTATTTTAGAATAGGGTAGGGCATTTTTTTATTTTGGGGGCTTTGTTATTTTATTAGGGGGCTTAGAGTAGGTGTAATTAGCTTAAAATTGTTGTAATATTTTTATAAAGTTTGTAAATTATTTTTTTATTTTTTGTAACTTAGTTCTTTTTTTATTTTTTGTACTTTAGTTAGTTTATTTAATTGTATTTATTTGTATGTATTTGTATGTAATTAATTTATTGATAGTGTAGTGTTAGGTTTAATTGTAATTTAGGTTAGGATTTATTTTACAGGTAATTTTGTATTTATTTTAACTAGGTAGCTATTAAATAGTTATTAACTATTTAATAGCTATTGTACGTGGTTAACATAAATACAAAGTTGCCTGTAAAATAAATATTACTCCTAAAATAGCTACAATAAAATTATAATTTATATTGTAGCTATATTAGGGTTTATTTTACAGGTAATTATTTAGCTTTTAATAGGAATAATTTATTTAATAAGATTTATTTTATTTCGTTAGATTAAAATTATATTTAACTTAGGGGAGTGTTATTGTTAGGGTTAGACTTAGCTTTAGGGGTTAATACATTTATTAGAGTAGCAGTGAGGTCCGGTCGGCAGATTAGGGGTTAATAATTGTAGGTAGGTAGCGGCGACGTTGGGGGGGGGCAGATTAGGGGGTAATAAATATAATATAGGGGTCGGTGGTGTTAGGGGCAGCAGATTAGGGGTTCATAGGGATAACGCAGGTTGCGGCGGTGTACGGAGCGGCAGATTAGGGGTTAAAAAGAATATTTAGGGGTCAGCGATAGCGGAGTCGGCAGATTAGGGGTTAATAAGTGTAAGGTTAGGGGTGTTTAGACTCGGGGTACATGTTAGGGTGTTAGGTGCAGACTTAGGAAGTGTTTCCCCAATGGGGCTGCGTTAGGAGCTGAACGCTGCTTTTTTGTAGGTGTTAGGTTTTTTTCAGCTCAAACGGCCCCATTGTTTCCTATGGGGGAATCGTGCACGAGCACGTTTTTGAAGCTGGCCGCGTCCGTAAGCACCGCTGGTATTGAGAGTTGCAGTGGCGGTAAATATGCCTGTACGTTCCCTTTTTGGAGCCTAACGCAACCCTTCTGTGAACTCTAAATACCAGCGGTATTTAAAAGGTGCGGGGGGAAAAAAGCATGCGTAGCTAACGCACCCCTTTGGCCGCAGAACTCTAAATCTAGCCGTTTGTTTCCAACAGTGTCTCTAGGAACATTCAGTGCCTTCGCTATCTTTTTGTATCCTGTTTGTGAAGGGTGATGATCTCTTCTCTTAACTTGTTGGACTATTCTTTTGACTTATATATTTCTAAGAAGCAGTAAAATGTAACACTCAAAAAAAACCTTGCCAATTTAGGTATTTCATGTGTTCAAACTCAAGCACACCTGATGCGACTAATGAATCCCTTGATAAATAAATAAATACATATATACACATATAAATACATAAATACATATGTGCTCATAAATAAATATATATCTATATACATACATACTCATAGTTAGACATGTGTATGTATGTATCTCTATGGAAATGCCCTTTGCAGGCCTTCTTTTTCCAACACCTCATATTTTTGAGCCCTTTTTAATTAAATATTTTTTTGAAATATTTTTTATAAGACAGTGTTATAATGAGTGTAACTGTACTTTTTAAATATATTTTCAATGTTTTTTGTGCTACTTTTTTTGTCTTGCATAACAGTTAAACAAAGCTCTGAAGACCCGCTAATCTTATGCAAGTTAAATTCAATTGCGTTCAAGCAAACGCATTTACTTTCAACTCGTAATACACATGCTATTTCTGTTGCTTTACAGTAACTCTGGTTGCCGATGTGTTAAATGTACCAATGAAAACCTTGCTACCTCACATAGGGCTAGATTACAAGTGGCGCGTTAACTGTTGTGCGCAAGTGATATTGATATTTTCTAACACCTGAGACCTCATATCTTTGAGCCCGTAAAATTGTTTTGTGCAAATGTTTTAACCCTTTCAGTGCTAACGACGGCTCTGAGTCGTCACAGAGTTACCCACTCAGGTGCTAACGACGGCTCAAAGTCGTTGCTAGCACTCTCCCACCTTGAGGGACATCTGGGGGCTCCCACACACTCCTACCCCGGCGATTGGGCTTGTATAGTGACAGGCATCACCGGGGCTTCACGTTATGCACGGTTTACAGAAAATAAAACAACATTGCAATATACATCTATTCTTGCCAGCTTCATACTTAAAGTGATAATAAATGTTAACATGCATAAAAGTATTTAACGAACATATCAAACATTTAACTTTATTCATGAATTTAAATTGAAGATGCCTTCCAACATTATTTTATTTATATAATCATTATATTCCATAACCCCATTCAGCTGCCCCCTGCAAAACTGTAATATTCTTTTCAAATTCATGAATGTTAGCATCACTTTAAGAATGGTGAGATTTACCTGAGCCTGCAAAATTCTACACACTGATTGGTTAGTTCAAAGCGTAAGCTCATATACATCTGTCCCTAATTGGCTATGGAAGGAGACCTAAATCTTTTATTCCACCAAGCATTTATTTAATACAAAAATTGCTGATAAATGATTATAATATCCATTTTTATTAAACAGGAAGTATATAATTTAGTCAACATATTATTATATATTTTCAATTCTTTACCAGTAAGAAAAGCTATCCAGCGAAACCACTGTGCAATGTGAATAGGATATAGAGGTCAAAGGGATCCATGTATAAAGCAGTGTAGGCTGCTCCGGAGCCCTTGCAAAGAGAAATCCACCTGAACTTGCTCGCTCTGGGTGATTGACAGATCTTTCTTTTGCGCGATTGGCCACGCGAAAAAAGGGGCGGGCATTGCACATTCATCGGAGTGTGTAATGATGCATACTGGCCAGCGAACTAACAGATCCACTGCCCAAATGCAGTTAAGGCATGCGGACAACTTCTCCCTTTAACATCTATAATTTAATTGAGGAATCCATGTACGAAGCAGCAAAAGCTGCTCCGTAGCTTTTGCGGGGCAGGTACCGCTGCTTCATACACCCTACTCCACCTCTGAGGTGGCGAGGGAAAATCACCGAGAGCTCACTGGCTCTCGGTGATTGACAGCCCCCTCAGTCGCACGATTGGTCGCACGAATGAAGGGGCGGGCATTAAACACTGCGATGAGTGTGTAATGATACATACGGGCCAGCGGATCAACAGATCCACTGCCGTATGTAGCAAAGGTGAGCCCGTATGTAGCAAAGGCGAGCGGATAGCTTGGCAAGTTGAGAAGCTGTCTGCCCGTCTGTTAGTACATGGAGTCCAAAGTCCATACATAATAAATAAGAACCTATTGCTAATATAAGTGCTTATAGATGTATGATATTCATGCCTGTTTTGAGAAAAGTAGCCTCACCAGATGAAACAAGAGATGTCTCAGAGACCTTGCAGTCTTGAATGAGTGACTGATTGTTAGTGGTTCAGTTTATTATCAGTGGAGGCAATAACTTTAGGCAGTGGACAAACAGTATTCACTACCTGCTTGAAACAAAGACAGGTGGATAGGTTTCCTAGCTAGGAACATTGTTTTGTCCATCAAATGTTTAATTGGGCCAAATGTTTCTATTACCCCTGTGAAGTATCTTGTTTTGCTATTTTGTTTCTCTATTTCAGACTAGATAAAAGTTGTCTACATTTTTGTTGTTGTTGTTGTAATTTTCTGTAGTGTATATCTAGACAGGAGGGTGCTTTTTCCTGATTTATTTAATTTTTTTCTGTTTACCTTTTGAAAATGTTTCCTAATGTTAGTATCCTTCACAGGATACATACTTCTCCATTAACTATAAACAAGAGACCCTTGCAAAAGAGAGAGGGGCAAGTACAAACCTCTTTTAATTGCAATTTAGGGGTTGTGATCATTTTTTTCTGTGAAATATTAGTTTGGGTTTTATGAAATCTTGGCCATCTGTGTGGGTAATTTTATATATAATCCAACAGCTACACAAAATGTTATGGGAGTGGTAAGTGAAAAAAAAAATGTTTTATTGATAAAAAGTGTTGTTTTTTGCTTTTTCTCCATTAGATCAATTTATCCTTAATTATTGTGACTTAAACAAATATACATACATTAGTTCTCATCCAAATGACAATTGCTAAATTGAATTTCCCATAACAAAAAGGAATCTGAGAAAGTTTTGTAAATAACTCCCAATGCAACTGAAATTATAAAGATGCCTGATTGTTGTGAAAATTAAATTAAAAGTAAAAAATTTCAAATATTGTTTTCATATTTCTTTGTCATGCAACAATCAGATTTTTCAAGGACTTTGAAATATGTATCCTGGAACCAAAATGTAGGGGTTTTTTTTAACCACCATTGTTTAATTCACAAATTGTGTCCTGAATTATACTTGTTCTGAATCACATTTCCCAAGGTTTTTTTTATTATGTATTACAATGAGTAGATCCAAAAAACAAAACAAAATTATTGTTCATTATATTATAATAATAATACTAATAATAATAATAATAAAAAAGGTTCAAGCTAGTTAATTTGGTATTCAGTTTCTAGTCAATAAAAGTGAAAAAATATTTGATATCAATAATTTTAGATAATTAACTAAATTACAAAGAGCTGTAAAGTTAAAACCAGCACAAGAGTTAAATGTAAAGTAAAAAATGCTTCTTGTTTCCAATTCATTATGCGCAAGCGATATATTTTTTCTTCAAATGTTGTAAATAGCGTGTGTATTACAAGTTGAAAGTTAATGCGACCACAAGCCTGCAATCACATTTTAAGCTTGTCGGGTTAGCGTGACTAAAAATCTGTTACTGTTTAATTATTGTACATATTTCACATTTCAATGTTCTTCACATACAGGATAATGTATTTTTCATTGTAAATACATATTTCTATATATATCTACTGTACCTATACTTGTATATCTATTCTTATAGATTTATAGGTATAAAACATTTTCATATATATATATATATATATATATATATATATATACTATATATATATATATATATATATATATATATATATATATATATTTATATATATATATATATATACAGATGGTCCTCGGTTTACAACGGTTCAATTTGCACCTTTTCAGAATAACAACCTTTTTTTTTAGTCATGTGACTGCTATTGAAAAGCATTGAGAAGCAGGGCATTGATTAAAATAGCCAGTAGGTGGAGCTGTCCACTTGTATTGCAGCAAAGATATGCAAGCCAAGCAAGCTGAAATTAATCAGTTTAACCAGACCTGAGCTATCGAGCAGCTTGCAAAGGAACAAGATCTTCCTGTCTATAAATCAGTCCAGATTGGAATGCATAGAAAGAACTGTTTGCAGAAAAATGCAAGTGAAGTCTGTGTTATGTGATTATTTTATTAGGTTTATAATGCTGTTTAGCAAATGTTTTTGTTCATTTAACTTAGTTTAATTATATATTCTGTGTTGTGTGATTATTTTATTAGGTTTATAATGCTGTTTAGCATTTAAAGTCTTCATTTGAAAGCTTTAAAAATAATGTATTAGGTGTTACTTATGCCAATTTTGAGAGGGGCCTGGAACCTAACTCCCTCACTTCCCATTGACTTACATTATAAACTGGGTTTCAATTTACAACGGTTTCGATTTACAACCATTCCTTCTGGAACCTAACCCCGGTCCCCGGCGTAAACTGAGGGCTACCTGTATATCTCGAATATATATTTAATAACGGATATTACAGTACATCATCCCTTTAAAGCAAAATTAAACTCTTAAGATTCAGATAGAACAGGAAATTTTAAAAAACTTTTCATTTTACTAATCTTGTCAACTGAGCTTTTTCTCTTTAGGTATCCTTTGTAGAAAAGCATACATACGTAGGCTCCGAAGCAGCAATGCACTACTCGGATGACTGGTGGTTGCACATATATAACGTCTGTTGTGAACTCACCAGATACGTTCAGCTAGCTCCCAGTAGTGCACGGCTGCTCACGAGCCTAAGTTTCAACAATGGATACCAAGAAACCAAATCGAATTTGATAATAGAAGCAAATTAGAAAATTGTTAAAATGAATATATTAAATAATTGTAAACTGTAAAAGTAAAAAAAACAATGAAAATATTGACATGAACATCCAAATATTGATTATTATAAAATTCAATGAAAGCTTTATAGAATGATCATTTCAATATTTGTGTTGATAAATGTTTCATTAACTTTGACAAAATGTAACATTCACTTAAAAAAAGAGCACAAACACCCGCGATAAAACCCCTATTCTCTCGCGTAACTAATAGCGCTCCACTTGTAATCTGATCCACTACTGGTTCTTTGATAAACGTACTATATGCTTAAAGGGTCATTAAACACTTTGAGATGATAACATAAAATGATAAATCGTATATATATAAAAAAAAAATACAATATACTTTCATTATGTATTTTGTCCCCTTTTCCTGTAATTCCATTCTGAAATGATGAGCTTTTCAGTTCCTGTAAGAAATGGAGGTGCAGAACACTGTTATATTCCACACAGCCATTGGCTGCACACTCTAGTGACCTATTTCTAACTGTCCCTAATTGGCCACAGCAGAGAAGGTAACCTAAGTAACAACATGGCAGCTCCCATTGTTTTATAGACACTAAGGGGCATATCTATCAAGCTCCGTATGGAGCTTGAAGCCCCGTGTTTCTGGCGAACCTTCAGGCTCGCCAGAAACACCAGTTATAAAGCAGCGGTCTACAGACCCCTACTCCATAACCTGTCCCCCTGCTCTGAGCAGGCGGACAGACATCGCCTCAATTCAACCCGATCGAGTACGATCAGGTTGATTGACACCCCTGATTGGCCGCGAATCTGCAGGGGGCGGCGTTGCACCAGCAGCTCACAAGAGCTGCTGGTGCAATGCTGAATACGGAGAGCGTATTGCTCTCCGCATTCAGCGAGGTCTGTCGGACCTGATCCTCACTGTCGGATCAGGTCCGACAGACCTTTGTTAAATAGGCCCCTAAAACTTTACACTTATTATGTCAATATTTAAACAGCTAATGAAACTTTAAAAACTACATCTGTCAGACTAATCTTTTCTTTGAATGCATCATTCTATCTAGAATTTGTTTAGTGTTTAATGACCCTTTAAGGTGATCGCAACCTAAATCTTTATACTTTTTGACAGGTTTTCAGGACCAATTTTCCCTTATCTATTATGCTAGAGTTGATAGAGTCCTGAACCAGCTTTTCTTCCTTATTTTACAGTGTTCCTAGACTTTGGAATCAAGCAGTTATGTTGCATATAGACAAAACACACCGGACATACCCTAAGATGCCATTTTGAATGATAGTATGGAATCTATCCCTCTTCTAGGTAATCAAATTTGTTTTTGAGTTGGAAAGCATCAGCATGTTCTTATTTTACATCTGTAAAATTACTATGCACCTATTTAAATATACAGTAAACAACTTAAGATTTTAATATAAAATGTTTAGTTATGTGAATTAAAACAACTTAGCATTGTGCATTCACAGTTTATTTTGTCCCCTTTTCATGCAATGTATCTTTGGAAATTGTGTATTTTCTTAGAACTGTCATGAAGCCGATATATATGCTTTTAACCCCTTAACGACCAACGACGTATGGGGTACGTCCTGCAAAAAAATGCAGTTAATGACCAAGGACGTACCCCGTACGTCGTTGGTCTTTGAAAGCAGTGGAAGCGATCCTGATCACTTCCAACTGCTTTCATGTTATAGCAGTGATGCCTCGATATTGAGGCATCCTGCTATAACATTTTTTAGCCCACCGATGAAGAGAGAGCCACCCTGTGGCCCTCTCTGCATCGGCCATTGATGGCCATGTTCGTTGGTGGGTGGGAGCTTACCAAGGGAGGCGGGTGGGCGGCCATCGGTGGGAAGGGGGGCGGGATCGAGTGCGGGCATGCGCGCGGGTGCGCGCGCGTGAACTGGAGCGGGTGCGCACGCGTGCACGGGTGGGAGCCCTACACTATGGAACAATGATGGTACTCGGTGGGAGTGAGGGTGGGCTTCTAAAAACTGTTTAGCGATCTGGCAGGGGTTGGGGGGTTGGGGGTTGAGGGAGGGCAGCTACACTACAGAAAATAGTATTTTTCTAAAAAAAACTAAAAAAAAACATATTTGATTTTAAACTGGGCACTGGCAGACAGCTGCCAGTACCCAATATGGCGCAATAAGGCAGAGAGAGGGGGGTTAGAGAGCTGTTTGGGGGGGGGGATCAGGGAGGTTGGGGGCTAAGGGAGGATACTACAGAACATAATTATTATTTAAAAAAAAAACAACCAAAAAAACTCTTATTTTAGTACTGGCAGACTTACTGCCAGTACTTAAGATGGCAGGGGACAATTGTGGGGTGGGGGAGGGAAGAGAGCTGTTTGGGAGGGATCTGGGGGTGTGATGTGTCATGTGGGAGGTTGATACCTACACTAAAGCTAAAATTAACCCTGCAAGCTCCCTAAAAGCTCCCTAATTAACCCCTTCACTGCTGGGCATTATACACGTATGGTGCACAGCGGCATTTAGCTGCCTTCTAATTACCAAAAAGCAAAGCCAAAGCCATATATGTCTGCTATTTCTGAACAAAGGGGATCCCAGAGAAGCTTTTACAACCATTTATGCCATAATTGCACAAGCTGTTTGTAAATAATTTTAGTGAGAAACCTAAAATTGGGAAAATTTTACGTTTTATTTTTATTTGTTCGCATTTGGCGGTGAAATGGTAGCATGAAATATACCGAAATGGGCCTAGATCAATACTTTGGGTTGTCTACTACACTACACTAAAGCTAAAATTAAAACTACAAGCTCCCTACATGCTCCCTAATTAACCCCTTCACTGCTGGGCATAATACACGTGTGGTGCGCAGCGGCATTTAGCGGCCTTCTAAATACCAAAAAGCGATGCCAAAGCCATATATGTCTGCTTTTTTTGAACAAAGGGGATCCCAGAGAAACATTTACAATCATGTATGCCATAATTGCACAAGTTGTTTGTAAATAATTTCAATGAGAAACCTAAAGTTTGTGAAAACATTTGTGAAAAAGTGAACATTTTTTTTTATTTGATCGCATTTTGTAGTGAAATGGTGGCATGAAATATACCAAAATGGGCCTAGATCAATACTTTGGGATGTCTTCTAAAAAAATATATATACATGTCAAGGGATATTCAGGGATTCCAGACAGATATCAGTGTCCCAATGTAACTAGCGCTAATTTTGAAAAAAAGTGGTTTGGAAATAGCAAAGTGCTACTTGTATTTATTGCCCTATAACTTGCAAAAAAAGCAAAGAACATGTAAACATTGGGTATTTCTAAACTCAGGACAAAATATAGAAACTATTTAGCATGGGTGTTTTTTAGTGGTTGTAGATGTGTAACAGATTTTGGGGGTCAAATTTCGAAAAACTGCGTTTTTTTCC
The DNA here is from genome assembly GCF_027579735.1 of Bombina bombina. Lineage (NCBI taxonomy): Eukaryota > Metazoa > Chordata > Amphibia > Anura > Bombinatoridae > Bombina > Bombina bombina. The sequence continues at coordinate 81,738,546 of NC_069499.1, forward strand.
ATTTTTTCCTCATATTTTATAATTTTTTTTATAGTAAATTATAAGATATGATGAAAATAATGGTATCTTTAGAAAGCCCATTTAATGGCGAGAAAAACGGTATATAATATGCGTGGGTACAGTAAATGAGTATGAGGAAAATTACAGCTAAACACAAACACCGCAGAAATGTAAAAATAGCCTTGGTCCCAAACGGACAGAAAATGGAAAAGTGCTGTGGTCATTAAGGGGTTAAAGGGGCACTCAAGACAAAATTAAACTTTCATGATTCAGATAGTGCAGCAATTTTAAACAACTTGCTTCTATTAACAAAATGTGCACACGCTTTTTGTATTTACACTTTCTGAGTCACCAGCTCCTACTGAGCATGTGCAAGACTTCACAGAATAAAAGTATATGCATTTGTGATTGGCTGATGGCTGTCACATGATGCAGTGGGAATGGAAATAGACTAACATATTGACCATGGATAGCATTGTATTCTCCAGAAACAAGATTTGGGATGAGTTGGCAATTGAAAAAAACAATTGAAGTAAGCAAGATGTTACATTGTTTTAAAGGGACAGTCAACGCCAGAATTTTTGTTGTTTAAAAAGAAAGATAATCCCTTTATTACCCATTCCCCAGTTTTGCATAACCAACACAGTTATATTAATATACTTTTTACCTCTGTGATTACCTTGTATCTAAGCCTCTGAAGACTGCCCCTTATTTCAGTTCCTTTGACAGACATGCAGTTTAGCCAATCAGTGCTCAGTCCTAGGTCACTTTACGTGCATGAGCTCAATGTTATCTATATGAAACATGTGAACTAATGCCCTCTAGTGGTCAAAATGTATTCAGATTAGAGGCAGTCTTCAAGGTCTAAGAAATTAGCATATGAACCTCCTAGTTTTAGCTTTAAACTAAGAATACCAAGAGAACAAAGCAAAATTGGTGATAAAAGTAAATTGGGAAGTTGTTTAAAATTGCATGTCCTATTTAAAACATGAAAGTTTTTTTTGGACTTGACTGTCCCTTTAATGTTTAGACTTGACTAATATGTTATTCTTTAGCAAGACAACAGAGATATATCATATTTAAGGTGTTTATTAACCCTTTAAATAAAAAATAAAAATGAGAATTTTCTTATAATGTGGAATATGTGGACAGGAACCAATCTCCATATGGCATTAATATCTTCTAGTTTAATAACTAAATAAACAAGGACCATTCATGCCACTTCTTGATCATAGATCAGTTGAGTGGGAACAATAAGCAAAGAGAAAAAGTACAAATAAAATCACTAGAAATAAAGTCCAATTATTGAAATGACAGGCAAATGAACAAATAATTGGCTTTTAGACTGGACAGCTGCATTCTGTTATACAGCATACAACCTAATAACATTACACAGGGAAATTCTAATGGGAAAAAAATATTATTTTGCTGAAAGTGCATACTTCTTTTTTTCCTAAATTGATGGGAATTAAGTAAAAGTGCTTTATAAGAACGATGTTCTGGATTTATTTTATGCATACTTAAAGGGACAGCCTACTCCAGAATTGTTATTGTTTAAAAATATAGATAATCCCTTTTTTACCCATTCCCCTGTTTTGCATAACCAACACTGTTATATCAAAGGGACAGTATACCCCAGAATTTTTATTGTTTTGAAAGATAGATAATCCCTTTATTACCCATTCCCCAGTTTTGCATAACCAACACAGTTATATTAATATACTTTTAACCTATGTGATTATCTTGTATCTAAGCCTCTGCAAACTGCCCCTTTATTTCAGTTCTTTTGACAGATTTGCAGTTTAGCCAATCAGTGCCTGCTCCCAGATAACTTCACGTGCACGATCACAGTGTTATCTATATGAAATATGTGAACTAACACCCTCTTGTGGTGAAAAACTGTTAAAATGCATTCTGAAAAGAGGTGGCCTTCAAGGTCTAAGTAATTAGCATATGAACCTCCTAGGATAAGCTTTCAACTAAGAATACCAAGAGAACAAAGCAAAATTGGTGATAAAAGTAAATTGGAAAATTGTTTAAAATTACATGCTCTATCTGAATCATGAAAGTTTATTTTGGCCTAGACTGTCCCTTTAATATACTTTTTACCTCTGTGATTACCTTGTATCTAAGCTTCTGCAGTCTGCCCCCTTATTTCAGTTATTTTGACAGATTTGCATTTTTGCCGATCAGTGCCCGCTCAGAAATAACTCCACAGGCGTAAACACAGTGTTATCTATATGGCACACATGAACTAATGCCCTCTAGCAGTGAAAAAAACTGTCAAATGCATTCAGATAAGAGCTGACTTTTAAGGGCTTTGAAATTAGCATATGGGCCTACCTAGATTTAGCTTTCAACTAAGAATTCTAAGAGAACAAAGCAAATTTGATGATAAAAGTAAATTGGAAAGTTGTTTAAAATTACATGGCCTATCTGGATCATGAAAGTTTAATTCTGACTAGACTGTCCCTTTAAAAAAATGTTCTAATGTATTTTTTATTGCACTGTTGTTTGTATATTACTATGTATTATCTCCTGCATAGGGGAACAATGCATAATAAAAATCAGCTCCAGAGTAGTAATGCACTACTGGGAGCAAGATGAACACTTCAGGTGTGCTTATGACAAGAGGCATATGTGTGTAATCACCAATCAGCAGCTAGCTCTCAGTAGTGTATTGCTGCTCTTGATCCTACTTGGGTATGTTTTTCAACAAAGGATACCATGAGTATAAAGTTAATTTGATAATAGAAATACATTTAAAATCTCTTAAAATGGCACACTTTATTTGAACCATGGAACTTTCATTTTGAATTTCACATCCATTCCCACTGGTAATTCTGTGACATCCATTTTCTTCATCAATGGAAAGAGTCCACAGCTGCATTCATTACTTTTGAGAAATAGGAACCTGGCAACCAGGAGGAGGCAAAGACACACCAGCCAAAGGCTTAAATACTCCTCCCACTTCCCTCATCCCCCAGTCATTCTTTGCCTTTCATCCCAGAAGGTTGGCAGAGAAGTGTCAGAAGTTGGTTTTTGTCTCTTATAAAGGGTAGTACTCTTCGACATGGGACAGGAGTTTGAAGTAATCCTGTCAGTCTCTCAGTACTTGGATGAAAGTTAGAGTACTGAGATGCAGGGAGAGTCTTTCTGTGAAACCATCCCGATTCATGTTAACAACTCCACAAGTAATCGGCATTGACGAACTTCGCTTTGCTGCCTGCTTCCTTCTCTTAAGTCCATGGCGAAGGTGATGCTACTATCCGCCACACTTGAAGGGCCGTGTTCCTGTTCCACGGCGTAGATTCCGGTAAGATCATTTCATTTTACTTCTTCATGAATGTACTGAAACTCATTTGTTCCTGCAGACTTACATGAAAAATACAGGGTCTCGTTGAGACTCCTTTAGTATCTTGGAATCGAGGGTTAATATCTCCTGAGGGGGATTATTGAACAGGGTTTTTTTTAATCATGTTTGTTATGTGATTCAATCTGCTTATGTGTAGTGTTAACTGGGCTCATGGCTTTTGGAACATAACAGCCTTTTGGAAGTGATGCAACCTTTGGTTGGGCGCACTTTTTTTGGACTCTATGGTTCACCTTGTGATCGGGCGTGTTTATGTTCTGGTTTCCCATTTCCGCATTCCTGATTGTATGGCGACGGAGAAATGTAGTCCGCTGGTGTCTGGTTCATAGGAGGTGGTGAGTGCCCCAGCCATTGTGGGTGTCAGGTGCCGTTTAAATTATTCTATTTAGTCCATCTTTTGATATCCTTTATCCAACTATGGAGAATTCTGATGTTGAGATTGTTCGACTTTCTGTTTCAGATTCTTCCTCCTGTGAAGAATGAAAATTGGTCTCGTTGACTCAGGTCACTCAGTTATGTTCTGTAGGCCATTCTAGAGTGCCTTGTTCCTCGGGCTCAAGGATTCATGGGACTGCTGAGCCATCCGCCACAGGGGTCCTTGTTCTCCAAGAGGCGAGTTCCCTACTGCTTCCTACTACTACACATGCGGGTAACCCAGGTTATGTTTATCCCTCCTCGGAGGGTGGATTATTCCCCCAGGAGGTTGTAGCACATTTTTGATTTCACATACTTTTGGCGATTGCTCGTCTACAAAGTCCAGATGTTTATTTGTGATTGTGCTCGTACCCTATTGTCCCGGCTCTCCCGGCTAGGGAAGGTATGTGCAGTTCCCTGCGGGTGTAACTGTTCCTGAGTGTTGTGCTTTTCTTTACAGTCTGGCTCGCCTTCGTGTTCTATTTAGACACGTTTTTGCATTGTTAGGGGACCCTATCCTTAATGGCTACGGGACTCCTCAGTCTTCTACTTTCAATGGCTTACCTCATTAGACATGAGGGGATGACGTAATCTCCTTTTAATCTTGTTATCGAGATCCTTCCCAGTTTTGTGGAAGAACAGGGTTTCTGTTATGCTGGTCCTGCGGGTATTTCTGTTCTTCTTAGGCGTTAACCTTTGGGTTGCCTCTCATTTAATTTTATCCGGTTAGGAGGAATATTATTTTTTACTTTTATGTTTCCTTAGGGAACTTACTCTGGGATCAATACTGGTTGTTTACTTCTGCAGAAGTTTGTTCGTAAAACGTTCATCCCATGTTTGTTTGTTTTTTCTTCCTCCCTCTCTGAGGGCAGATTTAGGCAGCTTGATAGTTGTGACCCTGGTTGTAAGCTATTCCTGCTTGAGTTCAGAATATCTGTCTCACGACGTATTCAGACACGTGGCGCTGGATCTACCTGGCTGGTCAGGTTGAGGTTCCGAGTGCTCACATTTTTATTTGTGTTTCTTGTTACTTTATTTTACAAGTTTCTGCTATGCCTTCTTTAGTGGACTTGCGGGTCTGTGCGGCTCACAGGATTGTTTCAGTCCTTAATAGCCATCTATCTAGTGACTGGGTCAGTGAATTTCCACTGCATCACTCTCTGTTGCTTCCGATACCCTCAGGACCTAGAGTATTCCTTCCCACATGGTTGGAAGGTGGAGGGTTTAGCGCCTCTTTTCCGCCAGTCTGGACTGGTTTGCCTTTCAAGGCTCTGGGAATTGCCCTTCTTGTGACTTGTCCCTTTAGTGGTTCTCTTCACCATTGGAACATTTTTGGACTATGTCCATTTCTCCTTGTGGATCGGGTCACCTTCTGGGGACCTGGACTTCCCTTCGGGAGTTGGTTGTTCCCTTTTAGGGACATTAGACAGTGTGGTGTCTCTGGGCTCCGTTTAGGGGTCCCTTCCTAGAGTTGGGAATGCTCTGCATCTCCTTCTTGGATAGAAGAGGTCCTAGTGGCCTTTCCACTCATATGGTTCAGGTATTGCCGTCTATTGTGGCATCTCTATTCATGTTTTCTGTTTTGCATCTGAGGTGATGTGGAGACTTGCAGTGCTCTGTTCGGGTGACTTGTCCTCACTGTTTCCCTTGTTCTTTGGAGTGGGCTCCTATAAGGGGTGGTCTCTTCCCTTTGGGTCGGAACTTGCAAGGAATTCTTGCTCTTGTTATCCTGGAAAATCTGGTTTTCCCCTGTGGGTCTGTTTTCTATATCAGACGGGGTATTTATGTTCCTGGAATGTTGTTTATTATAAACATTTGTGGGTCTTGGGCCTTCCTGTCCTGGTTCTTTCGCATGTCGAGTGTTTCACTTTTGGATCCCGCTGTGGGTTGTTACCAGACCTTTATGATCCTAGTGCTGGTTCGGGGTGCTCCAGTTTCCAGGGTACTTGGGCTTAGCCCTTGTTCTTGCTGTTTTACAACTTGGCCAGATTTCCTGAGAGCCAGGGCTCTTTGGGGCTTGTCTTGTGCTGGACGATACGGTTCCCTTGGCACAGCCAACTGATGTAACCTGATGGTGGGCTTTGCTGCCTAGCAAGTGGACAATTTGCAGTTGTTCAGCTGTAGCTATTGCACCTTGCATGTGTGTTTGCAAGTTGTTTTTTTTAAAGGGTTCTTTCCGTGTTCGTCAGTGGCATGGCCTTGAGTTCTCTCGGATCGGCCTCCGGCTTCCTGTCTTAGGGGCAGGTGCTTCTCAATGCTCTCTTTTCAGGGTGTTAGTTGTCCTGCTTTAGGAGGTATGGTTCCTATTTTAGGGGCCTCTCCTGTGTACAGGAGGTTGGAACAGATGTTTTATCTGGTTTGGGGAATGCTGGCTCTGCCTAGAGACTTTAGTTGGGTGGTTTTGCTAGATCTCATTGGGTCTAAAAGCCTGTTCGACTGTCTCTAAGGAGGAGCTTTTGGGTTGGCACCCAAGCTTTGTTGGAGTGGCTGTGTCCATTCTTCCGTCCTCTTGGGGGCCGGTCTTGGGGACTCTTTTTTCCCCTGCTTTCAGATCTGATGTCGCTTGGGCTGGTCCAGCTAGGTGTAGGATCTGAGATCTATTGCTCATCCTCAGGTCTTGGGGGTACCAGTAGGCCTTTTTTTGAGGTTCTGTGCTTCTCCCCTTTTTGAGATCTGTCAGTAGGTCTGGCGAATTGGATTGCTTGGAGTGTGCCCTCTGTCTTGGAGGTTTGGTAATCTGATATTTTGTTCAGCCACTCCTTCCTTACGGATAGTATTTTCTTCTGTGTCTTCCTATGGATGGCAGCCTGTTACTGGACTTAGATGTTTATCTTTTGGGTTTGCTACACGTGTTGTTTCTGTTTGCTTTGTATTTGGAGTTCTGACGGTTTGAGGACTTCGTCTTCAGCTGTCTTTTTTGGTGCTGTTGCATGATGGTTGGGAGATATTTTCTTCTCCTTGCCGATGCCTGGGTTTGAACCTTGTGGTTCTGCTTGGTCTGGGTGTCATCTCACCTTGTTCTCAGGACCTATTTGGGTCTCTGTGAGCTTAGCTTACTTTTAAAGGGGTTTTTCCTTTAAGGGAACTTGCTGTACCCTTTGGGTATCCCTGTGGTTCCTCCTTGTCCTCTCCCTTTTGGGGACTTTGGCTGTTACTACTGGTACTAGTAAGAGTTGTGTGGGTCCGACTGCTGGGCGACAGTCTCTCCTGGAGAAGTGTTGGCTCAGTGAGTCTGCTTTTGCGGTCTCTAGTTGGCCTTTGGACTATCTGCGGGTTAGTGTCCTTGGGGCCTTTTCCTTTCTAGTTTTTTTCCCGGCTTCGGCGAAGCGGGGTTTGGTTAGGTTGTGGTTTTTTACAGGCATGGTGCCCTCTGAATGGGCTGCCTATTGTACCCTCCCGTTTTCGCATTCAGTGTCCTCTATAGCTTGGGTATGGTTTTGTAATGAAAGCAGCTTTGGGCTCTTTCCATTTATGAAGAAAAACTTAAATTAATGCTTACCTGATCATTTTCTTTTCTTCAGATGGAATGAGTCCACAGCTCCCTGCCCATTTTTTTCTGTGGGGCATCTGTTATTTTTTATTCTTCTGGCACATTTTCACCCTGGTATTTCTTCTACTGTTCCTTGTTCCTCGGCAGAATGACTGGGGATGAGAGAAGTGGGAGGAGTATTTAAGCCTTTGGCTGGGGAGTCTTTGCCTCCTCCTGGTGGCCAGGTTCTTATTTCCCAAAAGTAATGAATGCAGTTGTGGACTCTTTCCATCTGAAGAAAAGAAAATGATCAGGTAAGCATAATTTAAGTTTTTTTACATGCCTTTTGCATTGATAGATTTTGCCTATGTTGTATAAGCAGCTTCATAGTTGGTTATTTGATGATTTCATTATGAGTTGCATTTTCTGATATGCATGAGATGTGTTATCACCTTTTTATAGAGCCAAAACAAAATGGTATACAAGCATTTTGGATTCAAATATAGCCAGGAATTATTGATTTTTTAACCCTTTGAGTGCTAACGACAGCTCTGAGCCATTGCAAATTGTCCCAGTCAGGTGCTGACAACGGCTTAGAGCCGTCTCTAGCACTCACCCACCTTGAGGGCAATCTGGGGGCTCCAACCTACTCCCACCACGGCGATTCACGCGGTGACATCATGCTCAATGAGATGATGACATCTAAGCAGCTACAGACCCCCAAGACCCACCATTGGAAAGGTAATCACCTAACCTTTCCAACGGTATAAGTCTTGGGGCTCTGGGGAAAAAGTTAAAAAGTTAAAAAAAAATATATTTAAAAAAAGGAAAACAAAAAAAAAAGCTCAAATCCAACTTAGCACCCAAGTGGGAAATGGCTTAGCAGCCAAAGGGTTAAAGGGACATTAAAGTCATAATCAGACATTCATGATTTAAACAGAGCATACGATTTCAAAAAATCCAATTTACTTCTATTATTTAATTTGCTTCCTTCTCTTGTTATCCTTTGCTCTTTTGTTATCTAGGAAAGCTCAGGAGCAGCAAAGAACCTAGGTTCTAGCTGCTGATTGGTTGCTGCATATATATAAACTGAATGTCATTAGCTCACTCATGTGTTCAGTTAGAAACCAGTAGTGCATTGCTGCTCCTTCAACAAATGATTCTAACAGAATGAAACTAATTTGATATTAGAAGTAAACTGGAAAGTTGTTTAAAATGTTATGTTCTACTTAAATCATAAAAGAAAAGTTTGGGGTTACATGTCCCTTTAAGGCGACATATTACTTTACTAATATAAAAAGAAGAGTGTGCCTGGAATAATGATACAAACTGATTTGTCTTTGAAATGTTATAAAAAATAGTTTTATCCCCTTTGCTGTAATATTACAATACAGATATGTTGTGATATAATACCTTCTGAGTTGTGTAATCTCTAGCTTTTTGTCACATTTCCAAGCATTAACTATCGGCTAGATTTAGAGTTTGGCGTTAGCCGTCAAAACCAGCGTTAGAGGCTCCTAACGCTGGTTTTGGGCTACCGCTGGTATATAGAGTCATTCAGGAAAGGGTCTAACGCTCACTTTCCAGCCGTGACTTTTCCATACCGCAGATCCCCCTACGCCATTTGCGTATCCTATCTTTTCAATGGGATCTTTCTAATGCCGGTATTTAGAGTCTTGGCTGAACTGAGCGTTCAGTTCTAACGACAAAACTCCAGCCGCAGAAAAAAGTCAGGAGTTAAGAGCTTTCTGGGCTAACGCCGGTTCATAAAGCTCTTAACTACTGTGCTCTAAAGTACACTAACACCCATAAACTACCTATGTACCCCTAAACCGAGGTCCCCCCACATCGCCGCCACTCTATTAAAAATGTTTAACCCCTAATCTGCCGACCGCACACCGCCGCCACCTACGTTATCCCTATGTACCCCTAATCTGCTGCCCCTAACACCGCCGACCCCTATATTATATTTATCAACCCCTAATCTGCCGCCCCCAACATCGCCTCCACCTACCTACAATTATTAACCCCTAATCTGCCGACCGGACCTCACCGCTACTATAATAAAGTTATTAACCCCTAATCCACATCACTCCCGCCTCAATAACCCTATAATAAATAGTATTAACCCCTAATCTGCCCTCCCTAACATCGCCGACACCTAACTTCAAGTATTAACCCCTAATCTGCCGACCGGACCTCACCGCTACTCTAATAAATTTATTAACCCCTAAAGCTAAGTCTAACCCTAACACCCCCCTAAGTTAAATATAATTTAAATCTAACGAAATAAATTAAATCTTATTAAATAAATTATTCCTATTTAAAGCTAAATACTTACCTGTAAAATAAACCCTAATATAGCTACAATATAAATAATAATTACATTGTAGCTATTTTAGGATTTATATTTATTTTACAGGTAACTTTGTATTTATTTTAGTTAGTTAGGATAGTTATTAAATAGTTATTAACTATTTAATAACTACCTAGCTAAAAGAAATACAAAATTACCTGTAAAATAAATCCTAACCTAAGTTACAATTAAACCTAACCCTACACTATCATTAAATTAATTAAATAAATTAACTACAATTGCCTACAATTAAATACAATTACATAAACTAACTAAAGTACAAAAAATAAAAAAAACTAAGTTACAAAAAATAAAAAAAATAAGTTACAAACATTTTAAAAATATTACAACAATTTTAAGCTAATTACACCTAATCTAAGCCCCCTAATAAAATAACAAAGCCCCCCAAAATAAAAAAATGCCCTACCCTATTCTAAATTAAAAAAGTTCAAAGCTCTTTTACCTTACCAGCCCTTAAAAGGGCCTTTTGCGGGGCATGCCCCAAAGAAAACTGCTCTTTTGCCTGTAAAATAAAAATACAACCCCCTCCAACGTTAAAACCCACCACCCACATACCCCTAATCTAACCCAAACCCCCCTTAAAAAAACCTAACACTACCCCCCTGAAGATCATCCTACCTTGAGCCGTCTTCACTCAGCCGAGCCACCGATGGAACCAAAGAGGAGATCCGGAGCGGCAGAAGTGATCCTCCAAGGGGCGCTGAAGAAGTCTTCCATCCGATGAAGTGATCCTCCAGGCGGTGCTGAAGAAGTCTTCTATCCGGGCGATGTCATCTTCCAAGCGGGGTCTTCAATCTTCTTCTTCAGGATCCATCTTCATTCCGCCGACGCGGAACATCCTTCTTCCCCGACGGACTACCGACGAATGAAGGCTCCTTTAAGGGACGTCATCCAAGATGGCGTCCCTCGAATTCCGATTGGCTGATAGGATTCTATCAGCCAATCGTAATTAAGGTAGGAAAATTCTGATTGGCTGATGGAATCAGCCAATAAGATTGAGCTCGCATTCTATTGGCTGTTCCGATCAGCCAATAGAATGTGAGCTCAATCTGATTGGCTGATTGGATCAGCCAATCGGATTGAAATTGAATCTGATTGGCTGATTCAATCAGCCAATCAGAATTTTCCTACCTTAATTCCTATTGGCTGATAGAATCCTATCAGCCAATCAGAATTCGAGGGACGCCATCTTGGATGACGTCCCTTAAAGGAGCCTTCATTCATCGGTATTCCGTCAGGGAAGAAGGATGTTCCGCATCGGCGGAATGAAGATGGATCCTGAAGAAGAAGATTGAAGACCCCGCTTGGAAGATGACATCGCCCAGATGGAAGACTTCTTCAGCGCCGCCTGGAGGATCACTTCATAGGATGGAAGACTTCTTCAGCGCCCCTTGGAGGATCACTTCTGCCTCTCCGGATCTCCTCTTCGGTTCCATCGGTCGCTCGGCTGAGTGAAGACAACTCAAGGTAGGATGATCTTCAGAGGGGTAGTGTTAGGTTTTTTTAAGGGTGGTTTGGGTTAGATTAGGGGTATGTGGGTGGTGGGTTTTAAAGTTGGGGGGGTTGTATTTTTCTTTTACAGGCAAAAGAGCAGTTTTCTTTGGGGCATGCCCGCAAAAGGCCCTTTTAAGGACTGGTAAGGTAAAAGAGCTTTAAACTTTTTTAATTTAGAATAGGGTAGGTCATTTTTTTTATTTTGGGGGGCTTTGTTATTTTATTAGGGGGCTTAGATTAGGTGTAATTAGCTTAAAATTGTTGTAATATTTTTAAAATGTTTGTAACTTATTTTTTTTATTTTTTGTAACTTAGCTTTTTTTATTTTTTGTACTTTAGTTAGTTTATTTAATTGTATTTAATTGTAGTTATTTGTAGGTAATTTATTTAATTAATTTAATGATAGTGTAGTGTTAGGTTTAATTGTAACTTAGGTTAGGATTTATTTTACAGGTAATTTTGTATTTCTTTTAGCTAGGTAGTTATTAAATAGTTAATAACTATTTAATAACTATCCTAACTAGCTAAAATAAATACAAAGTTACCTGTAAAATAAATATAAATCCTAAAATAGCTACAATGTAATTATTATTTATATTGTAGCTATATTAGGGTTTATTTTACAGGTAAGTATTTAGCTTTAAATAGGAATAATTTATTTAATAAGAGTTAATTTATTTCGTTAGATTTTAATTATATTTAACTTAGGGGGGTGTTAGTGTTAAGGTTAGACTTAGCTTTAGGGGTTAATACATTTATTAGAGTAGCTGTGAGGTCCGGTCGGCAGATTAGGGGTTAATACTTGAAGTTAGGTGTCGGCGATGTTAGGGAGGGCAGATTAGGGGTTAATACTATTTATTATAGGGTTATTGAGGCGGGAGTGAGGCAGATTAGGGGTTAATAACTTTATTATAGTAGCGGTGAGGTCCGGTTGGCAGATTAGGGGTTAATAAGTGTAGGTAGGTGGAGGCGACATTGGGGGCGGCAGATTAGGGGTTAATAAATATAATATAGGGGTCGGCGGTGTTAGGGGCAGCAGATTAGGGGTTCATAGGGATAACGTAGGTTGCGGCGGTGTACGGAGCGGCAGATTAGGGGTTAAAAATAATATGCAGGGGTCAGCGATAGCGGGGGCGGCAGATTAGGGGTTAATAAGTGTAAGGTTAGGGGTGTTTAGACTCGGGGTACATGTTAGGGTGTTAGGTGCAGACTTAGAAACTATTTCCCAATAGGAAACAAAGGGGCTGCGTTAGGAGCTGAACGCTGCTTTTTTGCAGGTGTTAGGTTTTTTTTCAGCTCAAAATGCCCCATTGTTTTCTATGGGGGAATCATGCACAATCACGTTTTTGAAGCTGGCCGCGTCCGTAAGCACCACTGGTATTGAGAGTTGCAGTGGCGGTAAATATGCTATACGCTACCTTTTTGGAGCCTAACGCAGCCCTTCTGTGAACTCTAAATACCAGCGGTATTTAAAAGGTGCGGGGAAAAAAAAGCCAGCGTTACGCGGGTCGTTACCGACAAAACTCTAAATCTAGCCGTATATATTTTCGAAAAAAAAAAAAAACGCTCACGTAATTAATGGAACAATAAAAAAATTAAAAAGTAAAATATAATGCAATAAAATTCAAGGAAAATGCACAATAAATAAACAGTCATCATTTGTGAAATTGCATAAATTGTGACCAATAACATTCCATAGAAGGAAGAAATAGTAATAAAGATCCCACGTATCTTTACAGTCACACATAGTGGTCACCAGGATAGTTCTTGTGAGAAGCGCTGCTGTGTAATGAGGCACATCCACTCCCAATAACTAACGATCAGCTAGATTACGAGTTTTGCGTTATGAGTGGCTCGGTACTAACTTGCAAGTTATTTCCACCGCTCACCTCCCTATAGCGCTGCTATTACAGGTTTTCATAAACCCGGCGTTAGCAGGCAATATTGCAGCATTGAGCTCCATTGAGCTCCATACCGCACCCAAATACCAGCGCTGCTTTGAGCTGGTTTTACGTGCTCGTGCTCGATTTCCCCATAGACATCAATGGGGAGAGCCAGCTAAAAAAAAGCCTAAAACCTGCAATAAAGGAGCGTAAGTCTCTGTAACGCAGCCCTATTGATTCCTATGGGGAAACAAAATTTATGTTTACACCTAACACCCTAACATAAACCCTGAGTCTAAACACCCCTAATCTGCCGCCACCGACATTGCCGACACCTACATTACACTTATTAACCCCTAATCTGCCACCCCCGACATTGCCGCCACCTATCTACACTTATTAACCCCTAATCTGCCGCCCCTAACATCGTCGCCACCTACAGTACACTTATTAACCCCTAAGCTGCCACCCCTAACATTGCTACCACCTACCTACATTTATTAACCCCTAATCTGCCGCCCCCAATGTCGTCGCTACCTACCTAAACTGTTAACCCCTAATCTACCGCCCCAACGTCGCCGACACTATACTAAAGTTATTAACCCCTAACCCTAAGTCTACACCTAACACCCACTAACTTGAACATAATTAAAATAAATCTAAATAAAAATTACCATTAGTACCTAAATAATTCCTATTTAAAACTAAATACTTACCTATAAAATAAACCCTAAGCTAGCTACAATTTAACTAATAGTTACATTGTATCTATCTTAGGTTTTATTTTTATTTCACAGATAGTTTGTATTTATTTTAACTAGGTAGACTAGTTACTAAATAGTTATTAACTATTTACTAGCTACCTAGCTAAAATAAATACAAATTTACCTGTAAAATAAAACCTAACCTGAGTTACACTAACACCTAACCTTACACTACAATTAAATAAATTACATTAATTAAATACAATTAACTAAATTACAAACCCCCCCCACTAAATTACACAAAACAAAAAAGAAATCATCAAAAAATGTAAACTAATTACACCTAATTTAATAGCCCTATCAAAATAAAAAAGCCCCCCCAAAAACCCTGGCCTAAACTAAACTGACAATGGCCCTTAAAAGGGCCTTTTGCGGGGCATTGCCCCAAAGAAATCAGCTCTTTTACCTGTAAAAAAAAATTCAAACAACCCCACAACAGTAAAACCCACCACCCACACAACCAAACCCCCCAAATAAAATCCTATCTAAAAAAACCTAAGCTCCCCATTGCCATGAAAAGGGCATTTGGATGGGCATTGCCCTTAAAACGGCATTTAGCTCTTTTTCAGCCCAAACCCTAAGCTAAAAATAAAACCCACCCAATAAACCCTTAAAAAAACACTAACCCCCGATCAGCCAATAGGATTTTTTCTATCAGCCAATCGGAATTCAAGGGACACCATCTTGGATGATGTCCCTTAAAGGAACCTTCATTCTTCAGTACCCGTCATCAGAAGAGGATGCTCCATGCCGGATGTCTGGAAGATGGAGCTGCTCCGTGTCGGAAGGATGAAGATAGAAGATGCCGTCTGGATGAAGACTTCTGCCCGCCTGAAAGACCACTTCTTGCCATCTGGATGAAGACTTCTCCCGGCTTTGTTGAGGACTTCTTGCCGCTTGGATGAAGACTTCTCCCGGCTTCGTTGAGGATTGATGTCCGGCCTTCATAAACTGTACGTGGATCTTCGGGGGTTAGTGGTTTTTTAAGGGTTTATTGGGTGGGTTTTATTTTTAGCTTAGGGTTTGGGTGAAAAAGAGCTAAATGCCCTTTTAAGAACAATGCCCATCCAAATGCCCTTTTCAGAGCAATGGTGAGCTTAGGTTTTTTAGATAGGATTTTATTTGGGGGGTTTGGTTTTATTTTACAGTTAAATTTGTATTTATTTTAACTAGGTAGTTATTAAATAGTTAATAACTATTTACTAACTAGTCTACCTAGTTAAAATAAATACAAACTTGCCTGTGAAATAAAAATAAAACCTAAGATAGATACAATGTAACTATTAGTTATATTGTAGCTAGCTTAGGGTTTATTTTATAGGTAAGTATTTAGTTTTAAATAGGAATTATTTAGGTATTAATTGTAATTTTCATTTAGATTTATTTTAATTATATTAAAGTTAGTGGGTGTTAGGGTTAGACTTAGGGTTAGGTTTAAGGGTTAATAACTTTAGTATAGTGGCAGCGATTTTGGGGGCAGCAGATTAGGGGTTAATAACAGTAATGTAAGTTGCGGTGATGTTAGGGACAGCAGATTAGGGGTTAATAATATTTAACTAGTGTTTGCGATGCGGGAGGGCCTCAGTTTAGTTTATGGGTGTTAGTGTACTTTTTAGCACTTTAGTTATGAGTTTTATGTTACGGCTTTGTAACATAAAAGCCATAACTACTGACTTTCAGTTTATGGTATGGATCTTGTAGTTATAGGCTGTACCACTCACTTTTTGGCCGGACAGGCAAACTCGTAATACCGGCGCTATGGAAGTCCCATTGAAAAAAGACTTTTGGAAAGCTGTGGTAGTTACGTTGCGTGACGGCCAAAAAAGTGTGCGGTACAGATATACCTGCAAGACTTGTAATACCAGCGGGAGTGAAAAAGCAGCGTTATGAGGCTTTTTCACCCATAACGCAAAACTCGTAATCTAGCCGATTGTTAGGTAATTCACTACAAGACAAAAAACACAGTGCCGTCTGACCAAAGAAAGTTTTAAAGGAACACAATACCCATATGCGAAATCACTTGAAAGTGATGCAGCTTAAAGTGATGATAAACCCAAGCATATAACAAACGCTAGAATTTACCATAACTAAAAATTATTATTAGTTTCTGTCATAGTTTCCTAAAAAACGCTGTTAAACTCACCCTATCTGTAAAACAAGTTTATCGCTAACTCAGCACCTCCGGCCACCCATGGCAGAGCATTTTCTTTAATTAGGTGACATCTCCACCTCTAAACCAATAGCCGTGCATGTTAATTGACATCCTAGCATGGCTATTGGTCTAGAGGTAGAAATGTCACCTCATTGGAGTAAAGCAATGTGCCGTGGGCGGCCAGAGGGGCTGAGTTAGCGATATACTTGCCTTACAGATAGGGTGAGTTTAACGCTTTTTTTTTTTAGGAAATGATGAAAGAAAATTATGTTTATTTTTAGTGATGGTAAATCCTAGCGTTTGTTATACGTTTGGGTTTACCATCACTTTAACTGTAAATAGCTGGCAAGAAAATATCACCTGAACATCTCTTTGTAAAAAATGAAGATATTTTACCTTAAGATTTCTTCAGCAAATAATAGTAAGTGTTTTGTGAACAGTTATCCTTCAGCTACTGTCAGCTGTATGTTGGGGGGTAAAAACAGGCAATCAGCTTTATCAGTGCTGATTACACATTTTTATTTACTTTGTTCTGATGCGATTTCACTGAAGTCTTGCAAGATTTCATAGTAAACTTCCTTAAACTGAGGAGGGAAATAACATGACAGTGCCTGCACAATTGCACATGCCAGATGCACGCTTCCTTGCAAGTCCCTTGACGATAGGATGTGGCTACTGAGGAAATTTGGAGGTAAAATATCTTCCTTTTTTACATAGAGATGTTCAGGTGATATTTTCTAGTCAGCTTTTTACAGTTATGCAGTATCACTTTCAAGTGCTTCAACATTTGGGTATCATGTCCTTTTAATAACACAACACTTGCTTCACAGCGCAATACAAATTGCTCTCACAATGTCACGTAATTGGAAATGTCTGGACAGATTCACCATCACTGGGACTTGGATAATGTGCCGGAATAAAGCTTTCCTTAGTATTGAGACTAGAATTTTTGAGATTCCAGAGATCTCTGTATTCAATACCCCAAATTCTGTAATCTAGAGCAAATATGTCACCCTAAACAGACTGTTTCTTTATTGCACATGACTGGAAAGTTTAAAACTTTTTAACAAATGAGGTTTATAAAGATTACTGTAATTTTAAACATTTGCTCAGATTACAGAATTTAGAGAATTGAATACAGAAATCTCTGAAATCCTTTCTTGACCAAGGCCTGGAAGTTCTGGTTATTAAAACTTCCTTGAGGTGCGCTGTGTTTTTTGTCTTGTCTTAAATTAATTAAATTTCTCTATCTATAATCTCTAGATATAATTGCTACTAGAGATTATACTTTACAAAGTAACCTCATACTAAAATCATTTTACAGTTCATCCTTTAAAACAAGGATGGGCAATTAATTTTCCAAAGGGCCACATGAGAAACTGGGACAATAGTGGAGGGCCGAACCAATAGGCTGAACTTAAGTCTGTTCAATATTAATTTTATTGCTTTTTAAAAAGCAGTACATTATATGGTTTTGATTAGCTGAATACATGTTACTATAACTATAGGTTTATGAAAATGTGGAATAGGTCAATTATAGCAGGAACAAAATAGTAGAATCACCAATCATTATCACTGTCACTATTTAATTTTATTTTTAACATAACATACTTTTAACCTTCACAAAACTAATACTGAAAATGTTTATGTTTTGTAGTATGCTAAAGACCAGCAATTAATCAACTTTATAAAAAAAAAAAAAATAAGTGATTTTGAATTTTTCAGTGCATTTTTCTTGTTCAGTGAGAAAAATCCAGTCTATCTTGAGCTTGAACAAGCGCGCTGAAGTCTGGTTGAATATCTTAGGTGGATATGTGAAGGACAGCTGACAGGTGATCATCAGTGAGAGAGGATCTGTATCTGGATTTGTTGAAGTTCATCACTGAAAAATTTAACATACTGTATGTAGGTAGATCCAAAGAGAACTAACACCCTCTGAGCACGCCTCCTCATGTGTTGAAAGTTCTCTTAGAGAGAAGAGTAAAAATCCAGCAGTGATACTGACTTAAAGTGCTCTGCCAGTAGTGTATCAGACTGCAGGTCAATGAGTTTGAGTTGAATATTGCTGGGTGTATTATCCACACTGCAGGTAAAGGGAGAAGAAATAATGTGCATTTCATTCTCAACTGTTTTTAAGTCTTGAAATCACCTTAAAAACTCACCATGCAGTGCTCCTAACATGGATGAGTACCTGCGGAGGTGGTCAGCTGATGGTCTGGATTCCTTTAGTGTTGGCAAGTGGGTGAGAATGTTGTCCTCCATTTGGCTTGAAAGAAACTGCAACTTTCTCATGAAAGCCTTCATCAAGATATACATTTCATGTACAAAAAGGCCCTTGCCTTTGCAGTTTGGTATTTAGTTTATTTATTAGTGCAGTCACATAAACAGCAAATCCAAAATCTGCCATCCAGTCTGCATCTGAGAGCTCTGGGATGACATTCTCTTTCTTCTCACAGAACTCTTGAATCTCTGCTCTCAGATCCCATACTCTTTTAAGCACTTTTCCCAGTCTGAGCCATCTGACAGTGGTGTGGTAGCATATGTCACAATGTTTAGAATCATGCTCCTCCAAAAGTGCAACATATTCTCTGTGATTCAATGCTCTTGCTCTGATGAAGTTAACTATTTTAGTTACAACATCAATAACATGGTTATTTTTTAGCACTAACTTACACAACACCTCCTGATGTATAATACAATGTAAAAGTACCAATTTCTGTTCAGGGTTCATTTCAGTCACTTTATCCTGCATCCGCTTAAAAAGTCTGACATTTTTCCCTGTCAGATTTGGACAACCATCCGTTGCAACACCTGCCAGCTTGTCCCATTTCAGTCCCAGCTTGTCCAAACATGCATTTACCTCCAAGGAACAAATCACTCCCTGTTGTCGTCCTTTTCATTGACTGCATTGCTGCCAGCTCCTCCGTAATCTTAAAGTTCTGTGTTACCCCACGTACAAAGATGAGTAACAGGGCTGTGTCGCAAAAATTGCAGCTCTCTTTCAAAGCCAAGGAGAAGAAATCAAAAGTGCCCACTTTGTTTTGCAACTAAAGGTCCAGATTTCCTTTGATGTCCTTGATCCTTCTTGTTACAGTTCATCTGGAGAGGGGCACCTTCTCAAATACCTATTTTTTCTCTGGTCATATTAATGCTCCAGAGCCAACCAAATACTCTTTGATAAACTGCCCATCAGAAAATGGCTTGCTGTATTTTGCGATTTTGTGGGATATCACATAACTGGTCTTAACTGCTCCATCCCTGGATGTATGAAGCTTGGTAAAAAGTCCTTGTTGATTTTGCAGCTTAGTTACAAAAGCATTAGATGCCTGTGCCCTCTCTGCATCAGTCACGTTCTTGTATTTCTCTGTGTTTAGTCACGTAGTGGCAACTCAAATTGTATTTCTTAAAGACAGCGATCTGTACTCCACAACTAAGCACACGGCTTTACCTTTGACTTGTAAAAAAAATACTTAAAAGTCCACATATTGTTAAAAACTCTACATTCTGTATCAATCTTTTTTTTTATTAATGTGAGCTGACATTTTTGAGGGCTAACCACTAAATCAGACTCTCTTGTAGACACCTGTAAATTGCCTGCTACGTGGCTGCCACGGAGCGCTGGGAGGAAGTGAGATGTAATAAGTATTTAAAAAAATGCGAATTCACGGCCAGAAGCCAGGGTTCTCTGATCTTTGTGCCATTCCTGCTCGGGTGCCCTAGGGCAGTCTTTTGGGCTGCCTTATGGAAGCGCCGGCCCTGCTTATGTCAAGAGCCGGACTGAGGCAGCCAAAGGGCCGGATGTAGCCTGCGGGCCGCACAATTCTGCTGTGTTAAAGGGACATGGAATTCAAAATGAAACTTTTATGATCGAGGTAGAATATACAGTACATATTTTTTTTTAAGCTTTCCAATTTACGTTTATCCTTAGATTAAAGTTGGTTACATGGTATCCTTTATTAGAGTTTAACTGCATTGCATGAGAGCATATCTAGATATTTTTAGGAATATGCCCGTGTCTTAAGAACTATATAGCAACTAGAGGTTTTTAGTTTCACAAACAAACAAATATATGAGACAAAAACAATTGTTGCTTCATTCTTTCAGTTAAAATTGTTACTTGCAGGAAAGGCTTTACATATACATTATTTAATCATGAGCAAGCAATGCCATTGTCAGTTGATTCCTGTGTCAGACAATAAAGGTCCATCCCCTTTTGTGGTGAACAGGCATCAGACACTATACATCCCTGCCCAGGTATGCTATTAAGCAAAGACTTCCTTGTGCAGGGCTCGTCAATTAACCTGAACTATTGTGTTTGGGGTGTAGTATCTCTGCTACCTTAAAGGTGGCAGAAAGGTTAAGAAGCAGTCATGTTTTTCTTCCATAGCTCTGCAGAATCTGTTGGCGCTCTACAAATAACCAGCAATAATAAGAATAAGAATGATAATAATAATAATAATAATAAGAAGAAGAAGAAGAAGAACATTAAAACAAAAATTTAGCTGCTGGCTTGTAGAAGTAGCAATATCTACTAGTTTAACTTTAAATTTGTGTTGCTCTCATGCTGCCTCTCTGCGGCCCTATAAACATTTCCATAGGGAAAAAAACGAGTGAATGGATTTTCATGAGCAACCAAATTCCAAAAAAAAACTCCATGAGTGAATATTGAATGAATGAAAGGAAAGCAAATTCTTTTTCATGACAAACAATTCTTCTGAAACAATGAAAGAATGTACATTCTATTTAATTTCAAGTTCAATATCCCCTTAAGAGGTTAAACTCTGTACACACTTGTGTTTATAATGGTTCTTTCCTATCTCACCTTTGAGGTTTTTTAATGATGTATTTTTAGATTAGAATATTTTCAGAAAAATATTAGATTTTTCCTATATATTTTTGCATTTTGTTCTGTTTCCTTCTCAGTCTTAATGCATCACACTGTCCTTCTACACGGAAAGTCTTACTGTAACTGTTTATAATCATAGTGACTATCTGGAAGGCTTAAAAGCGACCACTTGTCACAAAGAGTTATTTTTTCATTCTGTTTTGTTGAAAATAAATTGAATGTACATTGAGTCCAATGCTAAACGAATGTTCTGCTTAGGGCTGTAAAAATTCAACTCTTATTAAATATAGTTCTTTAAAAAGACTTAAAATTTAATGACATATTTACATTTTTTCTTAATTAGAATAAAAGCAACATTAATTTGTCTTTTTTTGCAAATACAGTTTATAACTTTTCTTCCTGGGTATAATGGAATAAACAGTATACTCACAAGTATAATGAATACCGTATCTCATTGAAAAGTAATGTAAAAATATCATATCTATGCACAGGTATATTTTTTTACTTTTTTCTAATCCATTTCATTCTATTTGAATAGCCATTTATTCAATTTATAAACCAGCACACGTTATGTGTAGTATATTTCTAGGTCATCAACATTTTTAATTTGGACTTATAAGAATTGCATTGAAGTGTGCCTGACAAGCACCTTATTTAAGAATTTATGTTGCCCTGAAAGGAACAGAAATGTTTTTAAAAAATTCTAATTTGTCTTAAAGGGCTCATTTTAAAATTTACTACAGCTTTTTGTTTTTTTTGTAATACAGACATTCCTCTACTGAAAACATTCACATCCACTTCTTTCAAAACCAAACTAAATAACTTTAACACGATTTAACATGCTGAAAGGGACAGTCTAGTCCAAAATAAACTTTCATGATTCAGATAGGGCATGTCATTTTAAACAATTTTCCAATTTACTTTTATCACCAATTTTGCTTTGTTTTCTTGGTATTCATATTTCTAAGCCCTTGAAGGCCGCCTCTTCTCTCAGGGCATTTTGACAGTTTTTCACCACTAGAGGGTGTTAGTTCATGTGTACCATATAGATAACACTGTGCTCACGCACGTGGAGTTCCTAGGAGCCAGCACTGATTGGCTAAAAAGCAAGTCTGTCAAAAGAACTGACATAAGGGGGCAGTTTGCAGAGGCTTAGATACAAGGTAATTACAGAGGTAAAAAGTGTATTTATATAACTGAGTTGGTTATGCAAAACTAGGGAATGGGTAATAAAGGGATTATCTATCTTTTAAACAATAACAATTCTGGTATAGACTGTCCCTTTAAATATCATCTTTCATAGACATGATATATTTTTTTTTTTAGAGTTTAATTCCATTTATTGCATTTTTTTGTGAGTCTTTCAATAACCTTCATAGAAGAAAACTAGCCAATAGTGAACAACAGCACAATCAAAATTTCGATACATTTCTATACCTTATCTATATAAGCACATGTTAAACAGATGTGTAGTCACAAGTAGAAGCAGTATGTAAAAACAATCAGAGGGCAAAAATAAATCTTACTCTGTAATAGCAGAACTGCAATATGTTTCTCAGCTCTAAGAACTGTTTCATCAGGCGTGTTCTGCTAGTTAATAACTCGTCCTTAAATTAAAAACTAAAATACATCTAAATCCACACCTACAGAATAGTTAATTACAGCCTATATTAACCCTTTCATGTTGAATCTTAGACACAATTGAGAGATGAAGAAATTTTGCTTTTTTTACATAGAGATGTTCATGTGATATTTTCTTGTCAGCTTTTTACAGTTACGCTGCATCACTTTCTAGTAATTTACTATATCGGTATCCTGTCGCATTTATGAAACATTTGTGGTTATGCTTATAAAACAATTCAACACTCTGTATCAGGTCACCCAGTATCTACACTGAGAAAATGGACCTAGCTGCTTATTTGTAATAAAAAACCCTCCTAAACATATACCTGCAGGAGGAGCTTCTATTGTCTAAATGTCCAGCAAAAAAATGATCTTTTGGAGCATATAATTTGTTGGCTTTCCTGTCATTAACATCTATAGTTGTGTTAAGTGCCCAAACACATGAATGTTTGCATATCAAATAAGAACTTATAATAATTACCACTGCAAGTTTTGAAGCACATTTATCATTTACATGGTAAATGTAAATGAAGAATATTTGGTATACTTGTTTTGTTACATAAAATGGATAGAACTTGACAGAATGAGAAGCTCCTCAGAAACTTTAGATGTGCTGATCATGGACTGACTGTGTGCATTCCAGTCCCATGATTATTGTTATTATTATTATCGGTTATTTGTAGAGCGCCAACAGATTCCGCATCACTATAAACATAGGCGGTATACAAGGTAACATTTTCTAGGGATCAAATGGGTAGAGGGCCCAGCCGAGAGTGGAACTGTTGTAGTCAGCTCTTATGAAGGTGGTCTGCAAACAGTTGGGCTCTTAGGCTTACATGCTAAGGGGTTCATGCAGATAGTAATGGGAGGAGAGGAACTGGTATTAGGAAAGGTTAGTGTAGGTTGTATGCATCCCTGAACAGTAGAGTCTTTAGGGAGCATTTGAAGCTTTCAAAACTAGGGGAGAGTCTTGTGGAGCGAGGAAGAGAGTTCCACAAATGGGAGCCAGTCAGGAGAAGTTCTGTAAACGGGAATGTGAGGAGGTAACAAGAGAGAAGGAGAGGAGGAGGTTGTGTGCAGAACTAAGGGGACAGGAGGGAGAGTATCTGGAGACAAGGTCTGAGATATAGCAGGGAGCAGTGCAGTTAAGGGCCTTGTATGTCAGAGTCAGAATTTTGTGTTTAAGAGGAAGCCAGTGAAGGGATTGTTAAAGAGGTGCAGCAGATGAAGAGTGATGTGTAAAGAAGATGAGCCTGGCAGAGGCTTTCATTATGGATTGTTAAGAAGATAGGCGGCATCTAGGGAGACCAGAGAGGACGGAGTTGCAGTAGTTGAGGTGGGAAAGGATGAGAGAGTGGATTAAAATATTAGTTGTGTCTTGTGTAAGAAATGTCTAATTTTAGAGATGTTTTTAAGGTGGAAGCGGCAAATGTAACCCCAAGACATTGGGCATGTGGGGAAGGGGTAATGATGGAGTTGTCAACAGTTATAGAGAGATAGGTGGTGGAGATTTTAGAAGAAGGAGGGAAAATAAGGAGCTCAGTTTTGGAGAGATTTAGCGTAGTGAGAGGACATCCAGGAAGAGATGTGAGAAAGACAGCGACATGGGTTAGCAAGGAAGGAGATAGATCTGCTGCAAAGAGGTAGATTTGGGTGTCGTCAGCATAAAAATAATATTGAAACCTGTGGGACTTTATTAAAGAACCTAATTATGATGTGTAGATTTAGAAGAGAAGGGGACCGAGGTCAGAGCCTTGCGGTACCCCAACTGAAAGTGGTGACAGGGCAGAGGAAGCATAAAAAAAAAAAAACTACACTAAAGGTACATTTAGATAGGTAGGAAGTGAACCTCAAAAGGGCTGTGTCACAAATGTCAAAGGATTGGAGGGTTTGGAGCAAAATAGGGTGGTCAACAGTATCAAAGGCATGATTGTAGTTTTTCATCTAAACCTCAGCCAATCCTTTGGAATTCCTAAATACTTTATTACCTTTCTGAAGTAGCTTTTGTCAAGGTGGTGTCTTATGAAGGGTTTTTTTATTCCCTTTTTTTAGTCCCATTTTTATACATGTTTTTGTGATCAATTGATTCTAATAAAATTTAAAGTGATGGTAAACTTTCCACTTTTTAAAATTAGTTCCGGAATGTTTAATTTATCAGTTGTAATGAAGATGGAATGAGATTGGTCTGGTGCAGAGAGGTAGATTTGGGTGTCGTCGGCATACAAATGATATGAAACCTGTGGGACTTTATTAAGGAACCTAATGATGATGTGTAGATTGAGAAGAGAAGGGGACCGAGGACAGAGCCTTGCAGTACCCCAACAGAAAATGGTGATGGGGCAGAGGAAGCATCAGAGAAAGGTACACTAAAGGTACGGTTAGACAGGTAGGAAGAGAACCACGAGAGGGCTGTGTCACAAATGTCAAAGGATTGGAGGGTTTGGAGCAAAAGGGGGTGGTCAACAGTATCAAAGGCATGATTGGAGTTTTTCATCTAAACCTTAGCCAATCCTTTGGGAATCCTAAAGACTTTACTGCCTCTCTGAAATAGCTTTTGTCAAGGTGGTGTCTTATGAAGGGTTTTTTATTCCCTTTTTTTGTCCCATTTTTATACATGTTTTTGGGATCTATTAATTCTAATAAAATGTAAAGTGATGGTAAACTTTCCCCTTATTAAAATTAGTTCCAGATTTTTTAATTTATCAGTTGTAATGAAGATGCACTGTAACTTAATTTTTAATATAGATATGAAGTTCAAATTCCCCGCACACCGCAGCTCACTTCAAAAGTAAGTTTTTACGTGAGCTTAGAGCTTGAATTGTTCTCCAATCAATGCTCTAGCTACAACAAAAGGGCAATATGGGGAGTGCACTGATTGAACAGCTCAAACCTTTAGCTCACAGAAAAATTTACTTTTGAAGTGGGTGGCGGATTGAGGGGAATTTAAATTTCATATATTTATTAAAAATAATATTACACTTCTACCTAAGTTTAAAAAGGGTTTAATAAAGTGTATATAAGATTATTTTCAGAAGATACTCTATTTTAAAGTGTTATTTTATCAAACCATCTTTTATATTCAAGTTTCTAATTGGAAAAAATATTTTAAATGTCTTGAAAATATATTTTCCATAAACAATAATTCAATAAAACCATCTTATAATTATGGTTGGCTACATATAATATTATGTCAAATAAGACATCTTATAATAATATCTGTTTATAATGTTAAATTATTTAGAACATACAGTACATTGTACCATTCATTATAAATTATGTATGTAACTATTGCTTATATATGTATTATACAAGTATCACAATTGTTCCCAAACTTTGTATTGCTAATAAAAAACATTGCACAAATACACTAAAACACTATGGGTCTCATGTATTAAATAGCGGGCAGACAAGCGTCTCAACTTGAGATGTTATCCGCCCACCTTTACTTCATATAGGTAGTGGATCTGTTAATCCGCTGGCCTGTATGCATCATTACACCCTCCGATGAGTATGTAATGCCCGCCCTTTCACTCGTGTTATTTGTGTAATGCCCCCTCCACTTGCATGACCAATCATGCAAGAGAAGGGACTGTCAATCACAGAGAGTGAGCAAGATCTCTGTGATTTCTCTTCGCCACCTCAAAGGGGGCAAAGAATGTAAGAAGCAGCAGTCTAATAAACCTGCCCCTCAAGTACTCCGGAGCAGCTTGCACTGCTTTTTACATGAAGCACAATGGATTAAATCCAATCTTTCTGAAATTATCATTAGATATTGAAAAATGGGATTTGGCATTATTCATTTATTTATTTAATAATTTAAACAATCACAGTTGATCTTGATAACTTGCATGATATTTGATCTCCATTTACCCACAACCTTCCCGTTAATAACCGATAATGGCTGTCAATCACAAAAAAACAAATCAATATATGAAAAAATACAACTGAACAACAAACATCCAAACTCAAAATGTTCTCCACTCCTTACATGTAACATTGCCCCTATCAGTAAGTGCTTCCTTTTATTGTGGGTTAATGGGACTAATGTAATTCAAGTGTGCGTGTTGCAATTGGATAGACTGGTGTTTCATCATCATTAAAAAATTTATATGTATTTTGATATAGGTATACATTTGTATTGATGTCTGTATCCAACTTAAAACTTTCTATATTTTGTTGATTTTCTTTTGTTTTCTAGTTGGAATAATTTATCAGTCATCGGGTTGTTGGCATGGATATCGTTAACCTAATGTATTTTATCAGTTGATCTGTGGCTGTTGAACATTTATTAAGTGCCTTTGGTTGCTGAATTAGATGTGTCTAATTTGTTGTTGATATTCAGTGGATAGCCTGGGATTGGGTGAATAGTGATCTTGAAGCTCGATGCTGTCCATGAATTCTATGGGGGACTTTCCAATATTTGATCCAGTATTTTTCAAATACAAGAATGATGTTATAGCTTACATTGTGATCATTCAAATGTCAGGAGCCAACAAAAATATGATTAATGATACAAAAATTAAGTTGAGAAAAGGATTATTATTAATTAATCATTTTCTTTCCTAAGATATGGTGAGCCCATGGCTTTAGTATATATAATATCACTCCTGGCCAGCAAGAGGAGGCAAAGAGCACCACAGTGAAACTGCTAAGTTTCACTCCCTTACCCACAACACCCAGTCATTCTCTTTGCCTTCGGTGCATGGAGGAGGTGAAGTTTAGGTGTCTGAAGAAAAATTTTGATTTAATCTACAAGCACATTTTGGGGAATAGTCGTATTCCACATCATTCCTTGCAGTCGGGTAGTGGTGGCTTTAAAGCAGTTAGGAACTTGTAAAGATGTACTTACTGCGTTTTCCTAACAATTGCTGCCATAGTTTAGAAAGCCAGAGTTGGCTACTCTGTGTCTTCTCATACCTTGTAACTGTCTACATGCCTGACAGTGGAGCAGGTAAGGGCTTTTTCTTCCAGTTGAGGAGACCATGCACTTAACAAATTAAAAGACACTGATTTTTTTATTGGGACATAAATAATCCTGTTGTATGGGTTACACTGGGGCATGAAACAGGAACTGTAGCATGTGTGAGACTAACATTTAAACTCTTTTAAAAAGAAAGGACAAAATGTTTTTATTAGGCTTTATTTTCTGACACATATTTACTTGATAAAACAATTCAAGTTTAAACTAAGGCTGACTTTTCTATTTCAGCATCTTATTCATTTCCCCTTTGCTTTAAAATAAAATGATGCAACATTTTAAATTGTCCGGTTTGAAAAAACGGTTATTTCTAGTACTATTAGTGCCTCTCTGTGTCGCACCAGTAATTGAGTTCGGCAGTTGTGGTCACATGACCGGCTTTACTTCATAACATTTCTGTGGAAAAAGTATTTTTTCTCCATTCTGGGGGATCTGGTGTTAATTGGTAGCGGTAAGGCACCTCAGTAATTGAGGTGTGGGGTTGTCTGAGGGGTATTTTAGAAGTTTTTTTTTTTTTAAAGATAAATTTTTATTGATTTTGACAACAAATAAAGCATTTTTAAAACACCAGTAAAGAAATCACAAGATTTTGAATTCAGTGTACAAATCACAAAGATCAAAAAACAACTCTAATTGCGAGTAACCACAATTTTCAAACAACCGATATCTAATCCATAGACTTCTGGAATATAATGTCTAAGTTGTTACAGTCATTAACAGTGGCTTCATTGTCCATAATCGTTTTCTGGAGTTATTAATATAAATCTTACCTATAAGTCATAGGTGGTATGGAGCAATTACCATGTGATATAACTCCTAAAACGCTAGTCTAGGATCAAACCTTAATCTAACTAAGGATAAGTACAAAGAGACAGCAGAGGGGGGAAGGGGGACAAGGGAAAAAGAGGGGGGGAGGGGGTTAGTATCTGACAGAGACATCCCTGATGCTATGCTTGCGACTAATTTATAAAACCGCCACGTCGGTGGTATGAAGCAAATTGTATGATCCGCAAAGTGTTCCTGGTTTCCTTACTCTAAAGATGCGTCTAGCGTATAGGGGGTCTATTGTGTTTGTTTGGCAGTAATAGAGTCCCAATAAAATCTGACATCCGCATAAAATGCGGATTTGCCTCTTTTAAAATAGCCATATTCTTCACATGAGAGCATCTTGTCTGTGTTTTGTAGCCAGTTGTCTTGTGAAGGTATTGTGGGGGATTTCCAGTGTAAGGCGATCAGAGACTTAGCGCTGTTGAGACCAATGCGTATTAGTGTTTTCCTAATTTTACATTGGAGAGGGGGGGACTCATTTAGGAGGATCAATTTAGGATTTAGAGAGAAGACCGTCTCTGTTAATTGTCCTAGTGTGGATTCTATTCCCTTCCAATATGAGTTAAGTTTGGGGCATGACCACCACATGTGCAGTGTGGTGCCCCGGTCATTGCAACCTCTCCAGCACAAAGATGAGGAGGTGGGGTAAATGTTGTTTAACCTAACTGGTGTCAAGTACCAGCGCATAAGTACTTTGTAGTTGAGTTCAATGACCTTAGGGGAAGTGGATGAGGTACGTGTGTTCTGATATATTTGCAGCCATTGTTTAGTATCTATCGCTGTATCTAGTTCTCTGTGCCACTTAGCTGCATATGGTGGGAGTGAAGGGGTTTGTGCATTTTGGAGTATCCCTTTAGCTAGTGAAAGTGTACCTCTGGTTGTTTTCCCTGATAGGCAGATTTGTTCAAAAGGCGTCGGTACTCTCAGAAGGTCTGCCTTATTGGGAGATGTCACAATAAAGTGTCGCAATTGCGCATATTTTAGCCACGGGACAAAGGACCCAAATAGGATTGGTGTAAGTTCTTCTCTAGTTCTTAGTTTGCCTTGCGTGATCAAGTTAGCTACGGGGACCGAGTCTAGCAGCTCAGTGATTAGTGCGTCTTTTTTCCTGTTGTCATATCCTCCCATCAGTTCTATGTTAGGGAAGATTGGCGTGAGAGGGGAGGTAGGTGTCGATAGTGACTGGGTCGTTTTGAGTAAGTAATCCCAAGTGCTGAATATATGTCGATAGAGTATAGACGATTGACAAGAGGGAGTGCGCCTAGTTTTGGGGAGCCAGCAAAGGGGGCCTGGATTAGGGGATCTGAGTAACTGAGAATCAATTGCTACCCATGCCTTAGAGTCTTTTCTACAATGCCAGTCTAGTATTCTCTGCAGCACCGATGCATGATAATATAAGCTAATGTCTGGCAATCCCAGTCCTCCATTCTGGAGGGATCTATACATTGTTTCCCTCGCTATCCTTGGGCGTGATTTACCCCATACAAAGGTATTCACAGCTTTTTGAAGCTGTTGTAAGAATGTTTTAGGAAGGGCGATTGGCATAGCCTGCAGAGTGTATAGAATTTTTGGGAGTATTGTCATTTTAATTGACTGTATTCTACCCCACCATGACAAAGGTTTGTCCTTCCAGGAGGATAAGGAGTGTTGTATGGATTGTAGTAGAGGCCGGTAGTTCAAGGCGAACCATCGCCCTGGACTAGCTGATAACACTATGCCTAAATATTTTAGGTGCAAATTTTGTATTTTAAATGGACAAGCTGGTGTAAAGGTTGCAAAGGTACTGGCAGTCATGGAGATATTTAAGAGTTCTGATTTTGAATAGTTTATGTGAAAGTGCGAAAATCTACTAAACTTGTCAAATTCCAGGGTCAGGTTGGGCATAGATATGTCAGGGAGCGTTAAGGTGACCAGCACGTCATCTGCAAACATAGCTAGTTTGTGTGAGTCTGGGCCAATGTTAATGCCGTGTATATCTGGGTTTTTCCTGATATGACAAGCTAGGATCTCCATCGTGAGGACAAAGAGTATGGGTGAGAGTGGGCAACCTTGCCTGGTTCCATTGTTAATATGAAAGCTATGAGATAGTACCCCATTTGCGCTGACTTTTGCCGAGGGATTATTATATAGGTGAAATATTCGTTTGATCATTAGTTCCCCGAAACCAAAATGTTTAAGTGTGCTACGTAGGAAGGGCCAGTTCAGTCTATCAAAGGCCTTTTCCGCATCAGTGGAGACCAGGACAGCAGGGATATGTTTTGATTTTACAAATTCCATTAAATGGAGAACCCTAATTGTGTTGTCCCTGGCCTCCCTGAGCGGAACAAAGCCGGCTTGGTCTACATGCACTAGAGTTGGAAGTACCTTGCTAATCCGATTTGCTAGTATTTTGGCATATATTTTTATATCCCCATTTAATAGGGATATAGGGCGGTAACTACTTGGTTCCGTGGGCGGTTTTCCTGCTTTGGGGATTATCGATATGTGTGCTTCTAATAGATTGGGAGAGAGTTGTCCATCTTTATCAAGAGAGTTAAACAGATTAGTGAGGTGGGGTGCCAGGATGGATTGGAACTGCTTGTAATATGAGGCCGATAGGCCATCAGGGCCGGGGCTCTTACGCATTGGTGCTCCATTTATAGCTGCTATGACTTCTTGTAAGGATATGGGGTCCTCTAATTGTTTTAAGGTGTGGTTAGGTAGAGTTGGGACATTAGCCCCTAGAATATAAGAGTCTATTGCCTCATTGTCTGTGGAGTGTGGGGTTGCAGGGATATTATAGAGTTGTTTGTAATAGTCTCTAAACCCATTTGCAATTTCTCTACTGTCGTGGGTGTATTCACCTGGTGTGGTTGGCAGGGATAATTTACGAAATAAATCGGTTATTTGTGCGATTTCTAAGGGCTCTGGCCAGTAAAGGACCCGCCTTATTACCTTCTACAAAGTAAAGTTTGTTTAAATAGATTGCCTTCCGTTGTGCCTCTTTATTGAGTAGGTCATTCAATTCCCTTCTAGTCTTAGTCAGTTGGGTTATGTGCTGTGCATTGGCTGGGGCTTGCATATGCAGTCGCTCAATGTCTCGGAGTTGATGGACTAATATGTTATATTTTCCATTATAGTTTTTCTTTGCAATAGATTTCTGCTTTAGGAATTCCCCTCTCACAACTGCTTTATGTGCTTCCCATATGAGGGCAGGGGATGTGTCTGGGGTAGTGTTATGTAAGAAATAGTCTTTGAGCGTGCGCGTAATTTTATCTTTAATTGGTGGCTGCAGTAGAAGTGTTTCGTCTAGTCGCCAATGAGGGTCAGATAGGGGTTTATTTGGTAGGGTCAAGAATAGTGTTATCATCGAATGGTCAGACCATGGGGTCGGCAGAATTTCCGAGTGTTTCACTAGGGGAAGGCTCCTCTGGTCTATAAATATGTGGTCTATTCTGGAATATGACTTTTGAGGGTTTGAATAAAAGCTATATGTCCTTTGTTCGGGGTGTTGGATTCTCCACACATCTAATAGTGTTGCACTGCGCAGGGCCCTAGAAATGGCACCGAGGGAGCTTTTGGGCATTGAGCTCCTTTTGTTAGAGCAATCTAATGATGGTTCCATAGCTACGTTGCTGTCACCCCCCAGGATCAGTACCCCCTGTGCTACTTCTAATAAGTTTCTGATCAGTTTTTTGAAAAAACGGGCTTGGCCAGTATTTGGAGCATAGTAGGTCGCAAATGTGGTTGGGTGGTTGTATATGGTACCTACTAAGATCAAAAAACGTCCCTCATTGTCTGTGTATTGCTGAGTGAGCTGGAAGGGGATATTGTGTCTAAATAGAATGCCTACTCCATTCCGCTTAGTAGGTGCTGAATTAAAAAAACCCGTTGGGAATTGTTTAGAGGAACATTTCGGTGTCAGATGTTTGCAAAAGTGTGTCTCTTGTAGGAAGATCACCTCTCCTTTGTGTTTATGAAACCAATTAAGGGCAATAGATTTTTTAGTGGGCGAGTTTAGGCCTTTAACGTTTTGGGAGATTAATAACATATCAGGGACTGCCATATGTGCTTTGAAGAAGAGTGTTTATGTAGTGTTGTTTGCAGAGCCTATCAGTTGCTGCATATGAATTGGAAGGGGTGTCTGTTCATTCAGTGTGATTGTTTATGTGTTGCAGGTCACAGTACCTGAGTATGAAAGCTCGCTGCTGATGTCTTACCGCTGCGTCTCTGTCAGAAAAGGGATAAGAAGGGAAAGGGAGGGTGCCTAGGGAACAGCGATCTCCTCTAGTGTAAGGATCCGCTGGAAAAAATAGAGAGAATAAGTAAAACAAGTAAAACATAGAATGCAATAACAATAACACAACAAAACAACAATACTTAAAACAGTATCTCATACTAGATGGGGGGGTCATAGTAAATAAAGAGAATTACTATGAGGGAGCATTTCCATCTGAGGTTTGAATACTAAGTAGTGGGGATTATCTGGAGGGGAGGCTGGTATTTGGTATGCTAGTTGTAATCTATTCTATAATAATAATACAGTTGTATATGAATACAAAACATTTTCTGTACTGGTTACTAGAAAGTTCTAGAGTCCTGACATCGGATTATACTGGATAATCGGCAAGTATGTGGCGGACCAGCGCCTTAAGATCTTTATTTTCAGGTTGTTTCACCATCTTGCTGGCTTGCTTGCTGGTTCCCTTTATTAGTTTTCTTGATAACTTTCGTCCAGGCAAGTCTTTGTTGTTTCGGTGCCGGGAATAGGGTATTATCTCCTGGTCTTGAAGTAGGTTCAGATGAGCTTATAGATGGAAGTGGAATCTTTAAACTGCTGCAGAATTGCTCTAGATCATCTGGGTGGCTATATGTGACGATCTGGGAGTTGTGTAGCACTTTGATGCAGAAAGGGAAACCCCATCTATAGGGTATTTTTAAGTCCTGGAGATGCATTGTGAGGTATCTTGCCTCCCTGCGCTTGGAGAGTGTAATGTTACTTAAGTCTGCATATATCTGTATTTCATCTCCTTCGAACAAAATTCGACGTGTTTTCCGTGAGGCTGTCATCACCTTCTCCTTATCTTTGAAGTTTTGAAATCGCAGAATTATGTCTCTGGGAGGCTTATCTTCTGGTGGTTTTGGACGTAGGGCTCTATGGGCTCTGTCTAAGGGGATAGCTGGTATATCTTCCTGTAGGATGTGTTGAAACAGTTGCTGTAGGTGCTGTTGGATTTGGGATGTTGAAACTTTCTCTGAAACACCTCTTATTCTTAGGTTCTGTCGTCTCCCTCTATTGTCTAAATCCTCGACTTGGTTTTGGAGTTGTAGTATCATATCATCGTGCACTTGGAGAGTGCGGTTTTGAAGTTCTGTAGTATTAGAAAATTGTTCCAGATCCTCCTCTGCCTGCATAACTCTTTCCCCCAGGTCTGAGAGATCCTTCCTAACTTCAGATAGTCCATCTTTAATGAGTTTCCCAACCTGGGTAAAAAAGGAGGCAAAGTCTGCTTTAGTCGGCAGATTCTGTATATCAGCTATAGTGAGGAGAGCAGGAGAATCCATTTCCGCAGTGATCTGTTCAGAATCTGGTTGCTCAGCTGTAGCAGACATGGAGGATTCCATGACTTTAAAGAAGTCCATTTTAGTATTGGGAGTTGTTAGGCCCTTAGTGCTTTTGTCTGGCCTGGGTGTGCGTCTAGACGCCATTTCTGGCATTAAAGAGTCAGTGCGGTTAATGATCAGTTTGCACACTTTGCTGAAATATGGTGACAGGTGCTATCACAGCACAAGGTGTAGATGTAATAGAGAAAATAAATAAGCAGTAGTTCTTTTTGACAGCGCTGTAAAACAGTGTCCTTACAGTAGTAGTGTGACCAATCTGTATTTATCTGCGTAGGCACCACTTTCGGGGTTTGGTTTGGTAACTTTCAGGCTTATGTACCTCTGCAGATCAATGTAATAAATAAGCAATAGTTCTTTTTGACAGCGCTGTAAAGCAGTGTCCTTACAGTAGTAGTGTGACCAATCTGTATTTATCTGCCTAGGCACCACTTTCGGGGTTTGATTTGGTAACTTTCAGGCTTATGTACCTCTGCAGATCAATGTCGTTTTCAGCTGCTTAATGCGGTGTGCGTTAGAGACTGTTCACATGTTCAAAGCTGAGTTCTTATCAGTAGTGGGATACCCCCAAACGCTGTGTTGCGTGGTTTTAACAAGGCTGGAGTTGTGGGGGACTTAGTGCTTCTGCCCCAGGGGTTTATAATTAACAGTCCGGAGAGGGCCTAAACCGGCTCCATTAGCTAATGCTGTTTCGTGTTGTTTCCCAGACAGTCACTTGTGCTTCCGACTAAGCCTCCGTTTATTTACACAGAGAGGGTAGTTGTAAGGCATGTATGTATTGGATTGAATGCTGTATTCTTACCCCTTATAGCGATGGTGTGAGCGTCAGCTTGTTGTTTTAACGTGGTGCGCACTTAGGCCTGACACGCTCCGGGGTATGGTGCAATTTCCAGTCTCCTCTGTGCAGCTTCAAAAGTTTGTAGGTCGGTATCTCTATGTTTTGCCTGGTATTTGGGTGTTTTTTCCGGCTCTGTAGTTACCGGTATGACCCCTAATAATGCCGCGGAAAGAGCTCCTCTAACCGGAGCTAAGAATCATGCGGCCATTACGATCCTCGGCCGGCTCCGCCCCCCGGTATTTTAGAAGTTTATTTGATGTTTATTAAATGTTTTTTCTAATTTAACCCTTGGTATACTGTTGAAGGGGTCATTTCCACTCTGGCTAAGAGAACCACTATTCCAATTGAGGATAGCTGCTCTTTTAAGGATCCGATGGACAAGAAGCTGGAGGCTTATTTGAAAAAGATTTATGCTCATCAAGGTCTCCAATGGCAACCTGCGGTGTGTATTGGTTCGACGCCTTGTCTGATTCTCTTCAAGTAGAGACTTCCTTGGATAAATTCAGGATAGGATTAAAGCTCTTAAGTTGGCCAATTCCTTTATTGCAGATGCCATTTTACAGGTTGTTAGACTAGGAACTAAAACTTCCTCCTCAAGCTTCTGGCGATTTCTTAAAAGGGTAAAACCTTTTTTGGGCCCGGTATGGCAGAAATTATCTGTGATATTACGGGTGGAAAAGGTTATTTTCTACCTCAAGATAAGAAGAATAGAACTAACGGATGTCAGAGTCATTTTCATTCCTTTAGTAACTTCAGAGGAAAGCCTTCCCCTTCTTCTTCCAAGAAGGAACAATCCAAGTATTCTTGGAAACCCAATCAGTCTTGGAACAAGGGGAAACAATCAAAGAAACCCGCAGCTGATTCCAAATCAGCATGAAGGGTTTGCCCCTGATCCGGGATTGGATAAGGTGGGGGGAAGACTTCTCAGTTCTCTCAAGCCTGGATAAGAGATGTCCCAGATCCCTGGACTGTGGACATAGTATCCCAGGGTTACAAATTGGAATTCAAGACTTTTTCTTCCAGAGGTAGATTCCTTCTCTCAAGATTATCTGCAGACCAGATAAAGAGAAAGGCGTTCTTGAAATGTATACAACATCCATCCTCCCTGAGAGTGATAGTTCCAGTTCCAGTGCAGGAACAGGGTCTCGGGTTCTTCTCCAACCTATTTGTGGTTCCCAAAAAAGAGGGAACTTTCGATCCCATTCTAGACTTGAAGTGGCTAAACAAGTTTCTCAAAGTTCCATCCTGCAAGATAGAGACTATACGCTCCATTCTTCCTTTAGTACAAGAGGCTCAGTTTATGACAACCATAGACCTAAAGGATGTATATCTTTATGTTCCTATTCACAGAGACCATCACAGATTCCTGAGATTTGTCTTTCTGGACAAACATTTCCAGTTTGTGGCCCTTCTATTTGGTCTAGCCACAGCTCCCAGAATTTTTTCAAAGGTTCTGGGGGCTCTCTTGGCAGTGATCCGCTCTTGTAAAATTGTTGTGGCACCCTACCTGGACGACATATTGGTTCAGGCGCCATCTTTTCAACAAGAAAAATCTCACACAGAGATATTGCTGTCTTTTCTTCATTCTATGGATGGAATGTGAATCTGAAAAAAACTCCCTTTCCCCTGCTATAAAAGTAGTTTTCTTAGGAACCATAATAGATTCTCTATTGATGAAGATTTTTCTGACAGAGGTCAGGAAAAACAAAATCGTTTCCTCTTGCCTCTCTCTTCAGGCTACTGCTCATCCTTCAGTGGCTCAATGTATGGAGGTAATCGGTTCGATGGTGGCTTCCATGGACATCATTCCTTTTGCTCGATTCCATTTGAGAGCTCTCCAGTTGTGCATGCTCAGACAATGGAATGGCGACCATGCAGATATATCTAAGAGAATAGAGTTAGATCAGTCATCAAAGGATTCTCTCCCGTGGTGGATTTCTCAGGAACATCTGTCTCAGGGCACATGCTTTCAGAGACCTTCCTGGGTGATTGTGACCATGGAGCCAGCCTGCTGGGCTGGGGAGCAGTCTGGAACTCATTAAAAGCTCAGGGCCTTTGGACTCTGGAGGAGTCTGCTCTTCCTATCAACATCTTGGAGTTGAGGTCGATTTACAATGCCCTATTGGCTTAGCCTCAATTGTCCTTAGCCCAGTTTATCAGGTTCCAGTCAGACAACATAACCTCTGTGGCTTACTTCAATCACAAGGTAGTAACTCAGAGTTCCTTAGCCATGAAGGAGGTTACTCGGATTCTTCAGTGGGCAGAGACCCACAATTGCTTTCTATCTGTCATCCACTTTCCAGGATTAGACAACAGATTTTCTGAGCAGACAGACTTTTCATCCCAGGGAGTGCGAACTCCATCCTGTGGTGTTTTCCAGCTTAGTCCTCAAATGGGGGGTGCCGAAGTTAGATCTAATGGCGTCCCATCAGAATTCCTAGCACCCAAGGTACGGTTCAAGGTCAAGAGATCTGCAGGCCGTTCTGATAGATGCTCTGGCGGTTCCTTGGGTTTTCAGGTTGGCATACCTGTTTCCTCCATTTGGTCTCCTTCCACGAGTCATTGCTCGTATCAAACAGGAGAGGGCATTGGTGATTCTAATAGCCCCTGCGTGGCCTTGCAGGATCTGGTTTGCAGACCTAGTGGAGATGTCATCTCTCCCACCTTGGAGACTATCTCTGAGGAACAA
The DNA here is from genome assembly GCF_027579735.1 of Bombina bombina. NCBI lineage: Eukaryota > Metazoa > Chordata > Amphibia > Anura > Bombinatoridae > Bombina > Bombina bombina. The sequence goes on from NC_069499.1 coordinate 81,775,875, forward strand.
CCTCCTAATTCAGGGTCCCTTCCTTCATCCAAATTTCATTTCTCTAAAGCTGACTGCTTGGAGATTGAACGCTTAACTCTGTCTAAGCGTGGTTTTTCTGAGTCGGTCATTGAGACCATGGTTCAGGCTTGCAAGCCTGTTACTAGAAAAATTTACTATATGATATGGCGTAAATATCTTTATTGGTGTGAATCCAAGGGCTACTGTTGGAGTAGAATTACTAGAATTTTATCTTTTCTTCAGGAAGGTCTGGAGAAGGGATTGTCAGTCAGTACCCTGAAGAGTCAGTTTTCTGCTTTATCAGTTTTACTACATAAATGTTTGGCGGATGTGCCAGATGTGCAATCATTTTGTCAGGCCTTGTTCAAAATCAGGCTTGTCTTTAAGCCTGTTGCTCCTCCTTGGAGACTTAACCTTTTTTTAAAGTTTTACAGCTGGCTCCGTTTGAGCCATTGCATTCCATAGACATTAAGTTGTTATCTGGAAGGTTTTGTTTCTTGTTGCTGTCTCTTCTGCTCGAAGAGTCTTGGAACTCTCAGCTCTGCAGTGTGATTCGCCTTATCTTATTTTTCATGCCAATAAGGTGGTTCTTCCTACTAAGTTAGGTTTCCTTTCTAAGGTTGTTTCTAATAGAAATATCAATCAGGAAATTGTTGTTCCCTCTCTGTGTCCTAATCCTTCTTCTTCCAAAGAATGTTTGTTACACAATTTGGATGTTGTACGTGCTCTTAAATTCTACTTTCAGAAGACTAAGGATTTTCGCTAGTCCTCTGCCCTATTTGTCTGTTTCTCTGGGAAACGTAAAGGTCAGAAAGCTACTGCACTACTCTTTCTTTTTGGTTACAAAGTATAATTGGTTTGGCTTATGAGACTGCTGGACAGCAGCCTCCTGAGAGAATTACGGCTCATTTCACAAGAGCTGTTTCCTCTTCTTGGAGTTTCAAAAATGAAGCTTCTGTGGAACAAATTTGCAAGGTTGCAACTTGGTCTTCAAACTCCAAAATAGACAGCGCCACACTATGGTAAATAAATAACCTTAATTTCTTGTAGTACCTTATATAAACACACAGTCACTAATATAATAAGTATATAAGGATGGTTGGTGAACCCAATATTTAGGGTATATTCATCCAACAAAGTAGAAAAATAAAATAAAATAAAATACGTTACAATCCGGGTAAGCAAAAAAGAAAAAAGTTCAAATGGACAGTTATTTTTACTTTTACTTTGTCCATGATATACTGGGGTTGCTGCTCCTTTTATGCCCAACGGTGTTCGTTCTCAGGCTCTAACAGGTGTATAATGAAAAAATCTCTAAGGAAAGAGAAAAGATAAAGCGCATCCACAATCTAAGTGTAGTAAATAAAATCACACTTTATTTGCTGTAACATAAAATAATTTCACTCACAAAGCTGCCCTCAAACATATAAGGTATGTATGTGCCTTTAAGAAGTTAAACAATCCCCCTCCAGCTGTGCTGTATCATCTCTGTGTGCCCCCTGTGTCTGCAGCGATCATAGACTAGACTCTCTTTTCTCTTTCCTTAGAGATTTTTTTGCTATATTTGTGAGTGAAATTATTATTTATATACTACACTTAGATTGTGGTTGTGCTCTATCTTTTCTCTTTCCTTGGAGATTTTTTCGTTATACACCTGCAACTTGGTCTTTTCTACATACTTTTTCCAAATTTTCCAAATTTGATACTTTTCCCTCGGCTAGGTTCTTCAAGCGGTGGTGCCTTCTATTTAGGACTGCCTGTCTTGTCTCTCCCTATTTATCCGTGTCCTCTAGCTTGGGTTTTGGTTCCCAACAGTAATTACTCAAGCCATGGACTCACCAAATTTTGGGAAAGAAAAACAAAATTTATGCGTACCTGATAAATTTATTTATTTCCGGATATGAGGAGTCCACGGCCCCACCCTTTCTTTTAAGACAGTTGTTCTTTTGACTATAACCTCAGGCACCTCTACACCTTGTGTTACTCTTTGTTCTCTATTTCCCTTTGGTCGAATGACTGGGGGTTGTGGGTAAGGGAGTGATACTTAGCAGTTTAACTGTGGTGCTCTTTGCCTTCTCCTACTGGCCAGGAGTAATATTCCCAACAGTAATTACTCAAGCCGTGGACTCACCATATTCATAATAGACATGTGCAATTCAGTTCGGTTCGATTCGGAAATTCTGCAAATTCTGCAAATTCGGAGATTCGGGTCGAACCAAATTTCCGAATTAAAATGCTGCCGAATTTACCGAATAAATCCAAATTAGTTCGGATTTATTCAGTAAATTCGGATGGCCATGGATTACACTAGTATTGTACAGTATATTAGGTTATATCACTCTGCTATGGGTTACACCTAATATACAGTACAACATAATACTAGTCTAATCCCACCTAACACTTACCGAAATTCCGAATTTCCGAACCGAACCGAATCGAACCGAATCCAGACGAATTTCTTTGAATCTGAATGAATCTGAAACGAATCCGAACCGAATCGATTCAAAATTTTCAGAATTCTAATCGATCCGAACCGAAATTCGAAAAATTCCGAATCGATCCGAACCGAATTGCGTAGAGCAAAATTGTGCTCCACATTTCACTCCAATACCAGCGCTGCTTAAGTCAGCGATGAGCTGGTCGTACATGCTCGTGCAAGATTTCCCCATAGGTATCAACGGGGAGAGCTTGCTGAGAAAAAGTCTAACACCTGCAAAAAAGCAGCGTATAACTCAGTAACGCAGCCCCATTGATTCCTATGGGGAAACTACATTTTATGTTTACACCTAACACCCTAACATGAACCCCGAGTCTAAACACCCCTAATCTTACATTTATTAACCCCTAATTTGCCGCCCCCGACATCGCCGACACCTACATTATACTTATTAACCCCTAATCTGCCTCTCCGGACATCGGCGACACCTACATTATACTTATTAACCCCTAATCTGCTGCCCCCAACATCGTCGCCACCAACATTATATTTTTTAACCCCTAATCTACCGCTCCGGACATCGCTGCCACTATAATAAACATATTTACCCCTAAACCGCTGCACTTCCACCTCGCAAACATTAGTTAAATATTATTAACCCCTAATCTGCCGTCCCTAACATCACCGCCGCCTACCTACATTTATTAACCCTTAATCTGCCACCCCCACTATACTAAATGTATTAACCCCTAAACCTAAGTCTAACGCTAACCCTAACACCCCCTAACTTAAATATAATTGCAATAAATCTAAATGAAAATTAATATTATTACCTAAATAATTCCTATTTAAAACTAAATGCTTACCTATAAAATAAACCCTAAGATAGCTACAATATAACTAATAGTTACTTTGTATCTAGCTTAGGGTTTATTTTGATTTTACAGGCAAGTTTGTATTTATTTTAACTAGGTAGAATAGTTACTAAATAGTTATTAACTATTTAATAACTACCTAGCTAAAATAAATACAAATGTACCTGTAAAATAAAACCTAACCTATGTTACACTAACACCTAACACTACACTACAATTAAACAAATTAACTAAATTAAATACAATTAAATAAATTAAATTAAATTAGCTAAATCACACACAAAACCCCCCACTAAATTACAGAAAATAAAAAACAAATTACAGATCTTTAAACTAATTACACCTAATCTAAGAGCCTTATCAAAATAAAAAAAGCCCCCCGAAAATAAAAAAAACCCTAGCCTAAACTAAACTATCAAATAGATGTATATCACATATAAATATGCTAACTAAATTGGATGCGCCTAGATGTGCTAAACGTGATGTGTTAAAGTATTATACAAAATGATCAAATGCTTAAAACGCACAGATATCACATGGAATGTGTCAAAATAGTGCTATAAACACAAGTATATCACAATGAATACAGTGCTAAAAATAGAAAACACAAGTATTATAAAAAACTTCAATTAGAGAATACAGTAAGCACTGTATGTTCTGATGAAGTGTCCTTATTTCAGGAAAAAGGGATGTTCCCGTATTCAGAGTTAATAAACTTTTATATCCCAGCAGAGGGTAGCGATAAACTGTGGCAGGCTGCTTCTTCTGAAAGTAGTTGGAGTACAATCCTGTAGGTTCAAAGATATAAAAAAGGAAAGAAGGCGCCACAATAGTGCAGGGTCAATGATGTCAAATAATTCCCCACTCAAATATCCCGTACTTACAGAATCCAAAGCACTGAAAAAGTGCTATATGTGCCTTCTGGGCTCTTACAGTCACCCAGTAAACTGCTCAACGGTATGCTGCAAGCTCCTCTGAGATGACTTAACACTGTACCGGCCAGTGTGTATAACAGTGATGCATAGAACAACTCTCTCCTCTGTACATGAAGCGTGGCTATTACTGTCCACCAGTGGGGAGTGTAAAAGATATGCGTTTGAAATTCAAAAGTCCGTGGCAAGTCTAATGTTGATAAAAATAGACTTTATTAAAAACAATATTCAGCACACAACGTTTCACGGTCACAGACCGTTTTATCAAGTGTAATACAGTTTCTATATTAACCACGGTTTATAAATGCTCTGTTCGGCGTCCTAAGGGTCACATTGCGCCTGCGCTCACATTCTACATTTGGTTGGTTGCCAGGGGAGGTGTGGTGAGTACGTAAGTGATTCATTCAAAAATCTAATTTCAGTCTCTCTGAATAGGTCCATTCTTTGACCAATGAGAGAGTATTGTTTGCCCATTTCTCCTCCCCCCTTCCCCCCCCCCGTCCCCCCCCCCCCGTCCCCCCGTTACCCCTCACACTCCCTCATATCTTGGCTATCACTAATTTAGTGAATAGAATTTGACATTGAACCGTTATGAATAGACCTGGAGAGTTACACCTGGGATTATAATGAAGAAACAAGGCAGACCATCTCTGAACTTTGAGATGTATCTAGCAGCACACTTAATATTGAATGAGAATCCCGTGGGTATATTTTTAAACCTCCACTATACCATGTAATTCATTTACAATTAATCACCATCCATAAGGTTTGAATTGGATTTTAATGCATTCATGCACCAATCTGATAAATCTATATACTATAGGACAGTAATTCACTATGGTTGGGAGGTATTGGATATACATCGTCCTTTGAATTAGTTTTACTCGAATTTTAATAAGTGTGTGGCTATATAATTGTGTATAACAGCCAGATAGGGGATTATTTTAATATATTTTAATATATTTTTCTATATACACATTTAGACCTTCTAGATATATTGTATAAAATATTTGGTCTTTACAGAAAGAATATGGGCACACCAATCCTGAATGTAGGATTTGTTACGCTATCACTGTTTGAAGATTATACATTGGAAAAATTCTGTGAATTAAAAGGGACATTTTTATATGTTTTTAACAGGTAACTACTGATATGTTAGATTGTAAGGGGAGAAACATCTGGCATCTGCGCTTCTATTCACATATTCAAAGTTAAAATTTTGTGAGTAAACGTCACGCTTATGGCGATTTACTATCGCTACAATGTATACCCGAGATTATTGGGGGAGTGTGTATTACGAACTCTTTCATTAGTCAAAGAATGGACCTATTCAGAGAGACTGAAATTAGATTTTTGAATGAATCACTTACGTACTCACCACACCTCCCCTGGCAACCAACCAAATGTAGAATGTGAGCGCAGGCGCAATGTGACCCTTAGGACGCCGAACAGAGTATTTATAAACCGTGGTTAATTTAGAAACTGTATTACACTTGATAAAACGGTCTGTGACCATGAAACGTTGTGTGCTGAATATTGTTTTTAATAAAGTCTATTTTTATCAACATTAGACTTGCCACGGACTTTTGAATTTTAAACGCATATCTTTTACACTCCCCACTGGTGGACAGCAATAGCCACGCTTAATATACAGAGGAGAGAGTTGTTCTATGCATCACTGTTATACACACTGGCCGGTACAGTGTTAAGTCATCTCAGAGGAGCTTGCAGCATACCGTTGAGCAGTTTACTGGGTGACTGTAAGAGCCCAGAAGGCACATATAGCACTTTTTCAGTGCTTTGGATTCTGTAAGTACGGGATATTTGAGTGGGGAATTCTTTGACATCATTGACCCTGCACTATTGTGGTGCCTTCTTTCCTTTTTTATATCTTTAAACTAAACTATCAATAGCCCTTAAAAGGGCCTTTTGCGAGGCATTGCCCCAAAGAAATCATCTCTTTTACCTGTAAAAAAATAATACAAACAAACCCCCCAACAGTAAAACCCACCACCCACACAACCAAACCCACAAATAAAATACTAACTAATTAAAACTAAGCTCCCCATTGCCCTGAAAAGGGCATTTGGATGGGCATTGCCCTTAAAAGGGCTGTTAGCTCTTTTGCGGCCCAAAGCCCTAACCTAAAAATAAAACCCACCCAATACACCCTTAAAAAACCTAACACTAACACCCTGAAGATCGACTTACTGTTCTGAAGACTGGACATCCATCCTCAAGGAAGCGGCAGAAGTCTTCATCCAACCGGGCCGAAGTCCTCAACGAAGCCGGGAGAAGTCTTCATCCAAGCCGGGCGAAGTGGTCCTCCAGATGGGCAGAAGTCTTCATCCAGACGGCATCTTCTATCTTCATCCATCCGACGCGGAGCGGCTCCATCTTCAAGACATCCGACGCGGAGCATCCTCTTCATCCAGAATCTTCTTACTGAATGACGGTTCCTTTAAATGACATCATCCAAGATGGTGTCCCTAAGAAATCTATCAGCCAATCGGAATTAAGGTAGAAAAAATCCTATTGGCTGATTGTTTTTTATTTTCTGTAATTTAGTGGGGGGGGGGTTGTGTGATTTAGTTTATTTAATTTAATTTATTTAATTGTATTTAATTTAGTTAATTTATTTAATTGTATTGTTAGGTGTTAGTGTAACATAGGTTAGGTTTTATTTTGCAGGTAAATTTGTATTTATTTTAGCTAGGTAGTTAGTAAATAGTTAATAATTATTTAGTAACTATTCTACCTAGTTAAAATAAATACAAACTTGCCTGTAAAATAAAAATAAAACCTAAGATAGACACAATGTAATTATTAGTTATATTGTAGCTAGCTTAGGGTTTATTTTATAGGTAAGTATTTAGTTTTAAATAGGAATTATTTAGGTAATAATATTACTTTTTATTTAGATTTATTGTAATTATATTTAAGTTAAGGGTGTTAGGGTTAGGGTTAGACTTAGATTTAGGGGTTAATACATTTAATATAGTGGCGGCAACGTTGGGGACGGCAGATTAGGGGTTAATAAGTATAATGTAGATTAGGGGTTAATAATATTTAACTAGTGTTTGCGAGGCGGGGAGTGTGGCGGTTTAGGGGTTAATATGTTTATTATAGTGGCAGCGTTGTCCGGAGTAGCAGATTAGGGGTTTCAATTTTAATTTTAGTGTTTGCGATGCGGGAGGGCCTCAGTTTAGGGTTTAATAGGTAGTTTATGGGTGTTAGTGTACTTTTTAGCACTTTAGTTATGAGTTTTATGCTACGGCGTTTTACCATAAAACTCATAACTACTGACTTTTAAATGCGTTAGGTGTACCGCTCACTTTTTGGCCTCCCAGGACAGACTCGTAATACCGGTGCTATGGAAGTCCCATAGAAAAAAGACTTTATGTAGTTTACGTAAGTCGGTATGCGGTAAGGCCAAAAAAGTGTGCAGTGCCCCTAAACCTGCAAGACTTGTAATACCAGCGGGCATAAAAAAGCAGCGTTAGGACCTGTTAACGCTGCTTTTTTAGCTTACCACACAACTCGTAATCTAGCCGTTTGTTTTTTATTCCTGTTGTAGGTCAAGTTAAAAATATTTTATAATAAATATATTTTAAAAAATAAAATCTATTTGTAGTAATAAAGAATTAGTTTATTAGGCACAGTGTTACATTTGAATCCTGCACACACAAATAAAATAGATACATGCTTATCTCATTTGACCAAAAAAAGATTTAGTGATATAAATAATACAACAGCACGTTTATGCAGTATTATTTCATATTACCATGTATTATAGAAAGCTTATTGTTTTACTTTATGGAAACACCATGATAATAATCTTAGAGGTGTTGTTTGAATAACATGAAAACAGTACGCAGCCAAGGAATTTATATTGCATGTTTTTTTTTAAAGATCTAATTTTTCCTTTAACCCTGAAATTCAATTATTCTTTCATAAACAGAATAATAATTATCTGATTAATCCATACCATGAAATCACTTAATTTGTCAGCAGCTCTAGAATAAAAGTATGTGCATGTTCAGTGTTCCACATTTGTAAGTACGTAGCACAGTAATTTAGCAACTTGAGAATAAAGAGACTTACAGAACACTAGGTTTACATTAAGTAGATTTAGTGCCCATTCTCATGCTGCATTTTAAAGATTAAAGTACAATTACTCATTTTTTTTTTATTTGACATATAGGTTAATTCATAAAGTTATGCATTTATCAAAAGTTAAAAATAAAAGGAAATTGTGTTAATTGTAATTGCCCATGGAAATAAATTAGACTATGAAAAGGAAGCTAAAATAGTACATCTGACAATTCTATTAAAAGGCTTGTGGGGGTATTTAATAAATAGTTAAAATTGAAGTTGTTTGATCATGAAAATAATATTAAAATAAAATAAATATAATATTGTTTCTCTGTTATATATAAAAAAGCCTAATCACAGCAATTAAAAAAAAGACAAATGACATTTCTGTCCTTAATAATAAAAAAAATTCTGGTGAAGGTATGTTTTTGCCTACTAATATAACTGTAGGAGTTGTCATTTTCAGCAAGTGAGCAATTTGTTCCGAGGGATATGCTCAATTAATTGCTCAGCGCTTTAGAAGTTCCTATTGCATTTAAGATTCTAATGGATATGTTCTTCAAAGTTTACAGTGCATTTTTATACAAAACTTCCACCCAGGGTACATATATTTCTTTAAAGCTTTTATTTTTTCATTACTATATTATATGAAATTCTAGTAATTGAGCAAAAGATCAGGCATGCTAATTTCAGGTTAATCTTACTTATGTTTCAAAGGAACATATAACAGATTTTAACATTTTAAATATACACACTATTTTTTGTTTAGTGCAAACCCTTTAAATAATTATTATTCCAAAACTATTTAGACAGATACGGGGGCAAAATAATTAAATTCCCTTTAAAAAGACAGAGACTTCAGCACTTACAGAAAAAGAAAAAATGTTATTAAAGGGACATAATACCCAAATGTTGAAGCATTTGAAAGTGATACAGCATATGTAGCTGTAAAAAGTTGACTAGAAAATATCACCTGAACATCATGTAAAAAAGGAAGATATTTATCTAAAATTTTCCTTAGTATTCACACCCTACTTAAAAGAGACTTTAGTCCCAGGACTTGCAAGGGATTGTTCATCTGACATGTGCTGGCACATTTATGTTATTTTCCTATTCAGTTTAAAGGGACACTGTACCCAAAATTTTTCTTTTGTAATTCAGAAAGAGCATGCAATTTTAAGCAACTTTCTAATTTACTCCTATGATCAATTTTTCTTCATTCTCTTGCTATCATTATTTGAAAAAGAAGGCATCTAAGCTTTTTTTTGGCTTCAGTACTCTGGACAGCAGTTTTTTATTGGTGGATGAATTTATCCACCAATCAGCAAGGACAACCCAGGTTGTTCACCAAAAATGGGCCGGCATCTAAACTTACATTCTTGCATTTCAAATAAAGATACCAAGAGAATGAAGAAAATTTGATAATAGGAGTAAATTAGAAAGTTGCTTAAAATTTCATGCTCAATCTGAATCACGAAATACATTTTTTGGGTACAGTGTCCCTTTAAGGAAGTTTACTGTGAAATCTCATGAGATTTAAGTTAAATATCATGAGATCACAGCAAAGCAATGCATGACCTCAGCACTGCTGATGCTGATGCGCTATTGTATTTTTGTGTGTTTTTTCAACTTGCAGCTTTACAGTAACTGAAGTATAACTGTTCACAGAGCACTTACTCTGGTGAGCTAAAGGAATTTTGAGGTAAAATATGTTTCCTTTTTACATAGAGATGTTCAGGTGATATTTTCATTTTAGCTATTTACAGTTATGCTGCATCACTTTCAAGTGATTTAGCATATGAGTATTATGTCCCTTTAAGCCTTTATATACTGAAAATATATATTTTATATATATATATATATACAGTATATATATTTACAGTAAATATATATATATTTTTTAGAGGCAAAATTCAGGCCTGCGTCTCAGTAAATAATGATGCCGAAGAGGAAAAAATAAAAAAGTTAATACTTTTTGTTTACTTTACTAAAAGTTAACCATAGCTAGAGACCATTGACGTGTTTCGTGCAACAAACAATGATCTTTGATAAAACACATCAAAGGTCTCTAGCTATGGTGTTCTTTCTGAAATAATACTTTTTAGTAACGTAAACAATAAAGTATTTATTTTTTTATTTTTCTTTCTTATGTCTGGGCAAAGACTTGAAGATCGAGTATCCACGGAAAAGGGATTACCCCCTTGGATTAGGTGAGTGAATCAACTTTTTAATTTACATTTCATAAGTTTCACTGTACATTCATTAGATTACTCACAATGGAAATTCTGGTTACTGAAAACCTGGCAACACTGATAAACTGACTGCTAAAAAGGTGCATCTAACATATTGGACAGTACTTTGAATATTAGAAATTCACAGTGATATTTTCCTATTAAAATACAGGTTACTCCCATGGAATACCCATCAAACTCTTATGGAACGACTATATATTTGTTATGTCTGCAATCTACCTTACCAATAAAGACCAACAAAATACAAAACTTACTATTGAAACTATAGGAACTGTGGGGAAACATGTTTATATACAAATGATCTATTTATGTGTATTTTATTGCATTGTACAATAATATTGTAGTGATTTGAAAAGTTTTTTTTTATCTTTTTGCATGTTTTTTTAAATTTTTTGGGGAAGATTTATTTTGTGTGATATTAATATGTCATAGAAGACAGTAGCCACAACTTTATAGTTTTACATAATTGCATTTTTTATAACATTGCAAAGATAAAGAAAAATATTGTGCTCTAATATAGTGTAGTGATTTGAAAAGTTTTTTTTTTTTATCTTTTTGCATGTTTTTTTTAATTTTTTGGAAAGATTTATTTTGTGTGATATTAATATGTCATAGAAGACATTAGCCGCAACTTTATAGTTTTACATAATTGCATTTTTTATAGCATTGCAAAGTTAAAGAAAAGCACTTAAGTAAAACTATGACATATAAATATCACAAGAAAGAAATATCCTTCATTAAAAAAAAACCTTCAAAAAGAATAAAAAAAACATTTTTCAAATCACGACAATATTTAAAATACATATCGCATTAAAGGGACAGTCAACACCAGAATTGTTGTTGTTTTTAAAGATAGATAATCCCTTAATTACCAATTCCCAAGTTTTGCATAACCAACACAGTTTTAATTATACATGTTTTACCCCTGTACTTACCTTGTATCTAAGCATCAGCAGACTGCCCCCTTATTCCAGTTCTTTTGACAGACTTGCATTTTAGCCAATCAGAGCTGTCTCCATGGTAAATTCACGAGCATGAGCTCAATGTTATCTATATGAAACACGTGAACTAATGCCCTCTAGTGGTGAAAAACTATCAAAATGCATTTAGATTAGAGGCGGCCTTCAAGGTCTAAGAAATTAGCATATGAACCTCCTAGGTTTAGCTTTCAACTAAGAATGCCAAGAGAACAAAGTAAAATTGGTGATAAAAGTAAATTGGAGAGTTGTTTAAAATTCCATGCCCTATTTGAAACATGAAAGTTTTTTTTTGGACTTGACTGTCCCTTTAAGCAATAAATTACACATAAATCAATGTTTATACATGTATAATTTATCTACATCCCTACAGCTCCTGAAGGTGTTTTTTTCATGTCCTACTTTCACAATTAACCCTTAAAGTACCATAAACCCCACTGCAACATAACCCCACTACACTATTAACCCTATAAAGCTCTATTAATCCCAAAGCTACCTAGCACCACTTCACCATTACCATAACCTCCAACACAACCTAGCCCCACTACACTATTAACCTGTAAAGTAACATAAACCACAACAGTAAGCAAAAACAATATGTCACAAAAAATCTCAACCAAAACCCTTCTTCCAAAATCTCCACCCCCATGTCTCTATAACTGTTGACAACTCCATCATTACCCCAACCTCACATGCCCAATGTCGTGGGGTCACACTTGACTCAGATCTTTCTTTCACTCCTCACATTCAGTCAATGGCTAAAGCCTGCCACTTCCACCTTAAAAACATCGCTAAAATTAGACATTTCCTTACACAAGACACAACAACAATTTTAATTCACTCTCTCATCCTTTCCCACCTTGACTACTGCAACTCTATCCTCTCTGGTCTCCCTAGCTGCCGCCTAGCTCCTTTACAATCCATAATGAATGCCTCTGCTAGGCTCATCTTCCTTGCATGTCGCTCTTCATCTGCCGCACCTCTCTGCCAATCCCTTCACTGGCTTCCTCTTGTCTCCAGGATTAAACACAAAATTATCACTCTGACACACAAAGCCCTCAATTGCACTGCTCCCCCCTACATCTCAGACCTTGTCTCCAGATATTTTCCCTCTGTCCCCTTCGCTCCGCTCATGATCTCCTACTCTCCTCTTCTCTTGTTACCTCCTCACATTCCCGTCTACAAGATTTCTCAAGACTGGCTCCAATCTTATGGAACTCTCTGCCTTGTTCCACAAGAATCTCCCCTAGTTTTAAAAGCTTCAAGTGCTCCTTGAAGCCTCTACTATTCAGGGACGCTTACAACCTACACTAACCTTCCTATCTCCACTGCTATTTCCTAAAACCCCATAGCATGTAAGCCTATGAGCCCAGCTGTTTGTAGTTCACCTTCTTAAGAGCCGACTACAACAGTGCAACTCTCGGCAGGACCCTCTCTCCCCATTTGATCCCTGTAATCATTTTTATATACCACCCATGTTCATAGCGCTGCAGAACCTGTTGGCGCTCTACAAATACCTTATAATAATAATAATAATAATAATAAAGTAAAAAACAAAACATTTTTCAAAACCTAACATTAATCAACAACAAAGTAAACAAACATCCCCCAAAACTCCACAACAATAAACAACAACAAAGAAAGCCAACAATAACCAAAAAGTAAACAAACTTTAACCATAAGCCAATAATAAGCAAAAAAGTAAACAAACATTAACCAAAAGCCAACAATACATAACAACAAAGTAGACAAAACCAACCAAAACCTAATATTAAACAACAACAAAGAAAACAATACACATAACAAAAATCTAACATCAGTAAAAATCAACAACAGATAGTTATTTCTCACCATATAAAATGTTCTCTTTTTTTCTCCATCTGATGTAATGTTTATAATCCACAATGATAAAAACAATCCAGGTGAAAGATAAAAGCCAGAAATAAAATCCAAGATAAAAAAACATCCACAGGGTTCTTTCCTTTTCTTCATTAGTTGTAATCCACAAGGGGTCTGGCAGTGACTTCTTGGCAGTGGTGGCTCCTCTTCGGTGGCAGCTCCTCCTTGGCAGTGGCACTGGGTCCTCATTGGCAGTGGTGCTAGCTTGTCCTTGGCGACAGCGGCTCCTCTTCTTCTCCAGTCCACTCTTCATGCTGTCCCACAGCATTTTCTCCCCCTTTTATTGGGGAGACTTGGCAATTCTTTTGGTTGATTTATTTAAACAAAATGTTCAAATCAGTCAATTGAATTTTTTTTATCTTTTTTCAATCAGCCAGTAATCAGCCAATAGAATTTATTTTGAATATATTGCCACTTTTATGATCCTCCGATCATCAGGGCATAAGGGTAGGCCAGTGGGTCAAGAGTGGGTTGAGTCAAATCTATTGCCAAGTTATTATTAATATGTATTTTATTATTGCATGAAATACCTGTATACACCACTTTTCAGACTTAAAATGAGTGTTATTCAAAATAATTGTGATTGATACTTAAAAAGCCCAAAACCACAGGCTCATTATATTCTTTTATCCAACTCACTGGATTTAATTTAAAAAAAACTGGAAAGAGTAACGGTGAAGAAACGCATATGTATTAAACCAGATAATTAACGTTTAAACACATTCTACAACTGGAGCACTTACCAAGCTTTAATTGAAATTAATGTTGTTCATGAGTTTTCTTGCAATATATTTTTTAAGGTGCAATAAAAAATTCTTATTTTTTATCTATCAATATTTCAAGTAGTTAGAAGCAAAACAAATGAAACACTGAACAAATAATTTGCTTGAAATTTCAGAGCCCTTAAGAGAAATAAAATCAATATTTTCTTGGAGTTTCTATGAAAAAAAAAACAAACCATCTGATACTGAAAACAGAGATGTGGTTTGTCTATTTGATTCAACATATTAACAAATTATCTTGTTGTTTGTTTTAAAGGACCATTATATTTGGTTAAAGCAGCTGATTGGATCAGTGGCAGTTTCCTCTCAGGACCCACAGTGCTCTGTAATTCCTGAGTGGTACTTTAACTATGCATTTAACACATTAGCAGGGGATAAACACATATTGGTGCAGGGCTCTTAGACCTAAAATGACATGTTCTAACACATTTAAATAAAACTGTGCTGAATTTTATCTATCAGTCAATTAATCTATTATTTATTTTAAACTTAAGTCAGAAATCCAGGAGACAGAGGTTAAACATAGAACAAATGTTCTCCTGTGGAATCCAAAATGATCTAAAAAAAAACCTTCCCACTGGTAATAACAGGTTTGAGTACTTAAACACTCTTTTGTTACCGAAACAATAATTCAATCTGTTTGTGGCTGAGCAGAAAGAGTCAGGCCACAACACCTTTTCAAGGTGCCCAGTCCATAGACGTCCCTTTGGTGGACAGACGGTTTAACCATAATTAGAGCCTTTTGAAAGGTATCAAAAGGCATTTCTGTGGGAAAATTTCCCAGTACAATATGAACATGATTAAATTGTACATTGCTAATGATAGATTACAAATAAGACTTGATTTTCCCAGTAAAAAACTGTTCTAAGATTTTTAAAGGTCTGGCAGGCTTGATTAAATGACACAAGTAAATTATTAAATTAAATTGACAACACCAAGCAATTTAATATATAAAAATGTTAAATAATTGTATTAATAAAAATATTTGAGGTTCATTTTACTGAAACTTTATTGGAAATTTTTATTTTTCATTTATTCTATAATTCAATTTTATTTTTTTTATTACATTTTTACCATCTTAAGACTGTTTCAATTTATCTTTGCGCAACCAATAGCATTAACATACATTAAGATTTCTTTGAAATGGTTTTGGTATTTCACTAATTTGATATTAAACATTGTGGAGGTCAAGAACCTACTAAGCAAGCATTTGAAGCAATTAGATGTTAATATGAAGAATAACATACATTTATAGCTTAAATGTTTATCCACAATACAATATTCTAATGCATGCTCACTAAATACACATACAAATCAAGATTCATATTTAAAATAACAGTTATAAATAGCAATTATTATTTTGATTTTGTGGGGAATTTATCAAAGAATAAAAGCATCTATTCTGACAAATGTAGAGAAAGATGGATAAACTTTGAATTTTTGTGAATCCCCGTTTAACTTCAATGAATACTATATGAAAAAGCAAAAAAATGCATTTTAATTATCACCTTTTAATAAAAAGTAATAATTTAAGGATATTGGTTTTTATATCATACATAGGTTAGCTAGATGTCTATACTGTATTCTCTCTGTTATTTTTACTTAAACCAACTTTATTTAGTACAAATGTAAACTAATGTTAAAGGGACAGTCTAGTCCAAAAAAATCTTTCATGATTTAAATAGGGCATGCAATTTTAAACAACTTCCCAATTTACTTTTATCACCAATTTTGCTTTGTTCTCTTGGTATTCTTAGTTGAAAGCTAAAACTAGGAGGTTCATATGCTAATTTCTTAGACCTTGAAGACTGCCTCTAATCTGAATACATTTTGACCACTAGAGGGCATTAGTTCACCTGTTTCATATAGATAACATTGAGCTCATGCACATAAAGTGACCTAGGACTGAGCACTGATTGGCTAAACTGCATGTCTGTCAAAAGAACTGAAATAAGGGGCAGTCAGCAGAAGCTTAGATACAAGATAATTACAGAGGTAAAACGTATATTAATATAACTGTGTTGGTTGTGCAAAACTGGGGAATGGGTAATAAAGGGATTATCTTTCTTTTTAAACAACAAAAATTCTGGTGTTGACTGTCCCTTTAAACGGACATGAAACCAAAAATGTTTCTTTCTTGATTCAGATAGTCCATGCAATTTTAAACGACTTTCCAATTTAATTCTATTATCTAATTTGCTTCATTCTCTTGGTATTCTTTGTTGAAAATAATTTCTATGTAGGCTCAGGAGCTTCACATATATGTCTCTTGTCATTGGCTTACATATGTGCATATGTATTCAGTTAGCTCCCGTTAGTTCACTTCTGTTCCTTCAATAAAGGATACCAAGAGACTGCAATTGCTGACAACCGGGGTTTGGTTAGTTACGCTGATCCTGTATGTCTGTGGTTTGTAATTGTTAGTCTCCCCTTAGTGCTCGCCTGCTGTACGGTTTGCAGCACTGGGGTTCCTTAAGACTTCCAGTACTTTTTTCCTTTTTAAAAGAAACAAAAACAAACATTATACAACATTTTATGCAGAATGGTGCATCTGTTTGTAACTTATATACATTTCTGATATAACGATATACTGATTATCTCAAAACAGGTGACAGAATTAGCCACAGGACAAGTTCATTGGTGGTAATTTATAAAAAATTTAAGATGGGTGAGTGCATTTGAATATCAAATATAACATTGAATTAAAAAACAATTCTAAAATATCAGAATTCACATTTCAAAATTGATAATACTAGAGTTATAGTGATGATTTTAATTACAATATATGTATTATTATTATTAATAATATTATATTGTTTACTTAGAGTATGTTTACATTGAAAACTAGTAATCATTTTCAACAGGTTGATTGCCTTTAAAATAGCTGTCAAAAAATATTACATCTATTTGCTGTTTGGATACCTTTTGGATATTCATTTTGTGCTAGCCCCGTTAGAGCAGTTCAGGATTACTTTTGACTATTTACTTCAAATTAGTATTCCTGCAGGGACATTAAAGCCAAAAACAAATATCAGCTTGTTAAATAATGATGTTAAACAGAAATTTGTCTCTTTCTGCTAGTTATATACTGACTGAATGGCCTTTACAACTAGTAATAAAAAATAAAATAAAATATAAACCAAAAATACATGCTTAAAAATGTTAATGTCTTAAAATTATGGCCTAGATTACGAGTTGTGCGTTAGGGTTAAAAAGCAGCATCCTAACACTGCTTTTTAACGCCCGCTGGTATTACGAGTCTTGCAGGTGTACCACTCACTTTTTTGGCCAGACTCGGAAATACCGCAAATCCACTTACGTCAATTGCGTATCCTATATTTTCAATGGGACTTGCATAGTGCCGGTATTACGAGTCTGACCAAAAGTGAGCGGTAGACCCTCTCCTGTCAAGCCTGGTACTGCATTTAAAAGTCAGTAGTTAAGAGTTTTACACTACAATGCCGTAGCATAAAACTCTTAAATAAAGTGCAAAAAAGTACACTAACACCCATAAACTATCTATTAACCCCTAAACCGAGCCCCCCACATCGCAAACACTAAAATAAATATTTTAACCCCTAGTCTACCGAACAGGACATCGCAAACACTATAATAAAAATATTAACCCCTAAACCGCCGCACTCCCGCATAGCAAACACTAGTTAAATATTATTAACCCCTAATCTGCCATCCCTAACATCGCCGCCACCTACCTACATTTATTAACCCCTAATCTGCCACCCCCAACGTCGCCACCACTATATTAAATGTATTAACCCCTAAACCTAAGTCTAACCCTAATACCCCCTAACTTAAATATAATTACAATAAATCTAAATAAAATTACTATCATTAACTAAATTATTCCTATTTAAAACTAAATACTTACCTATAAAATAAACCCTAAACTAGCTACAATATAACTAATAGTTACGTTGTATCTAGCTTAGGGTTTATTTTTATTTTACAGGCAACTTTGTATTTATTTTAACTAGGTAGAATAGTTACTAAATAGTTATTAACTATTTAATAACTACCTAGCTAAAATAAATACAAATGTACCTGTAAAATAAAACCTAACCTAAGTTACATTTATACCTAACACTACACTACAATTAAATTAATTACCTAAATTAAATACAATTAATTACAATTAAATAAAATTATCTAAAGTACGAAAACCCCCCCCACTAAATTACAGAAAATAATAAATAAATTACAAGATTTTTTAAACTAATTACACCTACTGTAATCCCCCTAACAAAATAAAAAAGCCCCCCAAAATAAAAAAAGCCCTACCCTACACTAAATTACAAATAGCCCTTAAAAGAGCCTTTTGGGGGGCACTGCCCCAAAGTAATCAGCTCTTTTACCTGTAAAAAAAAAGTACAAATACCCCCCAACATTAAAACCCACCACCCATACAACCAACCCTACTCTAAAACCCACCCAATCCCCCCTTAAAAAAACCTAACACTAACCCCTTGAAGAGCACCTTACCGGGAGACGTCTTCACCCAATCGGGCAGAAGTGATTCTCCAGAGAGGCCGAAGTCTCCATCCAACCAGGCAGAAGTGGTCCTCCAGATGGGCAGAAGTCTTCATCCCGACGGCATCTTCTATCTTCATCCAACCGGCGCGGAGTGGGTTCATCTTCAAGATATACGCTGCGGAGCATCCTCTTCTTTCCATGGCTTCTTGCTGAATGAAGGTTCCTTTAAATGACGTCATCCAAGATAGCGTCCCTTCAATTCCGATTTGATGATAGAATTCTATCAGCCAATCGGAATTAAGGTAGAAAAAATCCTATTGACTGATGCAATCAGCCAATAGGATTGAACTGGCATTCTATTGGCTGAATGGAACAGCCAATAGAATGCCAGCTCAATCCTATTGGCTGATTGGATCCTATTGGTGTGGGTGGTGGGTTTTAATGTTGGGGGGTATTTGTACTTTTTATTTACAGGTAAAAGAGCTGATTACTTTAGGGCAATGCCCCGCAAAAAGCCCTTTAAAGGGCTATTTGTAATTTAGTGTAGGGTAGGGCCTTTTTTTATTTTAGGCGGCTTTTTTTTATTTTGTTAGGGGGATTAGAGTAGGTGTAAATAGTTTAAAAATCTTGTAATTTATTTATTATTTTCTGTAATTTAGTGGGGGTTTTTTGTACTTTAATTTTATTTAATTGTAATTAATTGTATTTAATTTAGGTAATTAATTTGATTGTAGTGTAGTGTTAGGTGTAATTGTAACTTAGGTTAGGTTTTATTTTACAGGTAAATTTGTATTTATTTTAGCTAGGTAGTTATTAAATAGTTAATAACTATTTAATAACTATTCTACCTAGTTAAAATAAATACAAAGTTGCCTGTAAAATAAAAATAAACCCTAAGCTAGATATAATGTAACTATTAGTTATATTGTAGCTAGCTTAGGGTTTATTTTATAGGTAAGTATTTAGTTTTAAATTGGAATTATTTAGTTAATTGTAGTAATTTTATTTAGATTTATTGTAATTATATTTAAGTTAGGGGGTGTTAGGGTTAGACTTAGGTTTATGGGTTAATAAATTTATTATAGTGGTGGAGACGTTGGGGGCGGCAGATTAGAGGTTAATAAATGTACGTAGGTGGCGGCGACATTGGGGGCGGCAGGTTAGGGGTTAATAAATAAAATGTAGGTGTCGGCGATGTTGGGAACGGCAGATTAGGGGTTCATAAGTATAATGTAGTTGGTGGCGGTGTCCGGAGCGGCAAATTAGGGGTTAATAATATAATGCAGGTCTCGGCAATCTCGGGGGCGGCAGATTAGGGGTTAATTAGTGTAATATTAGGGGTGTTTAGACTCTGGGTTCATGTTAGGGTGTAGACATAAATTTTATGTCCCCATAGGAATCAATGGGGCTGCGTTAGGAGCTTTACGCTCTTTTTTTGCAGGTGTTAGTTTTTTTTCATTGATTCCTATGGGGAAATCGTGCACAAGCACGTTTTACCAGCTCACCGCTAACATAAGCAGCGCTGGTATTGAGGTGAGATGTGGAGCTAAATTTTGCTCTACGCTCACTTTTTTGCGGCTAACACCGGGTTTGTAGAAACCCGTAATACCAGCGCTGTCTGCAAGTGAGCGGTGAGCATAAACTGCTCGTTAGCACCGCACAGCCTCTAACGCAATACTCGTAATATAGGCGTATGTGTTTTATATTAGAGGTTTAAATAGGTTTTTTAATTTATTAAAAATGTAAATATATATATATATATATATATATATATACAGTTCCTTTAGGGAAAGCACTATCTCACCATTCCATATAATGTCACGGTGCTCTGCTAGAATTCATCCAAGCATTTCACAAAGTGCAGGCACTCACTGGTCTTGTTAAAATATCCAAAAATTTATTAAACCATTGTTAAAAAAGTGAAATAACGTTTCGGCAAGGCATTGTGCCTTTGTCAGATGTCAGCATATATTCACAGAGTATACAGCACACTTAAAACCATCTAACACAAATGTTAAAAACGTACCCCTTATAAAAATAAGTTGAGGATTCAAATTACCGTCACACAGCCGCTCGCATCTTCCCATCACGGCAATGATGTCACGTAGGCACTGAACGTTCCTAGTGTGATGACGGATGGCACGGCATTGCCATAGTGACGTCAGAAAGCCTACGGCGTCAGAGCAGGTGTCAGCCACAGTGTGCCTGTGTATAACTAGCACCCCTATTGGAAAGGCGCGTTGCCTACGGCAACATATTAAACATAAACAATGGTGACTAAGGCGGATATGTGAAATCGGTACTGATAATGGCATATGAAGGATGCCAAAGAAACAAAAAATGCATGAGATCGATCCACAGTGCAGACATACCACCCAGGACCCAAAAAAGACCAAACACAGGGTCATATCAGGATCACAAACATATAGTACAGGGTACAGTTAGTGTTACACAGTGTCCGATGTCATGCACACATTCAATCAAAAAACCAACAATCTCATGATGACAAGTTTTAGAAACTTAAATACTGATGAATCAAGTTAATTAATCCACTATCAGTAACCATGTCAGCAAACAAATAGTAATCATCAAACTGCACATAACACCGATGTCAAAAATACCATCATGATTACAAGTGGTGGGCACTGACATCGATATTCACTAAATAAAATAACATATACAATGACATCAAGCCTCCCTGGAGTATATGTAGAAACTTATAAACAGTGAGCTTCACATAGAGAGATTAAATGGGTCAATAAAATGAAAAGTCACAAGAATGCAGGTTTAATAAAACAGACTAAAGTCAAGTGACGTATTCAATCCTTTTGGGGCCAATTTGTCCAAACTGTGAATCCATCTACTCTCCATTTGTAGCAGTCTCTTAGCCCTATCACCCCCTCTTGGCATTGGTGGTACGTGGTCAATCAACATGGACCTTATGCTTGACACTGAGTGTTTATGTGCCACACAATGGCGAGCCACTGGTTGGTCCGATTCGCCTGATTTAATGCTGCACAAATGGCAAAACAGTGGTTAGCCATCCTGTCATGGAACGGGGTAATCGTTTTACCCACATATACACTGGAACATGGACAAACCAGTATATAGATAACATGGTTACTCATGCAACTCAACTGATGGGTAATCTTATATCTCCTGTTCAAGTGTGGATGCTGGAAAGAATTTCCTTTGGTCATGCTGTTACAGGTGGTACAATTACCACAGGGAAAGCATCCCAGTTTGGCTGATTTTAGCCACGACTCCTTGCGGTAATGACTGACAGGGTCAGACTTAACCAGATAGTCCCTGAGGTTCTTGGCTCTACGATAAACCAACCTCGGTGCCGGCATATTGCGAAAAGGCAATGTGGGATCAGTCTCCACCACCGGCCAGTGCCTTCGCACCGCTCCTGTCAACTTGTCATTTCCAGGGGAGTAGGTAGTAACCAGGTTAAGTTGTACAGGCTTGGTCCCACCAATAGTAGTGTTTCTTTTGGTACCATCAGTGCCTAGTAATTTTTCTTGAGTCTTGGCAACTTCAGCCATGGCATATCCTCTGTTTCTCAGTTTCCTACCCATCTCTTCCATCTGAGTTGATCTCAGTGATAACTCACTGTTATTTCTCAAGACCCGGGTGAGCTGGGAGGTTAAGACACCTTTCTTTTGGTGTCCAGGGTGGAAGCTTCTGGCGTCCAATAGTGAATTGCGGTCCGTGGGTTTAGTGTACAAAGATGTACTGAACCGCAGACCGCCAGAGTCGACCACCTTGAACACGTTCAGATCCAAAAAATGTTCATTTATAGAGTCAAATTCAAGTTTAAACCATATAGGGCACTCGATGTGGTTCAAATGTGACACCCACTCACGCAACACCAATTCACTACCCCTCCAGACCAGGAACACGTCATCAATATAGCGTGTATAATATCTCACCTGGGGGGGCTCAAATGGTTTCATGAGTTCACGTTCATACCATGCCATAAAAATGTTAGTGTAAGTGGGTGCCACATTCGAAACCATGGCAGTCCCAGCCACCTGTAAGTAATAACATTCCTCAAATTTAAAATAGTTTTTCTCTAAACAGAATTTCAACAATGTACAGAGGAACTCAATTGGGGGTCCACAGTAATGATCATTACCAGTCACCATGGCCCTGACAGCCTCAACCCCACCTGCGTGGGGGATCACCGTGTAGAGGCTGTCAACGTCCATGGTGACCAGAATGTCATCCTGCTGGAGGTCAGTATATCCTTTCAAAATCCTTAACAGGCTTGGTGAATCCTGTAAATATGCATCAGTTTTCTTAATCACATTCTGAAGATGCGAGTCAATATAGATGGCTATATTTTGGGAAATACTAACCCCCGGGCAGACACAATAGGTCTGCCAGGGGGGTTCAACAGGGTCTTGTGAACCTTCGGAAGAAGGTATAATGCAGGTACAATCGGGAAATCAGTGACCAGAAATGCATATTCCTTTTCACTCAAATAACCAGCCACAAGGCTGCATTGAAGAAATGAATCAATAAGGGATTTATAAGTGTGGATAGGATTGCATTTTAGCCTCACATATGTATTAGAATCGGCTAGTTGTCTAAGGGCTTCTTGGCGATAGTCGGCATAGTCTAAGATAACAATAGAACCCCCCTTATCCGCTGGGTGGATAATAATAGAGGTGTCATTACCCAAATCAATAAGAGCTTTACGCTCCCCGGGAGTAAGATTAGGATACAAATGTCTAGGAGCAGTCTCTGTAAGGTTATTAGTAAGTAAC
Source organism: Bombina bombina (assembly GCF_027579735.1). NCBI lineage: Eukaryota > Metazoa > Chordata > Amphibia > Anura > Bombinatoridae > Bombina > Bombina bombina. The sequence goes on from NC_069499.1 coordinate 81,799,390, forward strand.
CTAGTATAGCTCCTGATTGAGGTATGTATATTGGGGGGCTCAAATGTAGATTTCTTCTTAAACATCTCACTCGGAAGAGTTTGTTCTCTAAAAGGATCCCTCAATTTAAGCTGACGTTAAAACCTATGGATGTCAACTATCTGTTCAAATCTATCCGGTTTAGGAGTAGGAATAAATGATAACCCATGATTAAGTAGTGTCCGTTCAGCCATATTAAGTGGTCTACTACTAAGGTTAAAGATTATGTCTATTTCTTTCGAATCTGTTTTGGATTTAGACTTGAACCCACCTCTCCGGGTTTTGCACTTTTTTGTCCTTTTTTGTCTTGGGGCATACTTGGAGGTTTTGCAGTGGACCGAGTGGTCACCCCTAAAAAGGCTCTGGCTGTTGTGTATTAGCAGATGTGTGGTTATCATTGCCAGTGGTCTCAGGGCCGGAGGAGTCGCCCCCACTACTATCAACAATACTCAATGCATTTCTAGGTCTCAGATTCCTACATCGTCTTGATGGACCCTCCTTCTTACCATACAGCCACCTATACACCCTTCTCTCCCTGTAATCATTCTCAACATTATTGAGTTTTTTATTTTTATGCCAGCGCCGAGGTTGGTTTATCGTAGAGCCAAGAACCTCAGGGACTATCTGGTTAAGTCTGACCCTGTCAGTCATTACCGCAAGGAGTCGTGGCTTAAATCAGCCAAACTGGGATGCTTTCCCTGTGGTAATTGTACCACCTGTAACAGCATGACCAAAGAAAATTCTTCCCAGCATCCACACTTGAACAGGAGATATAAGATTACCCATCGGTTGAGTTGCATGAGTAACCATGTTATCTATATACTGGTTTGTCCATGTTCCAGTGTATATGTGGGTAAAACGATTACCCCGTTCCGTGACAGGATGGCTAACCACCGTTTTGCCATTTGTGCAGCATTAAAATCAGGCGAATCGGACCAACCAGTGGCTCGCCATTGTGTGGCACATAAACACTCATTGTCAAGCATAATGTCCATGTTGATTGACCACGTACCACCAATGCCAAGAGGGGATGATAGGGCTAAGAGACTGCTACAATTGGAGAGTAGATGGATTCACAGATTGGACACATTGGCCCCAAAAGGATTGAAAACATCACTTGACTTTAGTCCGTTTTATTAAACCTGCATTCTTGTGACTTTTCGTTTTTTTGACCCATTTAATCTCTCTATGTGAAGCTCACTGTTTATAAGTTTCTACATATACTCCAGGGAGGCTTGATGTCATTGTATATGTTATTTTATTTAGTGAATATCGATGTCAGTGCCCACCACTTGTAATCATGATGGTATTTTTGACATTGGTGTTATGTTCAGTTTGATGATTACTATTTGTTTGCTGACATGGTTACTGATAGTGGATTAATTAACTTGATTCATCAGTATTTAAGTTTCTAAAACTTGTCATCATGAGATTGTTGGTTTTTTGATTGAATGTGTGCATCACATAGGACACTGTGTAACACTAACCGTACCCGGTACTATATGTTTGTGATCCTGATATGACCCTGTGTTTGGTCTTTTTTGGGTCCTTAGTGTGGGTGGTATGTCTGCACTGTGGATCGATCTCATGCATTTTTTGTTTTTTTTGCATCCTTCATATGCCGCTATCAGTACTGATTTCACATATCCGCCTTAGTCACCATTGTTTATGTTTAATATGTTGCCGTAGGCTGACACCTGCTCTGACGCCGTGCCATGCGTCATCACGCTAGGTACGTTTTGTGCTTACGTGACGTCATTGCCATGAATGGGCAGACGCGAGCGGCTGTGTGGCAGTAATTTGAATCCTCAACTTATCTTTATAAAGGGTACATTTTAAAATAAGTGTTAGATGGTTTTAAGTGTGCTGTATACTCTGTGAATACATGCTGACATTTGACAAAGGCACAATGCTGTGCCGCAACGTTATGTCACTTTTTTAACAATGACTTAATAATTTTTTGGATATTTTAACAAGACCAGTGAGTGCCTGCACTTTGTGAAATGCTTGGATGAATTCTAGCAGAGCACCGTGGCATTATATGGAATGGTGAGATAGTGCTTTCCCTAAAGGAACTGTGTACTTCGCTTTTGCATTTGGGATTAAGCACTCCCAATATTTAATCACATTTTTTGTGGACTTTGTTGCAATACTACACACTTTTAATCTTTCTTATAATTGTTTTATCATTATATTTACGCCTATATCGACGATGGCTGAGGCTGCCGGCATACCGGAACATTCTCTATTGGATGATGACTTCAATACAGACCCTCTGGCATTCATGGATGAGTATGCAGACAGGATTCTTATCTCAGATGATTTGAGTGAGCTGGGCGGTGAGACACCAATTAACATTTACCATAAAATGCTTAATTTACGCAGGAAAAAAATAGATTATCACTTACATGCGTTTTTCTTATATGGTTATTTTAGAAAGAAATATATCCCCAGGGGATTCAGGGTTAAAAATATACCCACCCTTGGCAGGCAAAACGTGGAATTCTGCAAAAGATGGTGTTCAATACTGAACAAATGTTCTTATGATTTGATCCTCCTAGTGATAGAAGAAGTCACTAGAATAGAGGCCAAAATCAAGTTAGATTTGGACACCATCAAAGAACAGAGTACCCACGTTTTGACTAATGATACTAGTCAGGATTGGATGGCCAAACTTGAAGGTCTGGTTAATAAATATCAAAATGACCTAATCAATTTTAAAAATAAAAAACTCAATAATGTTGAGAATGATTACAGGGAGGAAAGGGTGTATAGGTGGCTGTATGGTAAGGAGGAGGGTCCATCAAGATGACGTAGGAATCTGAGACCTAGAAATGCATTGAGTATTGTTGATAGTAGTGGGGGTGACTCCTCAGGCCCTGAGACCACTGGCAATGATAACCACACTTCTGCTAATACACAACAGCCAGAGCCTTTTTAGGGGTGACCACTCGGTCCACTGCAAAACCTCCAAGTATGCCCCAAGACAAAAAAGGACAAAAAAGTGCAAAACCCGGAGAGGTGGGTTCAAGTCTAAATCCAAAACAGATTAGAAAGAAATAGACATAATCTTTAACCTTAGTAGTAGACCACTTAATATGGCTGAACGGTCACTACTTAATCATGGGTTATCATTTATTCCTACTCCTAAACCTGATAGATTTGAACAGATAGTTGACATCCATAGGTTTCAATGTCAGCTTAAATTGGGGGATCATTTTAGAGAACAAACTCTTCCGAGTGAGATCTTTAAGATGAAATCTACATTTGAGCCCCCCAATACACATACCTCAATTAGGAGCTATACTAGGTTACTTACTAATAACCTTACAGAGACTGCTCCTAGACATTTGTATCCTAATCTTACTCCCGGGGAGCGTAAAGCTCTTATTGACTTGGGTAATGACACCTCTATTATTATCCACCCAGCGGATAAGGGGGGTTCTATTGTTATCTTAGACTATGCCGACTATCGCCAAGAAGCCCTTAAACAACTAGCCGATTCTAATACATATGTGAGGCTAAAATGCAATCCTACCCACACTTATAAATCCCTTATTGATTCATTTCTTCAATGCAGCCTTGTGGCTGGTTATTTGAGTGAAAAGGAATATGCATTTCTGGTCACTGATTTCCCGATTGTACCTGCATTATACCTTCTTCCG